>NW_028139095.1:0-466725 GCF_964270905.1 Leucopleurus acutus | reverse complement strand
GGGCCCTCATCACCGAGGAGAGGAGGCTCCCAGCAGGCTCCAAGTGCCACCAGAGGGCTCATGTCCACAAGGCGAGGTGAGCAAGCCAGGCAGGAGTGACCTCACAGCAGACGGCCCACCTCACAGATGGTTGAGGAACCCAGCCAGGATCAGACTCTCAACAGAGGGCCCACATCACCAAGGTGATGTGAACCAGGCAGGAGTCTCCTAAGACCATTGGTCCCACATCATCGAAAGGTGAGGAACCCAGCACATGTGGCCTCAAACCAGACGACACACATCACGAAGGGGATGGGAGTGAGGCAGGCAGGAGGATCCTCACAACAGAGGGCCCAAAAAGTTAAAAAAGTGAGGAATCCAGCAGTTGGAGCCTCCCAGCAGGCGGCCAAGAGCACAGAGGCTATGGGATCCAGGCTTCTGTGAACACCAGAGAGCCCACATCATGAAAATGTGAACAACCCAGCCATTGGGACCTCAGAGCAGAAGGCCCACAACCCCATGGAGATGGGATCCTAAGAGGAGTGCCAAAGCATCACCGGGCTCCCTAAGAAAAGTTGGTGAGTCCAGCAGTTAGGGCCTGACGCAAGAGGGTCCTCATCACCGGGGGGAGGAGATTCCCAGCACGCTCCAACTGCCACCACACGGCTGACTTCACCAAGGCAATGTGTGCCAGCCATGCAGGAGTGACCTATCAGCAGAGGGTCTCCCTCACAGGTGGGTGAGGAACAAAGCCAGGAACAGACTCTCACCAGGGGGTCCACATAACCACGTGGATGAGAACCAAGCAGGAGTGTCCTCACACTAGTGGGGCCACATCATCGAAAGGTGAGGAACCCAGCAAAGGTGGCCACAAACCAGAGGACCCACATCACCAAGGGGTTGAGAGTGAGGTAGGTGTCTGGACGGGTATATTTAACACTCATTTCCCACCAGGAAGAGGAATTAACCAAAGGCTCAGCGTGCCCTGCCAGAAGCAGATTAGGGCCTGAAGCAGTCTTGCGGGTTTGCGGCCAGCTCACAAGAAAGCGAGTTGAAGAAAGGAGCTCAGGGACCCTGTAATTCACAAACCTGGAGAGTTATAAATAACAGATAACGTCCAAAAATATATTGAAGTAAGGCTGCGAAGAGGACTTGAAAGCGGGGCAGAATTTCAGGAAACCGATTTCAGGAGGTAGACTGGAATTGCATTTAAAGCATAGGAAAAGAGGCAGAACATCGACAATGATGCACTTGGCAACAAAGGGCGTATGAGTTTGTTCCTGAATATATTCAGGAAAAAACACATATGCCCTTTTTGGCAAACCAAGCAAGCTTGCAATGGAAATGCGAACTACTATGAAGTGTCACTTCCCCCCGGTCTAAAGGGCCATCTGAGAAAAGTGTAAAATCCAGAAAGGCAAGACAGGCCATGGGGAAAAAGGAGCCTTGTTATGCTGATGGCGGGATGTAAATTGCCAACAGCCACTCTGGAGAAGTGTATGGTGTTTCCTGATACATCTGAAAAACAAAGCAACAGAGTCTAGGGCATTTCCACTTATGGTCCTATAGCTTAGGGAAATTAAAATCAAAAAGACACAGCCACCCCAAAATTTGGGACGGCTCTGTTTACAGGAACCTCTTCTACAGTACGAGTTAAATATCCCAGAGAACAAATAATTGATAAAGAAGTTGCGGTACTTACGTACAACAGAATACCACTCAGCAATGAAATCTGTGTCACCAGGCCTGTACCAGCATAATGAGTGGATTGAGGCATGATGATTCTAAGTGAAATAAGTCACACAGAAAAAGAAACATCATAAGGTATCACTAATGCACGGAATGTAAACTTGGCTACACATGAACTGAATTACAAAACAGAACAGGGTCTCAAGATTAGAAAACCAACTTATGCTTGCTTAAAGGGAAAGGTGAGTTAAGGGGTTGCTGCATAAAACCAGAGATTGAAATTAGCACAGATACCGTTCCATAAGCCAAATATGTAATAGACAAGACCTACCCCCTGCTCAACGAAATGGACTCAACAATGAGGTATCACCTCACACCTGTTAGAATGGGCATCATCTGAAAATCTACAAACAACAAATGCTGGAAAGGGTGTGGAGAAAAGGAACCCTCTTCCATTATTGTTGGGAATATAAGTTGATACAGTCACTATGGAGAACAATATGGAGTTTCTTAAGAAACTAATAATAGAATTACCATATGATACAGCGATCCCAGGACTGGACATATACCCAGACAAAACCATAAATCAAAAAGAGACATTCACCGCAATGTTCATTGCATCACTATTTACAATATCGAGGTAATGGAAGCAACCTAAATGCCCACAGACAGACGAATGCATAAAGATGTGGTACATATATAAAATGGAATATTACTAAGCCATGAAAGGAATGAAATTGGGTCATTTGTAGAGATGTCGATGGATCTAGAGACTGTCATACAGAGTGAAGTAAGTCAGAAAGAGAAAAACAAATCTTGTATATTCATGCATATATGTGGAACCTAGAAAAACTGTACAGATTAACCGTTTTGCAAGGCATAAATAGAGCAACAGATGTAGACAACAATCGTATGGACAACAAGGGGGGAAAGCTCTTGGAGGGGTGGTGGTGGGAGGAGTTGAGAGATTGGGATTGGCATGTAAACATTTATATGTATAAAATAGATAACCAATGAGAAGCTGCTGTATAAAAATATAAAATAAAATTCAAAATTAAAAAGAAATAAAATTTAAAAAATAAAACAGAAAAAACAATTATTCCCTTCACATACATTTATATGAATAAATTATTTCCATGCTTATATCTGTAAATACAAAAAAGAGGAATAAAATCTACCTTGAACCAAAAACAAAAAAGAGAAAAAAAAAAAACAGAACCCACCAGTTACTCAGAGGAAAACCGTATCAGGGCACTTGCTCCAGTTGTAAACAATTCTGAAGTTGGTCAGTGGTGGGGAATCGTCTCCCATTCAGCCAGCAGCCCCCACACAACAAGCGTCCTCATTGCAAAGCTGGGGCACCGTGCCGAGGCATCTGTGAGTAAACGTGAGCTGAGCCCCAGGCCAGTTGCTGCTGAACTGTTCCCGCCCTTCCCAGGTAAAACACCTGAATATATACAAGGACTTGAAAGCCTAGAGGAAGGGCCATGGAGCCACACGAGTGACAGCATGCCAGCTGACTTGGTGCCTGCAGGCCAGCCAGGATGGTCCTGGCCCTGGGTGCTCTTCTGGAAGATTTCTATTTCCCTGCCTGAGATACCCGTCCTGTCCCTGCCCCCACTGCTTTTTTCCTTCCTCACCTCTGCCCAGGGAGAAATTCCAGCAGCAGGTATGGGTGACACATCCTCTTCTTTAGCAGGTGGCAGCCTGGCAACTGCTGCAGAAAGTCCAGCAGAGCCCCACTCACACTGGGCCACCCACAAAGCCGTGGCCTCTCACTCCCTCCCACCAGCCCAGCCCCGAGACTGCTGACAGGGCAGAGAAAATGGCGTCAGGCACAGCTGCAGGGGCTTTTGCTGCCTGGAGTGGTATTTATATTGATCTCAACCCAGGCACACCTGGGGAGGGCTGGCCGGCATGGTAAGGCTGCCCAGGTAACCAATCATCACCCCTCAGGGGCTCACAGTTGCAGAAAATGGAACTTGCTGAACCAGCCAGGTCCAAGGAACAGGTGTGGGCTCCTGAGAGTCAGGATAGACAAGGGGCTGCAGCTTTGGCTTGTTTTCTAATCATTTTATCTGGCCCATGAGTGGGAGACAACTTCAAGAAAACCCTCTCCTAATGAGAGGAACCCAGGAGTCAGGGAGAGGAGGGGTGGGTGGTGGTTGGAGACAGAGGCCTGGTGCCCTGGGTGCAGTGGAAGTCTCTGGAAGACCAGGTGGAGGGAGGCCACACAGAGTGATGCCCAGGGTCACAGACCTGTCGGAGCTGCTGTTTGTTAGTTCAAGTCCTGCTCTGAGGTGCTCTGTGTCAGCTCTGAGCGACAGGTGAGCTGGGGGTGCTCTTCAATGAGGGCTATGTGCACGGTTCCTGTGTGCCCAGCCCTGCCACGGTACCTGCAAGGGTAGCTCTGTATCCTGGGAGGGGCCTGACCATGAGAGCCCCGTGGGCTGGGTTGGGGGTGGGGTACCTGCCCAGGAGAGCTCCATATCCTGGGATTGGCCTGACCACGAGAGCCCCATGGGCTGCTGGGGACCTGGTAAAGGATGTCAGGACAGTCAGTGAAGCCACCGAGGATATACCTCCAGTTGCTCCTGATACCTACACCCTGCTGGTCATTCTACCAACCACCAGGACATGGTATTCTGTATTAGTCTTCAATGATGCCTTCTTTTGTATTCCATTAGTCCCAGAGTCACAAGAAATTTTGGCTTGTGAGTGGCAGGACTCAACATACAACTAAAACAATACTTCCGGGCCGTCTTGCCCCAAGGGTTCAAAAATTCCCACACCATCTTTGGGGAAAGCTTAGCTAAAGACCGAAAAGTTCTACCTCTGGAAAAGGAAACCCTCCTTCAATATGCAGACGACATTCTGATCGCCAGCCCTACTAAGGAGGCCTCTGAACTACCAAGCCAATAAAGGATAGAAGTTGTCCAAGAAAAAGCTCAAATATCACAGACTGCAGTGACCTGCCTGGGCTTCATTCTCACACAAGGTCAGAGAAGCCCATCCCAGGAAAGGGAAGAAACCATTTGCAGCCTTACCCCTTTCTAAAACTAGAAGACAGCTTAGGGGTTCCTGGGGAGGCCAGGGTTTGCTGCTTCTGGATCCCTAACTACAGTCTACTAGCTGGGCCTCTATATGAAACACTGAAAGGAAAAGATGATGATCCTTTTGAACAGAATCCAGAAGTGGCCTTTCAAGAATGGAAAGAGCAGTCAATTCAGACCCTTGCCCTGGAACTCCCTAATTGAGCTAAACCCTTTGACCTTTCCATTCCCGGTGAAAGGTGAATCGCCATTGGAGAATTAGTGCAAAAACTGGGACCACTTGAAATGGAACAACGCAAGAATGCCATCCAGGTAGGATAAACTACAGTCACCAAAGGGCTTGGCCCACTGCCACATCTGGCCAAGATACTGGCGGTATCTAAAAACCTGGAAATCAGCAGCCCAAAAGGCCACCTCCCTCCTAAGGGAAAAGGACCCCACGTGGTGATCCTAATCACCAACCATGCCCTGAAGTTGCAGGGTTCGCTCCGTGGGCACACCGACCTCGAGTGAGGAGGCCCTCCAACTCCAACATCCAGAGAGATAACCGGGGGCAACAGGGCACCATGACGACTCGTGTGAACATCACTTGACCTGGAGTTTCTCTCATAAAACAACAATAGTGTGTCCCAAAGGAGTAGACTACTGCTTGCAGGACTTCCTGCACCCGGAGGGGAGCTAATAATCTTGGCGGGGGAACCGTATATCACACTGTCACCATAGAAAAGCCTACAGACACCGTGATGATGGTGGCCAATAAGACCGGCTGGACTCCTGTTTACTTCAAAAGGCTGTTGACTCAGTGGCCATCATGGTCCTTGATCACCACTGACCCTGGACTGTCTGGGAGTTGAGCGGGCAGGGCTCTGACACCTGGTGCTGTTTTTACGTTAATTCAGGGGCCTAACTGAAGAAAGAGCAGACTACTGGTCAGAGCATCTAGGCTGGCAGAAACGGTCAGCCTAAGGTGGCCGAACAAATGTGGGGCGGGGTGAAACCGGCCCCCACAGCGTCTCTGCACATCTCTTTCCTGGACCCTTAAAGGTCATTAGAATCTATAACACTTCCAATGCTGGTGCTCAGGCGGACGAGCAGGGAGGCAGGGGTCCTGGGGCCAATCAACGTCACCTGGAGGCTGCTGGGGAGAAGTTCTGACCCTCGTCCCCTGGTATGAGGGCTCCCAACTCAGCACTCAGCAGTTACAGAAGAAGGGTCTGCACCCTCAGCACTCCAAGAATGAGGAACGGGACAAAAGGCAGAGGAGGGGTTTGTCCCCAGCAAAGCCCATTAAAAATCCCTGGGAGATAAAAATAGAATGTGGGCAATAAAGTCAAGTCTGACCTTTTTTATCCTTTGTGCTTTGTCTAATTTCACGTGCTCCTAGGGTCCCGCATGCAGAGGTTCCACACCCGGCACTTCAGACCAGATTTCCTGGTGCAGAATGGCTGGGTCGACACCTCAGCTCCTGGGGCCCAGTGCAGACTCCGAGATATAGAGCCTAAGCTGCAGCCAACCCGGCCCTTGAGAGCTCCGCCCCCTCCCTCTCACTGACTCTGACAGGATCTCTACACAGCAGCCCAGCCCACAGCCCACGGGGTAGTGCATGCTCTCACCTCTCCATTCTCTGATCAAAATATAAAGTTTCCTTTGCTTGGGAACCAAACTCAGTCTCGATCTGTTGGCCCCAATGACACTGGGCAGGGGGACCCTTGTTGGGGTCCACTCTGGAGGATCAGTAACAGAAATTGAGACTATTGTAACTTCAATGAACAGATGTGTGAGCCGAACTGTAGTTAACATAGAACAGTTTATAAGGCTCGGGTAAAATAAGATGTTTCTAACACTTCCATTTGATATTTCCATCACTTTATTATAAGCAAGTTCAGTGAAAAGGTTTGTCTTATTTGTCAGGTCAATATTAGAGAAATGAAGTGATTTCTTTCCAAGGATGTACATCTAATAATCTTGGTTAAAGCTTCAATCTTGTTTTAAATGCTTTTCCATTGAAAATGATACCTCTCTTTCAGCTCCCCCATTTCTGAGAAGTATAAAATCTTATAATTTATTATTACCAAAGGGGAAAGGTGGGAGGAGGGATAAATTAACAGTTTGGAATTAACACATACACACTGCTATGTATAAAATAGATCATCAACAAGGAACTACTGTATAGCACAGGGAACTACACTCAATATTGTGCAATAACCTATAAGGGGAAATAATCGGAAAAAGAATAGATATTTTTATTGACATCATCTATCAATGACAGTTAAAGTGTAACCTAAGGGAAGCCGGTGGTGAGTGCTTCTGACCCTGAAGACTTCAGTCATCTAAAGTTTGGACTCTGCCTACTTCCCAAGGCCCTTAATGAACATATGTGTAGCCGTAGCTTAAAAAACTCCCCAGTTTGGGTTTCGGGGAGACACTGATTTTGAAAAAGCCCTGGTGTTCTCCTTACATGAATGGGACTCTTCCTACTGCTAAAACATGTCTGTCACACCCAGAGGATGGTATACCGTCTGATCGGGAAGAGTTTGGAAAAGGCATCTCATCTCCTCATCTCCTGGTGCTCGGGTTCACCCCTCCAGCGTCTTTACTAACAGTCTCCCCACTTGGAGATGTCAGCACTGTCAACATCCTGTTGCGTACAGTTTGGAATTTGTCCAGAGGATGAAGCGGAAGGATGAGGAACAATGAGAGACAAGTCCTAGGTGTTCAGACAGGCACATGTCACTCTAATTTCCAATCAGGAAGATGAATTGACCAAAGGCTAGGGTTGCCCATGGAAACAGTATAGGGCTTGAGGAAATCCCACTGCTTTGTGGCCAGTTCCCATAAACACAAGTTGAACAATGGAACTCAGGGGCAGTAAAATTCACGAAACTGCAGAGTTGAAAATATCTATCACTGAAAAATGTCTTGAGGAAAGTCAAAGAAAAGGATTGGCAAGCAAGGGAGAATGGCAGGAAAGGGATTTGAGGAGGTAGAAAGGACTCGCCATTAAGCACAAGAAAAGGGGCTGAACATTGCCGACATTGCAGTTGGCCAAAAAGGCTGTATGTGTTTTTTTCTGTATATATTCAAGAAAAGGGCATACACTTGTTTAGCCAACCAAACAGGTGGGCACTGGAAATCAATACTACAAAAGATATCACTTCGCATCAGTCAGAAGAGCCATCCTCATAAAGTGTAAATGCCAGAAATGCAGGACAGGGCAAGGAGAAGAGGGAGCCCTGTGAGGCTTATAGTGGAAATGTATATTGCCAACGGCCATTCTGGAGAAGTGTATTGTGTTTACTAAAGCATCTAAAAAATGAGCTACAGAGCATAGGGCACTTGCACTCATGGGCGTATATCTTGGGAAAAACAAAAATCGAGAGGACACAGGCACCCCAATGTTTACTGCCTCTCTGTTTAAAAGATCCTCGACTAGGATATAACTTAAATGTCTCTGGAGGGAAAAAATGGATAGAGATGTGGTACTTATGTAGAGTGGAATATTACTCAGCCTGGAAATCAATGAAATATGGCCAGTTGTAACAACTCCGGAGGAGTTACGTATGATCATTCTAAGTGACATAATTCAAAAAGAAAAAGACACATATCATAAGATATCACTTAAAGGTGGAATCCAAAATGGCTACACATGAAATAAATTACAAAACAAAAACATAGTCAAATATGTAGAAAACGCGTAAGGCTGCTAAACGGGAAAGGTGGGGAGGGGTGAGGCATCATCCAGGAGGTTGAAATTAGCAAAGATACCATTCCAAATACCAAACTGATAATCAACAAGGCCTACACGGTAGCTAAAAGAACTGCACTCAGCACACTCAAGTCACCGGAAAAGAATATCTATGACTGGTAAGAATCTGAATAAGAATTTATTGATGTCTCTCTGTACGTGAATCAAGTGGATGTACAGCAGCAAGAAACAGAGCTTTGAAAATCAGCTGTAACCAATATAGTAATAAATTGAAAAAAATAAACGACAGAGAGACAGAGAAAACCTCTTACAACTTTTCCTCAGGGACGGTGATGCAACATGGATTGAACACATCTAGACCCACAGCAGGATGAGACATAAGGCTGGAAACTGTTCATGCTAAGAGAAATGTGAGGTTGGGTGAGGAAATGCACACCCTTTAAAGTAATACTACCTGGTACCCATTCAATGGGTCCCAAATCTGCAGGTTCAAGGAATCTTCCTACAGCTAAAACATGCATGGAAAACCCAGAGGACTGTACACCATGTGATCGGGAGATGTGTCTAAAATGCACCTCATTTATCCTCTCCTGGTGCTCCTGTTCATCATTCCAGCCACGTTACTTAGAATCTCCCCACTTAGAGAATCAGCACATTTAAACTTCTGTTTCACACATTTTGCAAATTGTGAGGAGGATGAACGGGAAGAGGGGGAAACAATGAGAGAAGAGTTGTAGGGGTTTGGACGGGCACATGTCACTCTAATTTCCCATTAAGAATAAGAATTAAAAAAAGGCTCAGCCCGCCTCGCCGGAGCCAAAATAGGGCCTGAAGCAATCCTGCGGTTTTGAGGCCAGCTCACAAAAGAGCAACTTAAAAAATGGAGCTCAGGGTCACTGCAATTCACAAACCTGCAGAGTTATAAATGAAAACTAACGTCCAAAAATATGTTGAGGTAAGGCAAAGAAGAGGATCTGAATGCAAGACAGAATTGCAAGAAACAGATTTCAAGAGATAGATTGGACTCGCCTTTAAAGCACATGAAAAGCGGCAGAATTTCGACAATGATGCAGTTGGCCCAAAAGGGAGTATGCGTTTTTTCCTGAATATATCCAGGAAAAAACGCATACGCACTTTATGGGCAACCAAGCAAGCAAGCAATGCAAATGTGCACAACAAAGAAGTCTCATTTCCCACCGGTCAAAAGGGCCATCCGAAAAAATTGTAAACACCAGAAATGCAGGACAGGCCATGGAGAACAGGGAGCCTTTATACGCTGATGGACAGTGTGTGAACTGCCGAGAGCCACTCTGGAGAAGTGTATGGTGGTTCCTAAATCATCTAAAAAACAGAGCGACAGAGCATAGGGCACTTCCAATCACGGGAGTATATCTAGGGAAGTCTAAAAATCAACAAGACACAAGCACACCACAGTTTAGGGCTACTCTGTTTACAAGAACCTCAACTTCAGTACACCTTAAATATCCCAGGAAAGAGAACAATGGATAAAGAAAATGTGGTACTTATGTACAATGGAATATCTCTTCACCATGAAATCAATGTAATAAGGCTAGTAGAAGGATAAAGAGTGGATTGAGGTCCGATAATACTACTTGAAATAAGTCAAACAGAAAAAGAAACATATCATAAGATATCACTTATAGAGGGAGGATAAATATGGCTGCACAAAAAATGAATTACAAAACAGAACAGTGTCTCACATTTAGAAAACACACTTATGTCAGCTTAAGGGGAAAGGAGAGGTGGGGTGATGCATAAAACCAGAGTTTGAAATTAGCACAGATACCGTTCAATAAACCAAATAGGTATCAGACAAGATCTACACCTCGCTCAATGAACTGGCCTCAACACACCCTATACACCGCAGAGAAATATATCTGAGTAATAAGAATCTTAAAACCCATGTATTGATATATCTCCATAAGGGAATCAAGTGTGCGCAGAGCGGCACAAACACAGCAGTGAAAATAAGCTAAACCTCATTATAGAAATAAATTTTAAAACCAAAACGCAGAAACAATGAAAGAGAGAAAAATTCTTACAAAATTCGCTCAGGGGCTGTGATGCAACCTGGAATGACCACATATAAACCCACAGCTGGATAAGACATAAGGCTGGACACTTGGGGCTGAAAGGATTGGAGAGCTTTGGTGAGCAACTGCCGAAAGTTTAATGCAATACTTCATGCTACTTATTCCAAGGGTCCCAACACTCCAAGTTGAAGGGAATCTTCCTACAGCTAAACCATGCATGGGAAATCCAGCGGATGGTATACCATATGATCGGGAAAGGTTTCTAAAATGCACCTCATTTTCCTCTCCTGGGGCTCCGGATCAACATTCCAGCCACTTTACTAACAACATCTCCACATGGAGAGTCAATGCCTTTAAGTTCCGGTATCGCACAGTCTGCAGTTAGTGCGGAGGATGAATGGGAATAGGGGGAACCAGTGAGAAAATAGCTGTAGCGGTTTCAATGGGCACATGTCACTCTAATTTCACATCAGGAAGAAGAATTAACCAAAGGCAGAGCAAGGCGCCCCAGAAGAAGAATAGGGCCTGAAGAAATCCTGTGGATATGAGGCAAGATCACAAAAATAAGAGCTGAAAAATGGAGCTAAGGGCCACTGCAATTCAAAAACCTGCAGAGTTATAAAGGCCAACTATTCTCCAAAAGTATATTGAGGTAAGGCTATGAAGAGGCACTGAGAGCAAGGCAGAACTGCAGGAAACTGATTTCAGGAGGTAGACAGGAATTGCACTGAAAACATATGAAAACACTCAGAACGTCGACAATGATGCACTTGGCCAAAAAGGGCGTATGCGTTTATTCCTGAATATATTCAGGAAGAAACGCATACGCCCTTTCTGGCCAACCAAGCAAGCTCTCAAAGGAAATCTGCACTACAATGAAGTCTCACTTCACCCCGGTCAAAGGGCCATCTGAAAAAAGTGTAAAATCCAGAAAGGCAGGACAGGCCATGGAGAACTGTGAGCCTTGTTATGCTGATGGGCGGGATGTAAATTGCCAGCAGCCACTCTGGAGAAGTGTATGGTGTTTCCTGAAACATCTAAAAAAGAAAGCAACACAGGCTAGGGCACTTCCACTTATGGTCCTATAGCTTAGGGAAATTAAAATCAAAAAGACACAGCCACCCCAAAGATGGGACGGCTCTGTTTACAAGAACCTCGTTTATGGTACAAGTTCAATATCACAGAAAGCGAAAAATGGATAAAGAAGTTGTGGTACTTACGTACAATGCAATATCACTCAGCAATGAAATCTATGTCATCAGGCCCGTAGCAGCATAATGAGTGGATTCAGGTACGATGATTCTAAGTGAAATAAGTCACACAGAAAAAGAAACATCATAAGGTATAACTAATACACGGAATGTAAACTTGGCTACACAGGAACTGAATTACAAAACAGAACAGGGTCTCAAATGTAGAAAACCAACTTATGCTTGCTTAAGGCGAAAGGTGAGTTGGGGTGCTGCATAAAACCAGAGATTGAAATTAGCACAGATACCGTTCCATAAGCCAAATATGTAATAGACAAGAGCTACTCCTTGCTCAACGAAGTGGACTCAACACCCCATATTAAACGCCTAAGAATATACCTGACTAGTAAGAATCTTAAAACCTATGGATTTATATGTCTCCGAAAGAGAATCAAGCGTGTGTACAGTGGCATAAACGCAGCAGTGATAGGATTGGTGAGGTTCAGTGAGCAAATGCAGACCCTTTGAAGTCATATTGCATGGTACCCATTCCATGGGTCTCAGCTCTCCAGGTTTAAGGGATTCTTCCTTCAGCTAAAACATGCATGTGGAACCCAGAGTATGATCCACCGTGTGATCGGGAAACGTGTTCAAATGTGTCTCAGTTTTCGTCCCCTGGTACTCGGGTGCAACATTCCAGACGCTTTACTAACACTCTCCCCACTTGGAGAGTCAGTGCCTTTAACCTCCTGTTTGGCCCAGTTTGCAATTTCTGTGGAAAATGAACAGGAATAGGCAGAACCAATGAGAGACTAGGTGGAGGTGTCTGGACGGGCAAATTTAACTCTCATTTCCCACCAGGAAGATAAATGAACCAAAGGCTCTGTGTGCCATGCTGGAACTAGATTAGGGCCTGAGGAGATCCTGCGGTGTTGCGGCCAGCTCACAAGAAAGCGAGTTGAAGAAAGGAGCTCAGGGGCACTGTAATTCAGAAACCTGCGGAGTTATAAATGACAGCTATCATCCAAAATTATACTGAAGTAAGGCTGCGAAGAGGACTTGAATGCGGGGCAGAATTGCTGGAAACTGATTTCAGAACGTACACGGGAGTAGCTCTTAAAGCATAGGAAAAGAGACAGAACTTGGAAAATAATGCACTTGGCAAAAAAGGGCATATGTGTTTTATCCAGAGCTCTCATAACTGAGGGGAGGAGATTCCCAGCAGGCTCCAACTGCCACCTGAGGGCTCACATTGCCAAGGCAACGTGAGCATGCCAGGCAGGAGTTACCTCACAGCAGAGGTCCCACCTCACAGAAGTGTGAGAAACCCAGCCAACATCAGACTCTCACCAGAGGGCCCACATCACCAAGGGGATGGGAACCAGGCAGGAGTGTCTTCACATCAGTGGGGCCACATCATCGAAAGCTGAGGTACTCAGCACATGTGTCCTCAAACCAGAGGACCCACATCACCAAGGACCTCGGAGTGAGGCAGGCAGGAGTAGCCTCACAACACTGGGCACATAGAATAAAAAAGTGAGGAATCCAGCAGTTGGAACCTCCCAGCAGGCGGCCCAGAGCACCGAGGCTATGGGATCCAGGCCACAGTGAACTCACAGAAGAGGGCCCATGTCATGAAACTGAGCAACCCAGCCATTGGGACCTCAGAGCAGGAGGCCCACATCCCCATGGGGATGGAATTCTGGTAGGAGTGTCCTCGCACCACTGAGAACGTATCAGAAAATTTTGGGCGACCAGCAGTTAGGGCCTGACGCCAGAGGACCCTCATCACCAAGGGAAGGAGGCTCCCAGCAGGCTCCAACTGCCACCAGAGGGCTGACGTCGCCAAGGCGATGTGTGCCAACCAGGCACGAATGACCTCACAGCAGAGGGCCCACCTCAGAGAAGTGTGACGAACCCAGTCAGGATCAGACTCGCACCAGAGGGCCCACATCACCAAATGGATTGGAACCAGGCAGGAGTGTCCTCACATGAGTAGGGCCACATCATCTAAAGGTGAGGAACCCAGAACATGTGGCTTCAAACCATAGGACACCCATCACCAAGGGGCTGGGAGTGAGGCAGGCAGGAGGAGCCTCATAACAGAGGGCCCAAAAATAAGAAAGGTGAGGAATCCAGCAGTTGGAACCTCCCAGCAGGCGGCCCAGAGCACAGAGGCTAGAGGAACCAGGCCAGAGTGAACTAACACCAGACAGCCCACATCATGAAACTGTGAGCAACCCAGACATTGGGACCTCAGAGCAGAAGGCCCACATCCCCATGGTGATGGGAACATGACAGGAGTGTCCTGGCATCACTGGGCTCACATCAGAAAACGTGGGGTGCTCAGAAGTTAGGGCCTGACGCTAGAGGGCACTCATCACCGAGAGGAGGAGGCTCCCAGCAGGCTCCAGCTGCCACCAGAGGGCCAACGTCGCCAAGGCGATGTGTGCCAGCCTGGCAGGAGTGACCTCACAGCAGAGGGCCCACCTCACAGAAGGGTGAGGAACACAGCCAGGATCAGACTCTCACCAGAGGGCCCACATCACCAAGGGGATGGGAACCAGGCAGGAGTGTCCCCACACCAGTGGGACAACATCATCGAAAGGTGAGGATCCCAGCACATGTGTCCTCAAACCAGAGGAACCACATCACCAAGGGGTTCAGAATGAGGCTGGCAGGACTGGCCTCACAACACAGGGTCCATAGAATATAAAAGTTGAGGAATCCAGCAGTTGGAACCTCCCAGCAACTGGCCCAGAGCACCGAGGTTATGGGATCCAGGCCGCAGTGAACTCACAGCAGAGGGCCCACATCATGAACCTGTGAGCAGCCCAGCTGTTGGGACCTCAGAACAGAAGGCCCACATCCCCATTGGGATGGGAACCTGGCAGGAGTGGTTTCACACCACTTAGCACATATCAGAAAATGTTAGGAGCCCAGCAGTTAGGGCCTGACGCCAGGGGGCCCTCATAACTGAGGGGAGGAGACTCCCAGCAGGTTCCAACTGCCAACAGAGGGCCCACGTCTACAAGGTGGCATGCGCCAGCCAGGCAGTAGTGACCTCACAGCAGAGGGCCTATCTCACAGAAGGGTGAGGAACCGAGGCAGGATGAGACTCTCACCAGAGGGCCCACAACACCAAGGGGATGGGAACCAGTCAGGACTGTCCTCCCACCAGTGGGGCCACATCATCGAAAGGTGAGGAACCCAGCACATGTGGCCTCATATCAGAGGACATACATCACAAAGGGGATGGGAGTGAGGCAGGTAGGAGTAGCCTAAAAACAGAGGGCCCAAAGAATAAAAAAAGTGAGGAATCCAGCATTTGGAACCTCCCAGCAGGCGGCCCAGAGCACAGAAGCTATGGGATGCAGGCAGGAGTGAACTAACAGCAGAGAGCCCACATCATGAAACTGTGAGCAACCCAGGCATTGGGACCTCAGAGCAGAAAGCCCACATCCCCATGGGGATGGGAACCTGACAGGAGTGTCCTGGCATCACTGGGCTCACATCAGAAAACGTGGGGAGCCCAGCAGTTAGAGCCTGATGCTAGAGGGCCGTCATCACCGAGGGCAGGAGGCTCCCAGCAGGTTCCATGTGCCAACAGAGGGCCCACGTCACCAAGGTGATGTGTGCAAGTCAGGCAGTATTGACCTCACAGCAGAGGGCCTACCTCACAGAAGAGTGAGGAACCCAGCCAGGATAAGACTGTCACCAGAAGGCCCACATCACCAAGGGGATGGAAACCAGGCAGGAGTGTCCTCACACCAGTGGGGCCACATCATTGAAAGTTGCCTAACCCAGCACATGTGGCCTCAAACCAGAAGACCCACATCACGAAGGGGTTGCGAGTGAGGCAGGCAGGAGGAGCATCACAACACAGGACCCATAGAATACAAAAGTTGAGGAATCGAGCAGTTGGAACCTCCCAGCAGGCAGCCAAGACCACAGAGGCTATGGGATCCAGGCCACAGTGAACTAACACCAGAGAGCCCACATCATGAAATTGTGATCAACCCAGCCGTTGGAACCTCATAGCAGAAGGCCCACATCCCCATGGGGATGGGAACCTAAGAGGAGTGCTTGAGCAACACTGGGCTCACTAAGAAAAGTTGGGGAGCCCAGCAGTTAGGGCCTGACGTCAGAGGGCCCTCATCACAGAGCTGAGGAGGCTCCCAGCAGGGTCCAATTGCCACCAGAGGGCTCATGTCAACAAGGCGAGGTGAGCAAGCCGGGCAAGAGTTACCTGATAGTAGAGGGCCCACCTCACAGATGGGTGAGAAACCCAGCCAGGATCAGACTCTCACCAGAGGGCCCACATCACAAAGGGGATGGGACCCAGTCAGGATTATCCTCACACCAGTGGGGCCTCATCATCTTAAGGTGAGGAACCCAGTACATGTGTCCTCAAACCAGAGGACCCACATCACCAAGGGCCTTGAAGTGAGGCAGGCAGGAGTAGCCTCACAACACAGGGCACATAATATAAAAAACGTGAGGATTCCAGCATTTAGACCTTCCAGCAGGCGGCCCAGAACACCGAGGCTATGGGATCCAGGCCACAGTGAACTCACAGCAGAGGGCCCACATCACAAAACTGTGAGCAAACCAGGAGTTGAGACCTCAGCGCAGAAGGCCCACATCCCCATGGGAATGGGAACCTGGCTGGAGTGTCCTCGCACCACTGGGCGCACATCAGAAAATGTGGGGAGCCCACCATTTAGGGCCTGACGCCAGAGGGCCGTCATCACCGAGAGGAGGAGGCGCCCTGCACGCTCCAACTGCCACCAGAGGGCTCACGTCTCCAAGGTGACGTGTGCCAGCCAGGTAGGAGTGACCTCACAGCAGAGGGCCTACCTCACAGAACGTTGAGGAACCCAGCCAGGATTAGACTCTCGCCAGAGGGCCCACCTCACCAAGGGGATGGGAACCAGGCAGGAGTGTCCTCACACGAGTGGGGTCACATCATCGAAAGGTGAGGAACGCAGCACATGTGGCCTCAAGCCATAAGACAGTCATCACCAAGGGGCTGGCAGTGAGGCAGGCAGGAGGAGCCTCACAACAGAGGGCACATAGAATAAAAAAGTTGAGGAATCCAGCAGTTGGAACCTCCCAGCAGGCGGCTCAGAGCACCGATGATAAGGGATCCTTGCCGGAGTGAACTCACCGCAGAGGGCCCACATCATGGTACTGTGAGCAAGCCAGCCGTTTTGACCTCAGAGCAGAAGGCCCATATCGCCATGGGGATGGGAACCTGGCAAGAGTCTCTTCACTCACTTGGCACACATCAGAAAATGTGGGGAGCCCAGCAGTTATGGCCTAAGGCAAGAGGGCCCTCATCACCGAGGGGAGGAGGATCCCAGCACACTCCAACTGCCACCAGAGGGCCCACGTCGCCAAGGTGACGTGTGCCAAACAGGCATGATTGACCTCACAGCAGAGGGCCCACCTCACAGAAGGGTGAGGAACCCAGCCAGGATCAGACTCTCACCTGAGGGCCCACATCAGCAAGGGGATGGGAACCAGTCAGGACTGTCTTCCCTCCAGTGGGGTCACATCATCGAAAGGTGCGGAACCCAGCACATGTGGCCTCAAATCAGAGGACACATATCACAAAGGGAATGGGAGTGAGGCAGGCAGGAGTAGCCTAAAAACAGAAGGCCCAAAGAATAAGAAAGGTGAGGAATCCAGCAGTTGGAACCTCCCAGCAGGCGGCCCAGAGCACAGAAGCTATGGGATGCAGGCAGGAGTGAACTAACAGCAGAGAGCCCACATCATGAAACTGTGAGCAACCCAGGCTTTGGGACCTCAGAGCAGAAGGCCCACACCCCAATGGGGATGTGAACCTGGCTGGAGTGTCCTCGCACCACTGGGCACACATCACAAAATGTGGGGAGCCCAGCAGTTAGGGCCTGACGCCAGAGGGCCCTCATCACCGAGGAGAGGAGGCTCCCAGCAGGCTCCAAGTGCCACCAGAGGGCTCATGTCCACAAGGCGAGGTGAGCAAGCCAGGCAAGAATGACGTCACATCAGACGGCCCACCTCACAGATGGGTGAGGAACCCAGCCAGGATCAGACTCTCAACAGAGGGCCCACATCACCAAGGGGATGTGAACCAGGCAGGAGTCTCCTAAGACCATTGGTCCCACATCATCGAAAGGTGAGGAACCCAGCACATGTGGCCTCAAACCAGATGACACACATCACGAAGGGGATGGGAGTGAGGCAGGCAGGAGGATCCTCACAACAGAGGGCCCAAAAAATTAAAAAAGTGAGGAATCCAGCAGTTGGAACCTCCCAGCAGGCGGCCAAGAGCACAGAGGCTATGGGATCCAGGCTTCTGTGAACTAACACCAGAGAGCCCACATCATGAAAATGTGAACAACCCAGCCGTTGGGACCTCAGAGCAGAAGGCCCACATCCCCATGGAGATGGGATCCTAAGAGGAGTGCCAAAGCATCACTGGGCTCTCTAAGAAAAGTTGGTGAGCCCAGCAGTCAGGGCCTGACGCAAGAGGGCCCTCATCACCGGGGGGAAGAAATTCCCAGCATGCTCCAACTGCCACCACACGGCTGACTTCACCAAGGCAATGTGTGCCAGCCATGCAGGAGTGACCTATCAGCAGAGGGTCTCCCTCACAGGTGGGTGAGGAACAAAGCCAGGAACAGACTCTCACCAGGGGGTCCACATAACCACGTGGATGAGAACCAAGCAGGAGTGTCCTCACACTAGTGGGGCCACATCATCGAAAGGTGAGGAACCCAGCAAAGGTGGCCACAAACCAGAGGACCCACATCACCAAGGGGTTGAGAGTGAGGTAGGTGTCTGGACGGGCATATTTAACACTCATTTCCCACCAGGAAGAGGAATTAACCAAAGGCTCAGCGTGCCCTGCCAGAAGCAGATTAGGGCCTGAAGCAGTCTTGCGGGTTTGCGGCCAGCTCACAAGAAAGCGAGCTGAAGAAAGGAGCTCAGGGGCCCTGTAATTCACAAACCTGGAGAGTTATAAATGACAGATAACGTCCAAAAATATATTGAAGTAAGGCTGCGAAGAGGACTTGAAAGCGGGGCAGAATTTCAGGAAACCGATTTCAGGAGGTAGACTGGATTTGCATTTAAAGCATAGGAAAAGAGGCAGAACATCGACAATGATGCACTTGGCAACAAAGGGCGTATGAGTTTGTTCCTGAATATATTCAGGAAAAAACACAGACGCCCTTTTTGGCAAACCAAGCAAGCTTGCAATGGAAATCCGAACTACTATGAAGTGTCACTTCCCCCCGGTCTAAAGGGCCATCTGAGAAAAGTGTAAAATCCAGAAAGGCAAGACAGGCCATGGGGAAAAAGGAGCCTTGTTATGCTGATGGGCGGGATGTACATTGCCAACAGCCACTCTGGAGAAGTGTATGGTGTTTCCTGATACATCTGAAAAACAAAGCAACAGAGTCTAGGGCATTTCCACTTATGGTCCTATAGCTTAGGGAAATTAAAATCAAAAAGACACAGCCACCCCAAAATTTACGATGGCTCTGTTTACAGGAACCTCTTCTACAGTACAAGTTAAATATCCCAGAGAACAAATAATTGATAAAGAAGTTGCGATACTTACGTACAACAGAATACCACTCAGCAATGAAATCTGTGTCACCAGGCCTGTACCAGCATAATGAGTGGATTGAGGCACGATGATTCTAAGTGAAATAAGTCACACAGAAAAAGAAACATCATAAGGTATCACTAATGCACGGAATGTAAACTTGGCTACACATGAACTGAATTACAAAACAGAACAGGGTCTCAAGTTTAGAAAACCAACTTATGCTTGCTTAAGGGGAAAGGTGAGTTGGGGTGCTGCATAAAACCAGAGTTTGAAATTAGCACAGATACCGTTCCATAAGCCAAATATGTAATAGACAAGACCTACCCCTTGCTCAACGAAATGGACTCAACAATGAGGTATCACCTCACACCTGTTAGAATGGGCATCATCTGAAAATCTACAAACAACAAATGCTGGAAAGGGTGTGGGGAAAAGGAAGCCTCTTCCACTATTGTTGGGAATATAAATTGATACAGTCACTATGGAGAACAATATGGTGTTTCTTAAGAAAATAATAATAGAATTACCATATGATACAGCAATCCCAGGACTGGACATATACCCAGACAAAACCATAAATCAAAAAGAGACATTCACCGCAATGTTCATTGCATCACTATTTACAATATCGAGGTAATGGAAGCAACCTAAATGCCCACAGACAGACGAATGCATAAAGATGTGGTACATATATAAAATGGAATATTACTAAGCCATGAAAGGAATGAAATTGGGTCATTTGTAGAGACGTCGATGGATCTAGAGACTGTCATACAGAGTGAAGTAAGTCAGAAAGAGAAAAACAAATCTTGTATATTCATGCATATATGTGGAACCTAGAAAAACTGTACAGATTAACCGTTTTGCAAGGCATAAATAGAGCAACAGATGTAGACAACAATCTATGGACAACAAGGGGGGAAAGCTCTTGGAGGGGTGGTGGTGGGAGGAGTTGAGAGATTGGGATTGGCATGTAAACATTTATATGTATAAAATAGATAACCAATGAGAAGCTGCTGTATAAAAATATAAAATAAAATTCAAAATTAAAAAGAAATAAAATTTAAAAAATAAAACAGAAAAAACAATTATTCCCTTCACATACATGTATTTATATGAATAAATTATTTCCATGCTTATATCTGTAAATACAAAAAAGAGGAATAAAATCTACCTTGAACCAAAAACGAAAAAGAGAAAAAAAAAAACAGAACCCACCAGTTACTCAGAGGAAAACCGTATCAGGGCACTTGCTCCAGTTGTAAACAATTCTGAAGTTGGTCAGTGGTGGGGAATCGTCTCCCATTCAGCCAGCAGCCCCCACACAACAAGCGTCCTCATTGCAAAGCTGGGGCACCGTGCCGAGGCATCTGTGAGTAAACCTGAGCTGAGCCCCAGGCCAGTTGCTGCTGAACTGTTCCCGCCCTTCCCAGGTAAAACACCTGAATATATACAAGGACTTGAAAGCCTAGAGGAAGGGCCATGGAGCCACACGAGTGACAGCATGCCAGCTGACTTGGTGCCTGCAGGCCAGCCAGGATGGTCCTGGCCCTGGGTGCTCTTCTGGAAGATTTCCATTTCCCTGCCTGAGATACCCGTCCTGTCCCTGCCCCCACTGCTTTTTTCCTTCCTCACCTCTGCCCAGGGAGAAATTCCAGCAGCAGGTATGGGTGACACATCCTCTTCTTTAGCAGGTGGCAGCCTGGCAACTGCTGCAGA
This sequence comes from Leucopleurus acutus, assembly GCF_964270905.1. Classification (NCBI taxonomy): domain Eukaryota; kingdom Metazoa; phylum Chordata; class Mammalia; order Artiodactyla; family Delphinidae; genus Leucopleurus; species Leucopleurus acutus. The sequence goes on along the minus strand of NW_028139095.1, from coordinate 445,732 downwards.
AAGTCCAGTAGAACCCCACTCACACTGGGCCACCCACAAAGCCGTGGCCTCTCACTCCCTCCCACCAGCCCAGCCCCGAGACTGCTGACAGGGCAGAGAAAATGGCGTCAGGCACAGCTGCAGGGGCTTTTGCTGCCTGGAGTGGTATTTATATTGATCTCAACCCAGGCACACCTGGGGAGGGCTGGCCGGCATGGTAAGGCTGCCCAGGTCAGCCAATCATCACCCCTCAGGGGCTCACAGTTGCAGAAAATGGAACTTGCTGAACCGGCCAGGTCCAAGGAACAGGTGTGGGCTCCTGAGAGTCAGGATAGACAAGGGGCTGCAGCTTTGGCTTGTTTTCTAATCATTTTATCTGGCCCATGAGTGGGAGACAACTTCAAGAAAACCCTCTCCTAATGAGAGGAACCCAGGAGTCAGGGAGAGGAGGGGTGGGTGGTGGTTGGAGACAGAGGCCTGGTGCCCCGGGTGCAGTGGAAATCTCTGGAAGACCAGGTGGAGGGAGGCCACACAGAGTGATGCCCAGGGTCACAGACCTGTCGGAGCTGCTGTTTGTTAGTTCAAGTCCTGCTCTGAGGTGCTCTGTGTCAGCTCTGAGCAACAGGTGAGCTGGGGGTGCTCTTCAATGAGGGCTATGTGCACGGTTCCTGTGTGCCCAGCCCTGCCACGGTACCTGCAAGGGTAGCTCTGTATCCTGGGAGGGGCCTGACCATGAGAGCCCCGTGGGCTGGGTTGGGGGTGGGGTACCTGCCCAGGAGAGCTCCATATCCTGGGATTGGCCTGACCACGAGAGCCCCATGGGCTGCTGGGGACCTGGTAAAGGATGTCAGGACAGTCAGTGAAGCCACCGAGGATATACCTCCAGTTGCTCCTGATTCCTACACCCTGCTGGTCATTCTACCAACCACCAGGACATGGTATTCTGTATTAGTCTTCAATGATGCCTTCTTTTGTATTCCATTAGTCCCAGAGTCACAAGAAATTTTGGCTTGTGAGTGGCAGGACTCAACATACAACTAAAACAATACTTCCGGGCCGTCTTGCCCCAAGGGTTCAAAAATTCCCACACCATCTTTGGGGAAAGCTTAGCTAAAGACCGAAAAGTTCTACCTCTGGAAAAGGAAACCCTCCTTCAATATGCAGACGACATTCTGATCGCCAGCCCTACTAAGGAGGCCTCTGAACTACCAAGCCAATAAAGGATAGAAGTTGTCCAAGAAAAAGCTCAAATATCACAGACTGCAGTGACCTGCCTGGGCTTCATTCTCACACAAGGTCAGAGAAGCCCATCCCAGGAAAGGGAAGAAACCATTTGCAGCCTTACCCCTTTCTAAAACTAGAAGACAGCTTAAGGGTTCCTGGGGAGGCCAGGGTTTGCTGCTTCTGGATCCCTAACTACAGTCTACTAGCTGGGCCTCTATATGAAACACTGAAAGGAAAAGATGATGATCCTTTTGAACAGAATCCAGAAGTGGCCTTTCAAGAATGGAAAGAGCAGTCAATTCAGACCCTTGCCCTGGAACTCCCTAATTGAGCTAAACCCTTTGACCTTTCCATTCCCGGTGAAAGGTGAATCGCCATTGGAGAATTAGTGCAAAAACTGGGACCACTTGAAATGGAACAACACAAGAATGCCATCCAGGTAGGATAAACTACAGTCACCAAGGGGCTTGGCCCACTGCCACATCTGGCCAAGATACTGGCGGTATCTAAAAACCTGGAAATCAGCAGCCCAAAAGGCCACCTCCCTCCTAAGGGAAAAGGACCCCACGTGGTGATCCTAATCACCAATCATGCCCTGAAGTTGCAGGGTTCACTCCGTGGGCACAACGACCTCGAGTGAGGAGGCCCTCCAACTCCAACATCCAGAGAGATAACCGGGGGCAACAGGGCACCATGACGACTCGTGTGAACATCACTTGACCTGGAGTTTCTCTATAAAACAACAATAGTGTGTCCCGAAGGAGTAGACTACTGCTTGCAGGACTTCCTGCACCCGGAGGGGAGCTAATAATCTTGGCGGGGGAACCGTATATCACACTGTCACCATAGAAAAGCCTACAGACACCGTGATGATGGTGGCCAATAAGACCGGCTGGACTCCTGTTTACTTCAAAAGGCTGTTGACTCAGTGGCCATCATGGTCCTTGATCACCACTGACCCTGGACTGTCTGGGAGTTGAGCGGGCAGGGCTCTGACACCTGGTGCTGTTTTTACGTTAATTCAGGGGCCTAACTGAAGAAAGAGCAGACTACTGGTCAGAGCATCTAAGCTGGCAGAAACGGTCAGCCTAAGGTGGCCGAACAAATGTGGGGCGGGGTGAAACCGGCCCCCACAGCGTCTCTGCACATCTCTTTCCTGGACCCTTAAAGGTCATTAGAATCTATAACACTTCCAATGCTGGTGCTCAGGCGGACGAGCAGGGAGGCAGGGGTCCTGGGGCCAATCAACGTCACCTGGAGGCTGCTGGGGAGAAGTTCTGACCCTCGTCCCCTGGTATGAGGGCTCCCAACTCAGCACTCAGCAGTTACAGAAGAAGGGTCTGCACCCTCAGCACTCCAAGAATGAGGAACGGGACAAAAGGCAGAGGAGGGGTTTGTCCCCAGCAAAGCCCATTAAAAATCCCTGGGAGATAAAAATAGAATGTGGGCAATAAAGTCAAGTCTGACCTTTTTTATCCTTTGTGCTTTGTCTAATTTCACGTGCTCCTAGGGTCCCGCATACAGAGGTTCCACACCCGGCACTTCAGACCAGATTTCCTGGTGCAGAATGGCTGGGTTGACACCTCAGCTCCTGGGGCCCAGTGCAGACTCCGAGATATAGAGCCTGAGCTGCAGCCAACCCGGCCCTTGAGAGCTCCGCCCCCTCCCTCTCACTGACTCTGACAGGATCTCTACACAGCAGCCCAGCCCACAGCCCACGGGGTAGTGCATGCTCTCACCTCTCCATTCTCTGATGAAAATATAAAGTTTCCTTTGCTTGGGAACCAAACTCAGTCTCGATCTGTTGGCCCCAATGACACTGGGCAGGGGGACCCTTGTTGGGGTCCACTCTGGAGGATCAGTAACAGAAATTGAGACTATTGTAACTTCAATGAACAGATGTGTGAGCCAAACTGTAGTTAACATAGAACAGTTTATAAGGCTCGGGTAAAATAAGATGTTTCTAACACTTCCATTTGATATTTCCATCACTTTATTATAAGCAAGTTCAGTGAAAAGGTTTGTCTTATTTGTCAGGTCAATATTAGAGAAATGAAGTGATTTCTTTCCAAGGATGTACATCTAATAATCTTGGTTAAAGCTTCAATCTTGTTTTAAATGCTTTTCCATTGAAAATGATACCTCTCTTTCAGCTCCCCCATTTCTGAGAAGTATAAAATCTTATAATTTATTATTACCAAAGGGGAAAGGTGGGAGGAGGGATAAATTAACAGTTTGGAATTAACACATACACACTGCTATGTATAAAATAGATCATCAACAAGGAACTACTGTATAGCACAGGGAACTACACTCAATATTGTGCAATAACCTATAAGGGGAAATAATCGGAAAAAGAATAGATATTTTTATTGACATCATCTATCAATGACAGTTAAAGTGTAACCTAAGGGAAGCCGGTGGTGAGTGCTTCTGACCCTGAAGACTTCAGTCATCTAAAGTTTGGACTCTGCCTACTTCCCAAGGCCCTTAATGAACATATGTGTAGCCGTAGCTTAAAAAACTCCCCAGTTTGGGTTTCGGGGAGACACTGATTTTGAAAAAGCCCTGGTGTTCTCCTTACATGAATGGGACTCTTCCTACTGCTAAAACATGTCTGTCACACCCAGAGGATGGTATACCGTCTGATTGGGAAGAGTTTGGAAAAGGCATCTCATCTCCTCATCTCCTGGTGCTCGGGTTCACCCCTCCAGCGTCTTTACTAACAGTCTCCCCACTTGGAGATGTCAGCACTGTCAACATCCTGTTGCGTACAGTTTGGAATTTGTCCAGAGGATGAAGCGGAAGGATGAGGAACAATGAGAGACAAGTCCTAGGTGTTCAGACAGGCACATGTCACTCTAATTTCCAATCAGGAAGACGAATTGACCAAAGGCTAGGGTTGCCTATGGAAACAGTATAGGGCTTGAGGAAATCCCACTGCTTTGTGGCCAGTTCCCATAAACACAAGTTGAACAATGGAACTCAGGGGCAGTAAAATTCATGAAACTGCAGAGTTGAAAATATCTATCACTGAAAAATGTCTTGAGGAAAGTCAGAGAAAAGGATTGGTAAGCTAGGGAGAATGGCAGGAAAGGGATTTGAGGAGGTAGAAAGGACTCGCCATTAAGCACAAGAAAAGGGGCTGAACATTGCCAACATTGCAGTTGGCCAAAAAGGCTGTATGCGTTTTTTTCTGCATATATTCAAGAAAAGGGCATACACTTTTTTAGCCAACCAAACAGGTGGGCACTGGAAATCAATACTACAAAAGATATCACTTCGCATCAGTCAGAAGAGCTATCCTCATAAAGTGTAAACACCAGAAATGCAGGACAGGGCAAGGAGAAGAGGGAGCCCTGTGAGGCTTATAGTGGAAATGTATATGGCCAACGGCCATTCTGGAGAAGTGTATTGTGTTTACTGAAGCATCTAAAAAATGAGCTACAGAGCATAGGGCACTTGCACTCATGGGCGTATATCTTGGGAAAAACAAAAATCGAGAGGACACAGGCACCCCAATGTTTACTGCCTCTCTGTTTAAAAGATCCTCGACTAGGATATAACTTAAATGTCTCTGGAGGGAAAAAATGGATAGAGATGTGGTACTTATGTAGAGTGGAATATTACTCAGCCTGGAAATCAATGAAATATGGCCAGTTGTAACAACTCCGGAGGAGTTACGTATGATCATTCTAAGTGACATAATTCAAAAAGAAAAAGACACATATCATAAGATATCACTTAAAGGTGGAATCCAAAATGGCTACACATGAAATAAATTACAAAACAAAAACATATTCAAATATGTAGAAAACACGCGTAAGGCTGCTAAACGGAAAAGGTGGGGAGGGGTGAGACATCATCCAGGAGGTTGAAATTAGCAAAGATACCATTCCAAATACCAAACTGATAATCAACAAGGCCTACACGGTAGCTAAAAGAACTGCACTCAGCACACTCAAGTCACCGGAAAAGAATATCTATGACTGGTAAGAATCTGAAAAAGAATTTATTGATGTCTCTCTGTACGTGAATCAAGTGGATGTACAGCAGCAAGAAACAGAGCTTTGAAAATCAGCTGTAACCAACATAGTAATAAATTGAAAAAAATAAATGACAGAGAGACAGAGAAAACCTCTTACAACTTTTCCTCAGGGACGGTGATGCAACATGGATTAAACACATCTAGACCCATAGCAGGATGAGACATAAGGCTGGAAACTGTTCACGCTAAGAGAAATGTGAGGTTGGGTGAGGAAATGCACACCCTTTAAAGTAATACTACCTGGTACCCATTCAATGGGTCCCAAATCTGCAGGTTCAAGGAATCTTCCTACAGCTAAAACATGCATGGAAAACCCAGAGGACTGTACACCATGTGATTGGGAGATGTGTCTAAAATGCACCTCATTTATCCTCTCCTGGTGCTCCTGTTCATCATTCCAGCCACGTTACTTAGAACCTCCCCACTTAGAGAATCAGCACATTTAAACTTCTGTTTCACACATTTTACAAATTGTGAGGAGGATGAACGGGAAGAGGGGGAACCAATGAGAGAATAGTTGTAGGGGTTTGGACGGGCACATGTCACTCTAATTTCCCATTAAGAATAAGAATTAAAAAAAGGCTCAGCCCGCCTCGCCGGAGCCAAAATAGGGCCTGAAGCAATCCTGCGGCTTTGAGGCCAGCTCACAAAAGAGCAACTTAAAAAATGGGGCTCAGGGTCACTGCAATTCACAAACCTGCAGAGTTATAAATGAAAACTAACGTCCAAAAATATGTTGAGGTAAGGCAAAGAAGAGGATCTGATGCAAGACAGAATTGCAAGAAACAGATTTCAAGAGATAGATTACACTCGTCTTTAAAGTACAAGAAAAGCGGCAGAATTTCGACAATGATGCAGTTGGCCCAAAAGGGAGTATGCGTTTTTTCCTGAATATATCCAGGAAAAAACGCATACACAATTTATGGGCAACCAAGCAAGCAAGCAATGCAAATGTGCACAACAAAGAAGTCTCATTTCCCACCGGTCAAAAGGGCCATCCGAAAAATTTGTAAAAACCAGAAATGCAGGACAGGCCATGGAGAACAGGGAGCCTTTATATGCTGATGAACAGTGTGTGAACTGCAGAGAGCCACTCTGGAGAAGTGTATACTGGTTCCTAAATCATCTAAAAAAGAGAGCTACAATTTCTAAGGAAGATGAAAAGGAATAGGGAGAACCAATGAGAAACTAGCTGGAGGTGTCTGGACGGGCAAATTTAACTCTCACTTCACACGAGGAAGAGGAATTAACCAAAGGCTCAGCGTGCCATGCCGTAACCACAAGAGGTCCTGAAGCAATCATGCAGTGTTGCGGCCAGCTCACAAGAAAGCGAGTTGAAGAAAGGAGCTCAGGGGCACTGTAATTCACAAACCTGCAGAGTTATAAATGACAGCTATCGTCCAAAAATATATTGAAGTGAGGCTGCCAAGAGGACTTGAAAGTGGGGCAGAATTGCAAAAAACGGATTTCAGGAGGTAGACTGGAATTGCATTTAAAGCATAAGAAAAGAGGCAGAACATCCACAATGATGCACTTGGCCAAAAAGGCCCTATACATTTTTTCCTGAATATATTCAGGAAAAAACGCATACGCACTTTTTGGCCAACCAAGCAAGCTTGCAAAGGAAATCTGCACTACAATGAAGTCTCACTGCCCCCCGGTCAAAAGGGCCATCTGAAAAAAGTGTAAAATCCAGAAAGGCAGGACAGGCCATGGAGAACTGGGAGCCTTGTTATGCTGGTGGGCGGGATGTAAATTGCCAACAGCCACTCTGGAGAAGTGTATGGTGTTTCCTGAAACATCTAAAAAACAAAGCAACAGAGCCTAGGGCACTTCCACTTATGGTCCTATAGCTTAGGGAAATTAAAATAAAAAAGACACAGCCACCCAAAAGTTTCGGACGGCTCTGTTTACAAGAACCTCGTTTATGGTACAAGTTCAATATCACAGAAAGCGAAAAATGGATACAGAAGTTGTGGTACTTACGTACAATGCAATATCACTCAGCAATGAAATCTATGTCATCAGGCCCGTAGCAGCATAATGAGTGGATTCAGCTACGATGATTCTAAGTGAAATAAGTCACAGAGAAAAAGAAACATCATAAAATGTCACCAATACACGGAATGTAAACTTGGCTACACAGGAACTGAATTACAAAACAGAACAGGGTCTCATATGTAGAAAACCAACTTATGCTTGCTTAAGGGGAAAGGTGAGTTGGGGTGCTGCATGAAACCAGAGATTGAAATTAGCACAGATACCATTCCATAAGCCAAATATGCAATAGACAAGAGCTACTCCTTGCTGAACGAAGTGGACTCAACACCCCATATTAAACGCCTAAGAATATACCTGAGTAGAAATAATCTTAAAACCTTTGGATTTATATGTCTCCGAAAGAGAATCAAGCGTGTGTACAGCGGCATAAACGCAGCAGTGATAGGATTGGTGAGGTTCGGTGAGCAAATGCAGACTCTTTGAAGTCATATTGCATGGTACCCATTCCATGGGTCTCAACTCTCCAAGTTTAAGGGATTCTTCCTTCAGCTAAAACATGCATGTGGAACACAGAGTATGATCCACCGTGTGATCAGGAAACATGTTCAAATGTGTCTCAGTTTTCGTCCCCTGGTACTCGGGTGCAACACTCCAGACGCTTTACTAACAATCTCTCCACTTGGAGAGTCAGTGCCTTTAACCTCCTCTATGGCCCAGTTTGCAATTTCTGCGGAAAATGTACAGGAATAGGGAGAACCAATGATAAACTAGCTGGAGGTGTCTGGACGGGCAAATTTAACTCTCATTTCCCACCAGGAAGAGGAATTAACCAAAGGCTCAGCGTGCCGTGCCGGATCCACACTAGGGCCTGAAGCAATCCTGTGGTGTTGCGGCCAGCTCACAAAAAAGCGAGTTGAAGAAAGGAGCTCAGGGGCACTGTAATTCACAAACCTGCAGAGTTATAAATGACAGCTATCGTCCAAAAATATATTGAAGTAAGGCTGCCAAGAGGACTTGAAAGTGGTGCAGAATTGCACGAAACCGATTTCAGGAGGTAGACTGGAATTGCATGTAAAGCATAGGAAAAGAGGCAGAACGTCCACAATGATGCACTTGGCCAAAAAGGGCGTATGCGTTTTTTCCTGAATTCAGGAAAAAACGCATACGCCCTTTTTGGCCAACCAAGAAAGCTTGCAAAGGAAATCTGCACTACAATGAAGTCTCACTGCCGCCCAGTCAAAAGGGCCATCTGAAAAATGTGTAAAATCCAGAAAGGCAGGACAGGCCATAGAGAACTGGGAGCCTTGTTATGCTGATGGGCGGGATGTAAATTGCCAACAGCAACTCTGGAGAAGTGTATGGTGTTTCCTGAAACATCTAAAAAACAAAGCAACAGAGCCTAGGGCACTTCCACTTATGGTCCTATAGCTTAGGGAAATTAAAATCAAAAAGACACAGTCACCCCAAAGTTTGGGACGGCTCTGTTTACAAGAACCTCGTTTACGGTACAAGTTCAATATCGCAAAAAGCGAGAAATGGATAAAGAAGTTGTGGTACTTACGTACAATGCAATATCACTCAGCAATGAAATCTATGTCATCAGGCCCGTAGCAGCATAATGAGTGGATGCAGGTATGATGAGTCTAAGTGAAATAAGTCACACAGAAAAAGAAACATCATAGGATATCACTACTACATGGAATGTAAACTTGGCTACACAGGAACTGAATTACAAAACAGAACAGGGTGTCAAATGTAGAAAACCAACTTATGCTTGCTTAAGGGGAAAGGTGAGTTGGGGTGCTGCATGAAACCAGAGATTGAAATTAGCACAGATACCGTTCCATAAGCCAAATATGCAATAGACAAGAGCTACCCCTTGCTGAACGAAGTAGACTCAACACCCCATATTAAACGCCTAAGAATATACCTGACTAGAAATAATCTTAAAACCTACGGATTTATATGTCTCCGAAAGAGAATCAAGCGTGTGTACAGCGGCATAAACGCAGCAGTGATAGGATTGGTGAGGTTCGGTGAGCAAATGCAGACCCTTTGAAGTCATATTGCATGGTACCCATTCCATGGGTCTCAACTCTCCAGGTTTAAGGGATTCTTCCTTCAGCTAAAACATGCATGTGGAACCCAGAGTATGATCCACCGTGTGATCGGGAAACGTGTTCAAATGTGTCTCGTTTTCGTCCCTGGTACTCGGGTGCAACATTCCAGATGCTTTACTAACACTCTCCCCACTTGGAGAGTCAGTGCCTTTAACCTCCTGTTTCGCCCAGTTTGTAATTTCTGTGGAAAATGAACAGGAATAGGGAGAACGAAAGAGAGACTAGCTGGAGGTGTCTGGACGGGCAAATTTAACTCTCATTTCCCACCAGGAAGAGGAATTAACCAAAGGCTCAGCGTGCCGTGCTGGATCTACACTAGGGCCTGAAGCAATCCTGCGGTGTTGCGGCCAGCTCACAAGAAAGCGAGTTGAAGAAAGGAGCTCAGGGGCACTGTAATTCACAAACCTGCAGAGTTATAAATGACAGCTATCGTCCAAAAATATATTGAAGTAAGGCTGCCAAGAGGACTTGAAAGCGGGGCAGAATTGCAGGAAACCGATTTCAGGAGGTAGACAGGAATTGCATGTAAAGCATAGGAAACGAGGCAGAACGTCCACAATGATGCACTTGGCCAAAAAGGGCGTATGCGTTTTTTCCTGAATATATTCAGGAAAAAATGCATACGCCCTTTTTGGCCAACCAAGCAAGCTTGCAAAGGAAATCTGCACTACAATGAAGTCTCACTGCCCCCCGGTCAAAAGGGCCATCTGAAAAAAGTGTAAAATCCAGAAAGGCAGGACAGGCCATGGAGAACTGGGAGCCTTGTTATGCTGGTGGGCGGGATGTAAATTGCCAACAGCCACTCTGGAGAAGTGTATGGTGTTTCCTGAAACATCTAAAAAACAAAGCAACAGAGCCTAGGGCACTTCCACTTATGGTCCTATAGCTTAGGGAAATTAAAATAAAAAAGACACAGCCACCCAAAAGTTTGGGACGGCTCTGTTTACAAGAACCTCGTTTATGGTACAAGTTCAATATCACAGAAAGCGAAAAATGGATAAAGAAGTTGTGGTACTTACGTACAATGCAATATCACTCAGCAATGAAATCTATGTCATCAGGCCCGTAGCAGCATAATGAGTGGATTCAGGTACGATGATTCTAAGTGAAATAAGTCACAGAGAAAAAGAAACATCATAAGATGTCACCAATACACGGAATGTAAACTTGGCTACACAGGAACTGAATTACAAAACAGAACAGGGTCTCATATGTAGAAAACCAACTTATGCTTGCTTAAGGGGAAAGGTGAGTTGGGGTGCTGCATGAAACCAGAGATTGAAATTAGCACAGATACCGTTCCATAAGCCAAATATGCAATAGACAAGAGCTACTCCTTGCTGAACGAAGTGGACTCAACACCCCATATTAAACGCCTAAGAATATACCTGACTAGAAATAATCTTAAAACCTACGGATTTATATGTCTCCGAAAGAGAATCAAGCGTGTGTACAGCGGCATAAACGCAGCAGTGATAGGATTGGTGAGGTTCGGTGAGCAAATGCAGACTCTTTGAAGTCATATTGCATGGTACCCATTCCATGGGTCTCAACTCTCCAGGTTTAAGGGATTCTTCCTTCAGCTAAAACATGCATGTGGAACCCAGAGTATGATCCACCGTGTGATCGGGAAACGTGTTCAAATGTGTCTCAGTTTTCGTCCCCTGGTACTCGGGTGCAACACTCCAGACGCTTTACTAACACTCTCCCCACTTGGAGAGTCAGTGCCTTTAACCTCCTGTATGGCCCAGTTTGCAATTTCTGCGGAAAATGTACAGCAATAGGGAGAACCAATGAGAAACTAGCTGGAGGTGTCTGGACGGGCAAATTTAACTCTCATTTCCCACCAGGAAGAGGAATTAACCAAAGACTCAGCATGCCGTGCCGGAACCACACTAGGGCCTGAAGCAATCCTGCGGTGTTGCGGCCAGCTCACAAGAAAGCGAGTTGAAGAAAGGAGCTCAGGGGCACTGTAATTCACAAACCTGCAGAGTTATAAATGACAGCTATCGTCCAAAAAAATATTGAAGTAAGGCTGCCAAGAGGACTTGAAAGCGGGGCAGAATTGCAGGAAACCGATTTCAGGAGGTAGACGGGAATTGCATGTAAAGCATAGGAAAAGAGGCAGAACGTCCACAATGATGCACTTGGCCAAAAAGGGCGTATGCGTTTTTTCCTGAATATATTCAGGAAAAAACGCATACGCCCTTTTTGGCCAACCAAGAAATCTTGCAAAGGAAATCTGCACTACAATGAAGTCTCACTGCCGCCCAGTCAAAAGGGCCATCTGAAAAATGTGTAAAATCCAGAAAGGCAGGACAGGCCATGGAGAACTGGGAGCCTTGTTATGCTGATGGGCGGGATGTAAATTGCCAACAGCCACTCTGGAGAAGTGTATGGTGTTTCCTGAAACATCTAAAAAACAAAGCAACAGAGCCTAGGTCACTTCCACTTATGGTCCTATAGCTTAGGGAAATTAAAATAAAAAAGACACAGCCACCCAAAAGTTTGGGACGGCTCTGTTTACAAGAACCTCGTTTATGGTACAAGTTCAATATCACAGAAAGTGAAAAATGGATAAAGAAGTTGTGGTACTTACGTACAATGCAATATCACTCAGCAATGAAATCTATGTCATCAGGCCCGTAGCAGCATAATGAGTGGATTCAGGTACGATGATTCTAAGTGAAATAAGTCACAGAGAAAAAGAAACATCATAAGATGTCACCAATACACGGAATGTAAACTTGGCTACACAGGTACTGAATTACAAAACAGAACAGGGTCTCAAATGTAGAAAAGCAACTTATGCTTGCTTAAGGGGAAAGGTGAGTTGGGGTGCTGCATGAAACCAGAGATTGAAATTAGCACAGATACCGTTCCATAAGCCAAATATGCAATAGACAAGAGCTACTCCTTGCTGAACGAAGTGGACTCAACACCCCATATTAAACGCCTAAGAATATACCTGACTAGAAATAATCTTAAAACCTACGGATTTATATGTCTCCGAAAGAGAATCAAGCGTGTGTACAGCGGCATAAACGCAGCAGTGATAGGATTGGTGACGTTTGCTGAGCAAATGCAGACCCTTTGAAGTCATATTGCATGGTACCCATTCCATGGGTCTCAACTCTCCAGGTTTAAGGGATTCTTCCTTCAGCTAAAACATGCATGTGGAACCCAGAGTATGATCCACCGTGTGATCGGGAAACGTGTTCAAATGTGTCTCGTTTTCGTCCCCTGGTACTCGGGTGCAACATTCCACATGCTTTACTAACACTCTCCCCACTTGGAGAGTCAGTGCCTTTAACCTCCTGTTTGGCCCAGTTTGTAATTTCTGTGGAAAATGAACAGGAATAGGGAGAACGAAAGAGAGACTAGCTGGAGGTGTCTGTACGGGCAAATTTAACTCTCATTTCCCACCAGGAAGAGGAATTAACCAAAGGCTCAGCGTGCCGTGCCGGAACTACACTAGGGCCTGAAGCAATCCTGCGGTGTTGCGGCCAGCTCACAAGAAAGCGAGTTGAAGAAACGAGCTCAGGGGCAGTGTAATTCACAAACCTGCAGAGTTATAAATGACAGCTATCGTCCAAAAATATATTGAAGTAAGGCTGCCAAGAGGACTTGAAAGCGGGGCAGAATTGCAGGAAATCGATTTCAGGAGGTAGATTGGAATTGCATGTAAAGCATAGGAAAAGAGGCAGAACGTCCACAATGATGCACTTGGCCAAAAAGGGCGTATGCGTTTTTTCCTGAATATATTCAGGAAAAAACGCATACGCCCTTTTTGGCCAACCAAGCAAGCTTGCAAAGGATATCTGCACTACAATGAAGTCTCACTGCTGCCCGGTCAAAAGGGCCATCTGAAAAAAGTGTAAAATCCAGAAAGGCAGGACAGGCCATGGAGAACTGGGAGCCTTGTTATGCTGATGGGCGGGATGTAAATTGCCAACAGCCACTCTGGAGAAGTGTATGGTGTTTCCTGAAACATCTAAAAAACAAAGCAACAGAGCCTAGGGCACTTCCACTTATGGTCCTATAGCTTAGGGAAATTAAATTCAAAAAGACACAGTCACCCCAAAGTTTGGGACGGCTCTGTTTACAAGAACCTCGTTTACGGTACAAGTTCAATATCGCAAAAAGCGAGAAATGGATAAAGAAGTTGTGGTACTTACGTACAATGCAATATCACTCAGCAATGAAATCTATGTCATCAGGCCTGTAGCAGCATAATGAGTGGATTCAGGTATGATGATTCTAAGTGAAATAAGTCACACAGAAAAAGAAACATCATAAGATAATAGTACTACACGGAATGTAAACTTGGCTACACAGGAACTGAATTACAAAACAGAACAGGGTCTCAAATGTAGAAAACCAACTTATGCTTGCTTGAGGGGAAAGGTGAGTTGGGGTGCTGCATGAAACCAGAGATTGAAATTAGCACAGATACCGTTCCATAAGACAAATATATAATAGACAAGAGCTACTCCTTGCTCATCGAAGTGGAATCAACACCCCATATTAAACGCCTAAGAATATACCTGACTACTAAGAATATTAAAACCTACGGATTTATATGTCTCCGAAAGAGAATCAAGCGTGTGTACAGCGGCATAAACGCAGCAGTGATAGGATTGGTGAGGTTCGGTGAGCAAATGCAGACCCTTTGAAGTCATATTGCATGGTACCCATTCCATGGGTCTCAACTCTCCAGGTTTAAGGGATTCTTCCTTCAGCTGAAACATGCATGTGGAACACAGAGTATGATCCACCATGTGATCAGGAAACGTGTTCAAATGTGTCTCAGTTTTCATCCCCTCGTACTCGGGTGCAACATTCAAGACGCTTTACTAACACTCTCCCCACTTGGAGAGTCAGTGTCTTTAAACTCCTGTTTGGCCCAGTTTGCAATTTCTGCGGAAAATGTACAGGAATAGGGAGAACCAATGAGAAACTAGCTGGAGGTGTCTGGACGGGCAAATTTAACTCTCATTTCCCACCAGAAAGAGGAATTAACCAAAGGCTCAGCATGCCGTGCCGGAACCACACTAGGGCCTGAACCAATCCTGCGGTGTTGCGGCCAGCTCACAAGAAAGCGAGTTGAAGAAAGGAGCTCAGGGTCACTGTAATTCACAAACCTGCAGAGTTATAAATAACAGCTATCGTCCAAAAATATATTGAAGTAAGGCTGCCAAGAGGACTTGAAAGCGGGGCAGAATTGCAGGAAACCGATTTCAGGAGGTAGACGGGAATTGCATGTAAAGCATAGGAAAAGAGGCAGAACGTCCACAATGATGCACTTGGCCAAAAAGGGCGTATGTGTTCTTTCCTGAATATATTCAGGAAAAAACGCATACGCCCTTTTTCGCCAACCAAGCAGGCTTGCAAAGGAAATCTACACTACAATGAAGTCTCACTGCCCCCCGGTCAAAAGGGCCATCTGAAGAAAGTGTAATATCCAGAAAGGCAGGACTTGGCATGGAGAACTGGGAGCCTTGTTATGCTGATGGGCGGGATGTAATTGCCAACAGCCACTCTGGAGAAGTGTATGGTGTTTCCTGAAACATCTAAAAAACAAAGCAACAGAGCCTAGGGCACTTCCACTTATGGTCCTATAGCTTAGGGAAATTAAAATCAAAAAGACACAGCCTCCCCAAACTTTGGGACGGCTCTGTTTACAAGAACCTCGTTTACTGTACAAGTTCAATATCACAGAAAGCGAAAAATGGATACAGAAGTTGTGGTACTTACGTACAATGCAATATCACTCAGCAATGAAATCTATGTCATCAGGCCCATAGCAGCATAATGAGTGGATTCAGGTATGATGATTCTAAGTGAAATAATTCACACAGAAAAAGAAACATCATAAGATATCACTACTACACGGAATGTAAACTTGGCTACAAAGGAACTGAATTACAAAACAGAACAGGGTGTCAAATGTAGAAAACCAACTTATGCTTGCTTAAGGGGAAAGGTGAGTTGGGGTGCTGCATGAAACCAGAGATTGAAATTAGCACAGATACCGCTCCATAAGCCAAATATGTAATAGACAACAGCTACACCTTGCTCAACGAAGTGGACTCAACACCCCATATTAAACGCCTAAGAATATACCTGACTAGAAATAATCTTAAAACCTTTGGATTTATATGTCTCCGAAAGAGAATCAAGCGTGTGTACAGCGGCATAAACGCAGCAGTGATAGGATTGGTGAGGTTCGGTGAGCAAATGCAGACCCTTTGAAGTCATATTGCATGGTACCCATTCCATGGGTCTCAACTCTCCAAGTTTAAGGGATTCTTCCTTCAGCTAAAACATGCATGTGGAACACAGAGTATGATCCACCGTGTGATCAGGAAACATGTTCAAATGTGTCTCAGTTTTCGTCCCCTGGTACTCGGGTGCAACACTCCAGACGCTTTACTAACAATCTCTCCACTTGGAGAGTCAGTGCCTTTAACCTCCTCTATGGCCCAGTTTGCAATTTCTGCGGAAAATGTACAGGAATCGGGAGAACCAATGATAAACTAGCTGGAGGTGTCTGGACGGGCAAATTTAACTCTCATTTCCCACCAGGAAGAGGAATTAACCAAAGGCTCAGCGTGCCGTGCCGGATCCACACTAGGGCCTGAAGCAATCCTGTGGTGTTGCGGCCAGCTCACAAAAAAGCGAGTTGAAGAAAGGAGCTCAGTGACACTGTAATTCACAAACCTGCAGAGTTATAAATGACAGCTATCGTCCAAAAATATATTGAAGTAAGGCTGCCAAGAGGATTTGAAAGTGGTGCAGAATTGCACGAAACCGATTTCAGGAGGTAGACTGGAATTGCATGTAAAGCATAGGAAAAGAGGCAGAACGTCCACAATGATGCACTTGGCCAAAAAGGGCGTATGCGTTTTTTCCTGAATTCAGGAAAAAACGCATACGCCCTTTTTGGCCAACCAAGAAAGCTTGCAAAGGAAATCTGCACTACAATGAAGTCTCACTGCCGCCCAGTCAAAAGGGCCATCTGAAAAATGTGTAAAATCCAGAAAGGCAGGACAGGCCATGGAGAACTGGGAGCCTTGTTATGCTGATGGGCGGGATGTAAATTGCCAACAGCCACTCTGGAGAAGTGTATGGTGTTTCCTGAAACATCTAAAAAACAAAGCAACAGAGCCTAGGGCACTTCCACTTATGGTCCTATAGCTTAGGGAAATTAAAATCAAAAAGACACAGTCACCCCAAAGTTTGGGACGGCTCTGTTTACAAGAACCTCGTTTACGGTACAAGTTCAATATCGCAAAAAGCGAGAAATGGATAAAGAAGTTGTGGTACTTACGTACAATGCAATATCACTCAGCAATGAAATCTATGTCATCAGGCCCGTAGCAGCATAATGAGTGGATGCAGGTATGATGAGTCTAAGTGAAATAAGTCACACAGAAAAAGAAACATCATAGGATATCACTACTACATGGAATGTAAACTTGGCTACACAGGAACTGAATTACAAAACAGAACAGGGTGTCAAATGTAGAAAACCAACTTATGCTTGCTTAAGGGGAAAGGTGAGTTGGGGTGCTGCATGAAACCAGAGATTGAAATTAGCACAGATACCGTTCCATAAGCCAAATATGCAATAGACAAGAGCTACCCCTTGCTGAATGAAGTGGACTCAACACCCCATATTAAACGCCTAAGAATATACCTGACTAGAAATAATCTTAAAACCTACGGATTTATATGTCTCCAAAAGAGAATCAAGCGTGTGTACAGCGGCATAAACGCAGCAGTGATAGGATTGGTGAGGTTCGGTGAGCAAATGCAGACCCTTTGAAGTCATATTGCATGGTACCCATTCCATGGGTCTCAACTCTCCAGGTTTAAGGGATTCTTCCTTCAGCTAAAACATGCATGTGGAACCCAGAGTATGATCCACCGTGTGATCGGGAAACGTGTTCAAATGTGTCTCGTTTTCGTCCCTGGTACTCGGGTGCAACATTCAAGATGCTTTACTAACACTCTCCCCACTTGGAGAGTCAGTGCCTTTAACCTCCTGTTTCGCCCAGTTTGTAATTTCTGTGGAAAATGAACAGGAATAGGGAGAACGAAAGAGAGACTAGCTGGAGGTGTCTGGACGGGCAAATTTAACTCTCATTTCCCACCAGGAAGAGGAATTAACCAAAGGCTCAGCGTGCCGTGCCGGAACCACACTAGGGCCTGAAGCAATCCTGCGGTGTTGCGGACAGCTCACAAGAAAGCGAGTTGAAGAAAGGAGCTCAGGGGCACTGTAATTCACAAACCTGCAGAGTTATAAATGACAGCTATCGTCCAAAAATATATTGAAGTAAGGCTGCCAAGAGGACTTGAAAGCGGGGCAGAATTGCAGGAAACCGATTTCAGGAGGTAGACGGGAATTGCATGTAAAGCATAGGAAAAGAGGCAGAACGTCCACAACGATGCACTTGGCCAAAAAGGGCGTATGCGTTTTTTCCTGAATATATTCAGGAAAAAACGCATACGCCCTTTTTGGCCAACCAAGCAAGCTTGCAAAGGAAATCTGCACTACAATGAAGTCTCACTGCCCCCCGGTCAAAAGGGACATATGAAAAAAGTGTAAAATCCAGAAAGGCAGGACAGGCCATGAAGAACTGGGAGCCTTGTTATGCTGATGGGCGGGATGTAAATTGCCAACAGCCACTCTGGAGAAGTGTATGGTGTTTCCTGTAACATCTAAAAAACTAAGCAACAGAGCCTAGGGCACTTCCACTTATGGTCCTATAGCTTTGGGCAATTAAAATCAAAGAGACACAGCCACCCCAAAGTTTGGGACGGCTCTGTTTACAAGAACCTCGTTTACGGTACAAGTTCAATATCACAAAAGCGAAAAATGGATAAAGAAGTTGTGGTACTTACGTACAATGCAATATCACTCAGCAATGAAATCTATGTCATCAGGCCCGTAGCAGCATAATGAGTGGATTCAGGTACGATGATTCTAAGTGAAATAAGTCACACAGAAAAAGAAACATCATAAGATATCACTACTACACGGAATGTAAACTTGGCTACACAGGATCTGAATTACAAAACAGAACAGGGTCTCAAATGTAGAAAACCAACTTATGCTTGCTTAAGGGGAAAGGTGAGTTGGGGTGCTGCATGAAACCAGAGATTGAAATTAGCACAGATACCGTTCCATAAGCCAAATATGTAATAGACAAGAGCTACTCCTTGCTCAACGAAGTGGACTCAACACCCCATATTAAACGCCTAAGAATATACCTGACTAGAAATAATCTAAAAACCTACCGATTTATATGTCTCCGAAAGAGAATCAAGCGTGTGTACAGCGACATAAACGCAGCAGTGATAGGATTGGTGAGGTTCGGTGAGCAAATGCAGACGCTATGAAGTCATATTGCATGGTACCCATTCCATGGGTCTCAACTCTCCAGGTTTAAGGGATTCTTCCTTCAGCTAAAACATGCATGTGGAACCCAGAGTATGATCCACCGTGTGATCGGGAAACGTGTTCAAATGTGTCTCGTTTTCGTCCCCTGGTACTCGAGTGCAACATTCCAGATGCTTTACTAACACTCTCCCCACTTGGAGAGTCAGTGCCTTTAACCTCCTGTTTGGCCCAGTTTGCAATTTCTGTGGAAAATGAACAGGAATAGGGAGAACGAAAGAGAGACTAGCTGGAGGTGTCTGGACGGGCAAATTTAACTCTCATTTCCCACCAGGAAGAGGAATTAACCAAAGGCTCAGCGTGCCGTGCCGGAACTACACTAGGGCCTGAAGCAATCCTGCGGTGTTGCGGCCAGCTCACAAGAAAGCGAGTTGAAGAAAGGAGCTCAGGGACACTGTAATTCACAAACCTGCAGAGTTATAAATGACAGCTATCGTCCAAAAATATATTGAAGTAAGGCTGCCAAGAGGACTTGAAAGCGGGGCAGAATTGCAGGAAACCTTTTTCAGGAGGTAGACGGGAATTGCATGTAAAGCATAGGAAAAGAGGCAGAACGTCCACAATGATGCACTTGGCCAAAAAGGGCGTATGCGGTTTTTCCTGAATATATTCAGGAAAAAACGCATACGCCCTTTTTGGCCAACCAAGCAAGCTTGCAAAGGAAATCTGCACTACAATGAAGTCTCGCTGCCCCCTGGTCAAAAGGGACATATGAAAAAAGTGTAAAATCCAGAAAGGCAGGACAAGCCATGAAGAACTGGGAGCCTTGTTATGCTGATGGGCGGGATGTAAATTGCCAACAGCCACTCTGGAGAAGTGTATGGTGTTTCCTGAAACATCTAAAAAACTAAGCAACAGAGCCTAGGGCACTTCCACTTATGGTTCTATAGCTTAGGGCAATTAAAATAAAAAAGACACAGCCACCCAAAAGTTTGGGACGGCTCTGTTTACAAGAACCTCGTTTATGGTACAAGTTCAATATCACAGAAAGCGAAAAATGGATAAAGAAGTTGTGGTACTTACGTACAATGCAATATCACTCAGCAATGAAATCTATGTCATCAGGCCCGTAGCAGCATAATGAGTGGATTCAGGTACGATGATTCTAAGTGAAATAAGTCACAGAGAAAAAGAAACATCATAAGATATCACCAATACACGGAATGTAAACTTGGCTACACAGGAACTGAATTACAAAACAGAACAGGGTCTCAAATGTAGAAAAGCAACTTATGCTTGCTTAAGGGGAAAGGTGAGTTGGGGTGCTGCATGAAACCAGAGATTGAAATTAGCACAGATACCGTTCCATAAGCCAAATATGCAATAGACAAGAGCTACTCCTTGCTGAACGAAGTGGACTCAACACCCCATATTAAACGCCTAAGAATATACCTGACTAGAAATAATCTTAAAACCTACGGATTTATATGTCTCCGAAAGAGAATCAAGCGTGTGTACAGCGGCATAAACGCAGCAGTGATAGGATTGGTGACGTTTGCTGAGCAAATGCAGACCCTTTGAAGTCATATTGCATGGTACCCATTCCATGGGTCTCAACTCTCCAGGTTTAAGGGATTCTTCCTTCAGCTAAAACATGCATGTGGAACCCAGAGTATGATCCACCGTGTGATCGGGAAACGTGTTCAAATGTGTCTCGTTTTCGTCCCCTGGTACTCGGGTGCAACATTCCACATGCTTTACTAACACTCTCCCCACTTGGAGAGTCAGTGCCTTTAACCTCCTGTTTGGCCCAGTTTGTAATTTCTGTGGAAAATGAACAGGAATAGGGAGAACGAAAGAGAGACTAGCTGGAGGTGTCTGGACGGGCAAATTTAACTCTCATTTCCCACCAGGAAGAGGAATTAACCAAAGGCTCAGCGTGCCGTGCCGGAACTACACTAGGGCCTGAAGCAATCCTGCGGTGTTGCGGCCAGCTCACAAGAAAGCGAGTTGAAGAAAGGAGCTCAGGGACACTGTAATTCACAAACCTGCAGAGTTATAAATGACAGCTATCGTCCAAAAATATATTGAAGTAAGGCTGCCAAGAGGACTTGAAAGCGGGGCAGAATTGCAGGAAATCGATTTCAGGAGGTAGATTGGAATTGCATGTAAAGCATAGGAAAAGAGGCAGAACGTCCACAATGATGCACTTGGCCAAAAAGGGCGTATGCGTTTTTTCCTGAATATATTCAGGAAAAAACGCATACGCCCTTTTTGGCCAACCAAGAAAGCTTGCAAAGAAATCTGCACTACAATGAAGTCTCACTGCTGCCCGGTCAAAAGGGCCATCTGAAAAAAGTGTAAAATCCAGAAAGGCAGGACAGGCCATGGAGAACTGGGAGCCTTGTTATGCTGATGGGCGGGATGTAAATTGCCAACAGCCACTCTGGAGAAGTGTATGGTGTTTCCTGAAACATCTAAAAAACAAAGCAACAGAGCCTAGGGCACTTCCACTTATGGTCCTATAGCTTAGGGAAATTAAATTCAAAAAGACACAGTCACCCCAAAGTTTGGGACGGCTCTGTTTACAAGAACCTCGTTTACGGTACAAGTTCAATATCGCAAAAAGCGAGAAATGGATAAAGAAGTTGTGGTACTTACGTACAATGCAATATCACTCAGCAATGAAATCTATGTCATCAGGCCTGTAGCAGCATAATGAGTGGATTCAGGTATGATGATTCTAAGTGAAATAAGTCACACAGAAAAAGAAACATCATAAGATAATAGTACTACACGGAATGTAAACTTGGCTACACAGGAACTGAATTACAAAACAGAACAGGGTCTCAAATGTAGAAAACCAACTTATGCTTGCTTGAGGGGAAAGGTGAGTTGGGGTGCTGCATGAAACCAGAGATTGAAATTAGCACAGATACCGTTCCATAAGCCAAATATGTAATAGACAAGAGCTACTCCTTGCTCATCGAAGTGGAATCAACACCACATATTAAACGCCTAAGAATATACCTGACTAGTAAGAATATTAAAACCTACGGATTTATATGTCTCCGAAAGAGAATCAAGCGTGTGTACAGCGGCATAAACGCAGCAGTGATAGGATTGGTGAGGTTCGGTGAGCAAATGCAGACCCTTTGAAGTCATATTGCATGGTACCCATTCCATGGGTCTCAACTCTCCAGGTTTAAGGGATTCTTCCTTCAGCTGAAACATGCATGTGGAACACAGAGTATGATCCACCATGTGATCAGGAAACGTGTTCAAATGTGTCTCAGTTTTCATCCCCTCGTACTCGGGTGCAACATTCAAGACGCTTTACTAACACTCTCCCAACTTGGAGAGTCAGTGTCTTTAAACTCCTGTTTGGCCCAGTTTGCAATTTATGCGGAAAATGTACAGGAATAGGGAGAACCAATGAGAAACTAGCTGGAGGTGTCTGGACGGGCAAATTTAACTCTCATTTCCCACCAGAAAGAGGAATTAACCAAAGGCTCAGCATGCCGTGCCGGAACCACACTAGGGCCTGAAGCAATCCTGCGGTGTTGCGGCCAGCTCACAAGAAAGCGAGTTGAAGAAAGGAGCTCAGGGTCACTGTAATTCACAAACCTGCAGAGTTATAAATGACAGCTATCGTCCAAAAATATATTGAAGTAAGGCTGCCAAGAGGACTTGAAAGCGGGGCAGAATTGCAGGAAACCGATTTCAGGAGGTAGACGGGAATTGCATGTAAAGCATAGGAAAAGAGGCAGAACGTCCACAATGATGCACTTGGCCAAAAAGGGCGTATGTGTTCTTTCCTGAATATATTCAGGAAAAAACGCATACGCGCTTTTTCGCCAACCAAGCAGGCTTGCAAAGGAAATCTACACTACAATGAAGTCTCACTGCCCCCCGGTCAAAAGGGCCATCTGAAGAAAGTGTAATATCCAGAAAGGCAGGACTTGGCATGGAGAACTGGGAGCCTTGTTATGCTGATGGGCGGGATGTAAATTGCCAACAGCCACTCTGGAGAAGTGTATGCTGTTTCCTGAAACATCTAAAAAACAAAGCAACAGAGCCTAGGGCACTTCCACTTATGGTCCTATAACTTAGGGAAATTAAAATCAAAAAGACACAGCCTCCCCAAACTTTGGAACGGCTCTGTTTACAAGAACCTCGTTTACTGTACAAGTTCAATATCACAGAAAGCGAAAAATGGATACAGAAGTTGTGGTACTTACGTACAATGCAATATCACTCAGCAATGAAATCTATGTCATCAGGCCCATAGCAGCATAATGAGTGGATTCAGGTATGATGATTCTAAGTGAAATAATTCACACAGAAAAAGAAACATCATAAGATATCACTACTACACGGAATGTAAACTTGGCTACAAAGGAACTGAATTACAAAACAGAACAGGGTGTCAAATGTAGAAAACCAACTTATGCTTGCTTAAGGGGAAAGGTGAGTTGGGGTGCTGCATGAAACCAGAGATTGAAATTAGCACAGATACCGCTCCATAAGCCAAATATGTAATAGACAACAGCTACACCTTGCTCAACGAAGTGGACTCAACACCCCATATTAAACGCCTAAGAATATACCTGACTAGAAATAATCTTAAAACCTACGGATTTATATGTCTCCGAAAGAGAATCAAGCGTGTGTACAGCGGCATAAACGCAGCAGTGATAGGATTGGTGAGGTTCGGTGAGCAAATGCAGACCCTTTGAAGTCATATTGCATGGTACCCATTCCATGGGTCTCAACTCTCCAAGTTTAAGGGATTCTTCCTTCAGCTAAAACATGCATGTGGAACACAGAGTATGATCCACCGTGTGATCAGGAAACATGTTCAAATGTGTCTCAGTTTTCGTCCCCTGGTACTCGGGTGCAACATTCAAGACGCTTTACTAACACTCTCCCCACTTGGAGAGTCAGTGCCTTTAAACTCCTGTTTGGCCCAGTTTGCAATTTCTGCGGAAAATGTACAGGAATAGGGAGAACCAATGAGAGACTAGCTGGAGGTGTGTGGACGGGCAAATTTAACTCTCATTTCCCACCAGGAAGAGGAATTAACCAAAGGCTCAGCGTGCCGTGCCAGAACCACACTAGGGCCTGAAGCAATCCTGCGGTGTTGCGGCCAGCTCACAAGAAAGCGAGTTGAAGAAAGGAGCTCAGGGGCACTGTAATTCACAAACCTGCAGAGTTATAAATGACAGCTATCGTCCTCAAATATATTGAAGTAAGGCTGCCAAGAGGACTTGAAAGCGGGGCAGAATTGCAGGAAACCAATTTCAGGAGGTAGACGGGAATTGCATGTAAAGCATAGGAAAAGAGGCAGAACGTCCACAACGATGCACTTGGCCAAAAAGGGCGTATGCGTTTTTTCCTGAATATATTCAGGAAAAAACGCATACGCCCTTTTTGGCCAACCAAGCAAGCTTGCAAAGGAAATCTGGACTACAATGAAGTCTCACTGCCCCCCGGTCAAAAGGGCCATATGAAAAAAGTGTAAAATCCAGAAAGGCAGGACAGGCCATGAAGAACTGGGAGCCTTGTTATGCTGATGGGCGGGATGTAAATTGCCAACAGCCACTCTGGAGAAGTGTATGGTGTTTCATGTAACATCTAAAAAACTAAGCAACAGAGCCTAGGGCACTTCCACTTATGGTCCTATAGCTTTGGGCAATTAAAATCAAAGAGACACAGCCACCCCAAAGTTTGGGACGGCTCTGTTTACAAGAATCTTGTTTACGGTACAAGTTCACTATCACAAAAGCGAAAAATGGATAAAGAAGTTGTGGTACTTACGTACAATGCAATATCACTCAGCAATGAAATCTATGTCATCAGGCCCGTAGCAGCATAATGAGTGGATTCAGGTACGATGATTCTAAGTGAAATAAGTCACACAGAAAAAGAAACATCATAAGATATCACTACTACACGGAATGTAAACTTGGCTACACAGGATCTGAATTACAAAACAGAACAGGGTCTCAAATGTAGAAAACCAACTTATGCTTGCTTAAGGGGAAAGGTGAGTTGGGGTGCTGCATGAAACCAGAGATTGAAATTAGCACAGATACCGTTCCATAAGCCAAATATGTAATAGACAAGAGCTACTCCTTGCTCAACGAAGTGGACTCAACACCCCATATTAAACGCCTAAGAATATACCTGACTAGAAATAATCTAAAAACCTACCGATTTATATGTCTCCGAAAGAGAATCAAGCGTGTGTACAGCGACATAAACGCAGCAGTGATAGGATTGGTGAGGTTCGGTGAGCAAATGCAGACCCTATGAAGTCATATTGCATGGTACCCATTCCATGGGTCTCAACTCTCCAGGTTTAAGGGATTCTTCCTTCAGCTAAAACATGCATGTGGAACCCAGAGTATGATCCACCGTGTGATCGGGAAACGTGTTCAAATGTGTCTCGTTTTCGTACCCTGGTACTCGAGTGCAACATTCCAGATGCTTTACTAACACTCTCCCCACTTGGAGAGTCAGTGCCTTTAACCTCCTGTTTGGCCCAGTTTGCAATTTCTGTGGAAAATGAACAGGAATAGGGAGAACGAAAGAGAGAATAGCTGGAGGTGTCTGGACGGGCAAATTTAACTCTCATTTCCCACCAGGAAGAGGAATTAACCAAAGGCTCAGCGTGCCGTGCCGGAACTACACTAGGGCCTGAAGCAATCCTGCGGTGTTGCGGCCAGCTCACAAGAAAGCGATTTGAAGAAAGGAGCTCAGGGACACTGTAATTCACAAACCTGCAGAGTTATAAATGACAGCTATCGTCCAAAAATATATTGAAGTAAGGCTGCCAAGAGGACTTGAAAGCGGGGCAGAATTGCAGGAAACCTTTTTCAGGAGGTAGAGGGGAATTGCATGTAAAGCATAGGAAAAGAGGCAGAACGTCCACAATGATGCACTTGGCCAAAAAGGGCGTATGCGTTTTTTCCTGAATATATTCAGGAAAAAACGCATACGCCCTTTTTGGCCAACCAAGCAAGCTTGCAAAGGAAATCTGCACTACAATGAAGTCTCGCTGCCCCCCGGTCAAAAGGGACATATGAAAAAAGTGTAATATCCAGAAAGGCAGGACAAGCCATGAAGAACTGGGAGCCTTGTTATGCTGATGGCCGGGATGTAAATTGCCAACAGCCACTCTGGAGAAGTGTATGGTGTTTCCTGAAACATCTAAAAAACTAAGCAACAGAGCCTAGGGCACTTCCACTTATGGTTTTATAGCTTAGGGCAATTAAAATCAAAGAGACACAGCCACCCCAAAGTTTGGGACGGCTCTGTTTACAAGAATCTTGTTTACGGTACAAGTTCACTATCACAAAAGCGAAAAATGGATAAAGAAGTTGTGGTACTTACGTACAATGCAATATCACTCAGCAATGAAATCTATGTCATCAGGCCCGTAGCAGCATAATGAGTGGATTCAGGTACGATGATTCTAAGTGAAATAAGTCACACAGAAAAAGAAACATCATAAGATATCACTACTGCACGGAATGTAAACTTGGCTACACAGGATCTGAATTACAAAACAGAACAGTGTCTCAAATGTAGAAAACCAACTTATGCTTGCTTAAGGGGAAAGGTGAGTTAGGGTGCTGCATGAAACCAGAGATTAAAATTAGCACAGATACCGTTCCATAAGCCAAATATGTAATAGACAAGAGCTACTCCTTGCTCAACGAAGTGTACTCAACACCCCATATTAAACGCCTAAGAATATACCTGACTATAAATAATCTAAAAACCTACCGATTTATATGTCTCCAAAAGAGAATCAAGCGTGTGTACAGCGACATAAACGCAGCAGTGATAGGATTGGTGAGGTTCGGTGAGCAAATGCAGACCCTATGAAGTCATATTGCATGGTACCCATTCCATGGGTCTCAACTCTCCAGGTATAAGGGATTCTTCCTTCAGCTAAAACATGCATGTGGAACCCAGAGTATGATCCAGCGTGTGATCGGGAAACGTGTTCAAATGTGTCTCGTTTTCGTCCCCTGGTACTCGAGTGCAACATTCCAGATGCTTTACTAACACTCTCCCCACTTGGAGAGTCAGTGCCTTTAACCTCCTGTTTGGCCCAGTTTGCAATTTCTGTGGAAAATGAACAGGAATAGGGAGAACGAAAGAGAGACTAGCTGGAGGTGTCTGGACGGGCAAATTTAACTCTCATTTCCCACCAGGAAGAGGAATTAACCAAAGGCTCAGCGTGCCATGCCGGAACCACACTAGGGCCTGAAGCAATCCTGCGGTGTTGCGGCCAGCTCACAAGAAAGCGAGTTGAAGAAAGGATCTCAGGGGCACTGTAATTCACAAACCTGCAGAGTTATAAATGACAGCTATCGTCCAAAAATATATTGAAGTAAGGCTGCCAAGAGGACTTGAAAGCGGGGCAGAATTGCAGGAAACCGATTTCAGGAGGTAGACAGGAATTGCATGTAAAGCATAGGAAAAGAGGCAGAACGTCCACAACGATGCACTTGGCCATAAAGGGCGTATGCGTTTTTTCCTGAATAGGAAAAAACGCATACGCACTTTTTGGCCAACCAAGAAAGCTTGCAAAGGAAATCTGCACTACAATGAAGTCTCACTGCCGCCCAGTCAAAAGGGCCATCTGAAAAATGTGTAAAATCCAGAAAGGCAGGACAGGCCATGGAGAACTGGGAGCCTTGTTATGCTGATGGGCGGGATGTAAATTGCCAACAGCCACTCTGGAGAAGTGTATGGTGTTTCCTGTAACATCTAAAAAACAAAGCAACAGACCCTAGGGCACTTCCACTTATGGTCCTATAGCTTAGGGCAATTAAAATCAAAGAGACACAGCCACCCCAAAGTTTGGGACGGCTCTGTTTACAAGAATCTTGTTTACGGTACAAGTTCAATATCACAAAAGCGAAAAATGGATAAAGAAGTTGTGGTACTTACGTACAATGCAATATCACTCAGCAATGAAATCTATGTCATCAGGCCCGTAGCAGCATAATGAGTGGATTCAGGTACGATGATTCTAAGTGAAATAAGTCACACAGAAAAAGAAACATCATAAGATATCACTACTACACGGAATGTAAACTTGGCTACACAGGAACTGAATCCAAAACAGAACAGGGTCTCAAATGTAGAAAACCAACTTATGCTTGCTTAAGGGGAAAGGTGAGTTGGGGTGCTGCATGAAACCAGAGATTGAAATTAGCACAGATACCGTTCCATAAGCCAAATATGTAATAGACAAGAGCTACTCCCTGCTCAACGAAGTGGACTCAACACCCCATATTAAACGCCTAAGAATATACCTGACTAGAAATAATCTTAAAAAGTATGAATTTATATGTCTCCGAAAGACAATCAAGCGTGTGTACAGCGGCATAAACGCAGCAGTGATAGGATTGGTGAGGTTCGGTGAGCAAATGCAGACCCTTTGAAGTCATATTGCATGGTACCCATTCCATGGGTCTCAACTCTCCAGGTTTAAGGGATTCTTCCTTCAGCTAAAACATGCATGTGGAACCCAGAGTATGATCCACCGTGTGATCGGGAAACGTGTTCAAATGTGTCTCAGTTTCCGTCCCCTGGTACTCGGGTGCAACACTCCAGACGCTTTACTAACACTCTCCCCACTTGGAGAGTCAGTGCCTTTAACCTCCTGTTTGGCCCAGTTTGCAATTTCTGCGGAAAATGTACAGGAATAGGGAGAACCAATGAGAAACTAGCTGGAGGTGTCTGGACGGGCAAATTTAACTCTCATTTCCACCAGGAAGAGGAATTAACCAAAGGCTCAGCGTGCCGTGCCGGAACCACACTAGGGCCTGAAGCAATCCTGCGGTGTTGCGGCCAGCTCACAAGAAAGCGAGTTGAAGAAAGGAGCTCAGGGGCACTGTAATTCACAAAACTGCAGAGTTATAAATGACAGCTATCGTCCAAAAATATATTGAAGTAAGGCTGCCAAGAGGACTTGAAAGCAGGGCAGAATTGTAGGAAATCGATTTCAGGAGGTACACTGGAATTGCATGTAAAGCACAGAAAAGAGGCAGAACGTCCACAATGATGCACTTGGCCAAAAAGGGCGTATGCGTTTTTTCCTGAATATATTCAGGAAAAAACGCATACGCCCTTTTTGGCCAACCAAGCAAGCTTGCAAAGGATATCTGAACTACAATGAAGTCTCACTGCCCCCCGGTCAAAAGGGCCATCTGAAAAAAGTGTAAAATCCAGAAAGGCAGGACAGGCCATGGAGAACTGGGAGCCTTGTTATGCTGATGGGCGGGATGTAAATTGCCAACAGCCACTCTGGAGAAGTGTATGGTGTTTCCTGAAACATCTAAAAAACAAAGCAACAGAGCCTAGGGCACTTCCACTTATGGTCCTATAGCTTAGGGAAATTAAAATCAAAAAGACACGGTCACC
The DNA here is from genome assembly GCF_964270905.1 of Leucopleurus acutus. Taxonomy (NCBI): domain Eukaryota; kingdom Metazoa; phylum Chordata; class Mammalia; order Artiodactyla; family Delphinidae; genus Leucopleurus; species Leucopleurus acutus. The sequence goes on along the minus strand of NW_028139095.1, from coordinate 416,505 downwards.
CCAAAGTTTGGGACGGCTCTGTTTACAAGAACCTCGTTTACGGTACAAGTTCAATATCACAGAAAGCGAAAAATGGATAAAGAAGTTGTGGTACTTACGTACAATGCAATATCACTCAGCAATGAAATCTATGTCATCAGGCCCGTAGCAGCATAATGAGTGGATGCAGGTATGATGAGTATAAGTGAAATAAGTCACACAGAAAAAGAAACATCATAAGATATCACTACTACACGGAATGTAAACTTGGCTACACAGGAACTGAATTACAAAACAGAACAGGGTCTCAAATGTAGAAAACCAACTTATGCTTGCTTAAGGGGAAAGGTGAGTTGGGGTGCTGCATGAAACCAGAGATTGAAATTAGCACAGATACCGTTCCATAAGCCAAATATGTAATAGACAAGAGCTACTCCTTGCTCAACGAAGTGGACTCAACACCCCATATTAAACGCGTAAGAATATACCTGTCTAGCAAGAATATTAAAACCTACCGATTTATATGTCTCCGAAAGAGAATCAAGCGTGTGTACGGCGGCATAAATGCAGCAGTGATAGGATTGGTGAAGTTCGGTGAGCAAATGCAGACCCTTTGAAATCATATTGCATGGTACCCATTCCATGGGTCTCAACTCTCCAGGTTTAAGGGATTCTTCCTTCAGCTAAAACATGCATGTGGAACACAGAGTATGATCCACCGTGTGATCGGGAAACGTGTTCAAATGTGTCTCAGTTTTCGTCCCGTGGAACTCGGGTGCAACATTCCAGATGCTTTACTAACACTCTCCCCACTTGCAGAGTCAGTGCCTTTAACCTCCTGCTTGGCCCAGTTTGCAATTTCTGCGTAAGATGAACAGGAATAGGGAGAACCAATGAGAGACTAGGTGGAGGTGTCTGGACGGGCAAATTTAACTCTCATTTCCCACCACGAAGAGGAATTAACCAAAGGCTCAGCGTGCCATGCCGGAACCACACTAGGGCCTGAAGCAATCCTGCGGTGTTGCAGCGAGCTCACAAGAAAGCAAGTTGAAGAAAGGAACTCAGGGGCACTGTAATTCACAAACCTGCAGAGTTATAAATGACAGCTATCGTCCAAAAATATATTGAAGTAAGGCTGCCAAGAGGACTTGAAAGCGGGGCAGAATTGCAGGAAACCGATTTCAGGAGGTAGACGGGAATTGCATGTAAAGCATAGGAAAAGAGGCAGAACGTCCACAATGATGCACTTGGCCTAAAAGGGCGTATGCGTTTTTTCCTGAATATATTCAGGAAAAAACGCATACGCCCTTTTTGGCCAACCAGGCAAGCTTGCAAAGGAAATCTGCACTACAGTGAAGGCTCACTGCCCCCCAGTCAAAAGGGCCATCTGAAAAAAGTGTAACATCCAGAAAGGCAGGACAGGCCATGGAGAACTGGGAGCTTTGTTATGCTGATGGGCGGGATGTAAACTGCCAACAGCCACTCTGGGGAAGTGTATGGTGTTTCCTGAAACATCTAAAAAACAAAGCAACAGAGCCTAGGGCACTTCCACTTATGGTCCTATAGCTTAGGGAAATTAAAATCAAAAAGACACAGCCACCCCAAATTTTGGGACAGCTCTGTTTACAAGAACCTCGTTTACGGTACAAGTTCAATATCACAGAAAGCGAAAAATGGATAAAGAAGTTGTGGTACTTACGTATAATGCAATATCACTCAGCAATGAAATCTATGTCATCAGGCCCGTCGCAGCATAATGAGTGGATGCAGGTACGATGATTCTAAGTGAAATAAGTCACACAGAAAACGAAACATCATAAGATATCACTACTACACGGAATGTAAACTTGGCTACACAGGAACTGAATTACAAAACAGAACAGGGTCTCAAATGTAGAAAACAAACTTATGCTTGCTTAAGGGGAAAGGTGAGTTGGGGTGCTGCATGAAACCAGAGATTGAAATTAGCACAGATACCGTGCCATAAGCCAAATATGTAATAGACAAGAGCTACTCCTTGCTCATCGAAGTGTACTCAACACCCCATATTAAACGCCTAAGAATACACCTGACTTGTAAGAATCTTAAAACTATGGATTTATATGTCTCCGAAAGAGAATCAAGCGTGTGTACGGCGGCATAAACGCAGCAGTGATAGGATTGGTGAGGTTCGGTGAGCAAATGCAGACCCTTTGAAGTCATATTGCATGGTACCCATTCCATGGGTCTCAACTCTCCAGGTTTAAGGGATTCTTCCTTCAGCTAAAACATGCATGTGGAACCCAGAATATGATCCACCGTGTGATCGGGAAACGTGTTCAAATGTGTCTCAGTTTTCGTCCCCTGGTACTCGGGTGCAACATTCAAGACGCTTTACTAACACTCTCCCCACTTGTAGAGTCAGTGCCTTTAAACTCCTGTTTGGCCCAGTTTGCAATTTCTGCGGAAAATGTACAGGAATAGGGAGAACCAATGAGAGACTAGGTGGAGGTGTCTGGACGGGCAAATTTAACTCTAATTTCCCACCAGGAAGAGGAATTAACCAAAGGCTCAGCGTGCCGTGCCGGAACCACACTAGGGCCTGAAGCAATCCTGCGGTGTTGCGGCCAGCTCACAAGAAAGCGAGTTGAAGAAAGGAGCTCAGGGGCACTGTAATTCACAAATCTGCAGAGTTATAAATGACAGCTATCGTCCAAAAATATATTGACGTAAGGCTGCCAAGAGGACTTGAAAGCGGGGCAGAATTGCAGGAAATCGATTTCAGGAGGTAGACGGGAATTGCATGTAAAGCATAGGAAAAGAGGCAGAACGTCCACAATGATGCACTTGGCCAAAAAGGGCGTATGCGTTTCTTCCTGAATATATTCAGGGAAAAACGCATACGCACTTTTTGGCCAACCAAGCAAGCTTGCAAAGGAAATCTGCACTACAATGAAGTCTCACTGCCCCCCGGTCAAAAGGGCCATCTGAAAAAAGTGTAAAATCCAGAAAGGCAGGACAGGCCATGGAGAACTGGGAGCCTTGTTATGCTGATGGGCGGGAGGTAAATTGCCAACAGCCACTCTGGAGAAGTGTATGGTGTTTCCTGAAACATCTAAAAAACAAGCAACAGAGCCTAGGGCACTTCCACTTATGGTCCTATAGCTTAGGGAAATTAAAATCAAAAAGACACAGCCACCCCAAAGTTTGGGACGGCTCTGTTTACAAGAATCTCGTTTACGGTACAAGTTCAATATCACAAAAGCGAAAAATGGATAAAGAAGTTGTGGTACTTACGTACAATGCAATATCACTCAGCAATGAAATCTATGTCATCATGCCCGTCGTAGCATAATGAGTGGATTCAGGTGCGATGATTCTAAGTGAAATAAGTCACACAGAAAAAGAAACATCATAAGATATCACTACTACACGGAATATAAACTTGGCTACACAGGAACTGAATTACAAAACAGAGCAGGGTCTCAAATGTAGAAAACCAACTTACGCTTGCTTAAGGGGAAAGGTGAGTTGGGGTGCTGCATGAAACCAGAGATTGAAATTAGCACAGATACCGTTCCATAAGCCAAATATGCAATAGACAAGAGCTACTCCTTGCTGAACGAAGTGGACTCAACACCCCATATTAAACGCCTAAGAATATACCTGACTAGAAATAACCTTAAAACCTACGGATTTATATGTCTCCGAAAGAGAATCAAGCGTGTGTACAGCGGCATAAATGCAGCAGTGATAGGATTGGTGAGGTTCGGTGAGCAAATGCAGACCCTTTGAAGTCATATTACATGGTACCCATTCCATGGGTCTCAACTCTCTAGGTTTAAGGGATTCTTCCTTCAGCAAAAACATGCATGTGGAACACAGATTATGATGCACCATGTGATCGGGAAACGTGTTCAAATGTGTCTCAGTTTTCGTCCCCTGGTACTCGGGTGGAACACTACAGACGCTTTACTAACACTCTCCCCACTTGGAGAGTCAGTGCCTTTAACCTCCTGTATGGCCCAGTTTGCAATTTCTGCAGAAAATGTACAGGAATAGGGAGAACCAATGAGAAACTAGCTGGAGGTGTCTGGACGGGCAAATTTAACTCTCATTTCCCACCAGGAAGAGGAATTAACCAAAGGCTCAGCGTGCCGTGCCGGAACCACACTAGGGCCTGAAGCAATCCTGCGGTGTTGCGGCCAGCTCACAAGAAAGCGAGTTGAAGAAAGGAGCTCAGGGGCACTGTAATTCACAAACGTGCAGAGTTATAAATGACAGCTATCTTCCAAAAATATATTGAAGTAAGGCTGCCAAGAGGACTTGAAAGCGGGGCAGAATTGCAGGAAACCGATTTCAGGAGGTAGACTGGAATTGCATGTAAAGCATAGGAAAAGAGGCAGAACGTGCACAATGATGCACTTGGCCAAAAAGGGCGTATGCGTTTTTTCCTGAATATATTCAGGAAAAAACGCATACGCCCTTTTTGGCCAACCAAGCAAGCTTGCAAAGGAAATCTGCACTACAATGAAGTCTCACTGCCCCCCGGTCAAAAGGGCCATCTGAAAAAAGTGTAAAATCCAGAAAGGCAGGACAGGCCATGGAGAACTGGGAGCCTTCTTATGCTGATGGGCAGGATGTAAATTGCCAGCAGCCACTCTGGAGAAGTGTATGGTGTTTCCTGAAACATCCAAAAAACAAAGCAACAGAGCCTAGGGCACTTCCACTTACGGTCCTATAGCTTAGGGAAATTAAAATCAAAAAGACACAGCAACCACAAAGTTTGGGCCGGCCATGTTTACAAGAACCTCGTTTACGGTACAAGTTCAATATCACAGAAAGTGAAAAATGGATAAAGAAGTTGTGGTACTTACGTACAATGCAATATCACTCAGCAATGAAATCTATGTCATCAGGCCCGTAGCAGCATAATGAGTGGATTCAGGTACGATGATTCTAAGTGAAATAAGTCACACAGAAAAAGAAACATCATAAGGTATCACTAATACACGCAATGTAAACTTGGCTACACAGGAACTGAATTACAAAGCAAAACAGGGTCTCAAATGTAGAAAACCAACTTATGCTTGCTTAAGGGGAAAGGTGAGTTGGGGTACTGCATAAAAACAGAGATTGAAATTAGCACAGATACCGTTCCATAAGCCAAATATGTAATAGACAAGAGCTACTCCTTGCTCAACGAAGTGGACTCAACACCCCATAATAAACGCCTAAGAATATACCTGACTAGTAAGAATCTTAAAACCTTTGGATTTATATGTCTCCAAAAGAGAATCAAGTGTGTGTTCAGCGGCATAAACGCAGCAGTGATAGGATTGGTGAGGTTCGGTGAGCAAATGCAGACCCTTTGAAGTCATATTGCATGGTACCCATTCCATGGGTCTCAACTCTCCACGTTTAAGGGATTCTTCCTTCAGCTAAAACATGCATGTGGATCCCAGAGTATGATCCACCGCGTGATCAGGTAACGTGTTCAAATGTGTCTCAGTTTTCGTCCCCTGGTACTCGGGTGCAACATTCAAGACGCTTTACTAACACTCTCCACACTTGGAGAGTCAGTGCCTTTAACCTCCTGTTTGGCCCAGTTTGCAATTTCTGCGTAAGATGAACAGGAATAGGGAGAACCAATGAGAGACTAGATGGAGGTGTCTGGACAGGCAAATTTAACTCTCATTTCCCACCAGGAAGAGTAATTAACCAAAGGCACAGCGTGCCATGCCAGAAGCACACTAGGGCCTGAAGCAATCCTGCGGTGTTGCGGCCAGCTCACAAGAAAGCAAGTTGAGGAAAGGAACTCAGGGGCACTGTAATTCACAAACCTGCAGAGTTATAAATGACAGCTATCGTCCAAAAATATATTGAAGTAAGGCTGCCAAGAGGACTTGAAAGCAGGGCAGAATTGCAGGAAACCGATTTCAGGAGGTAGACTGGAATTGCATGTAAACCATAGGAAAAGAGGCATAACGTCCACAATGATGCACTTGGCCAAAAAGGGCGTATGCGTTTTTTCCTGAATATATTCAGGAAAAAACGCATACGCCCTTTTTGGCCAACCAAGCAAGCTTGCAAAGGAAATCTGCACTACAATGAAGTTTCACCTTCCCCCGGTCAAAAGGGCCATCTGAAAAAAGTGTAAAATCCAGAAAGGCAGGACAGGCCATGGAGAACTGGGAGCCTTGTTATGTTGATGGGCGGGATGTAAATTGCCAGCAGCCACTCTGGAGAAGTGTATGGTGTTTCCTGAAACATCCAAAAAACAAAGCAACAGAGCCTAGGGCACTTCCACTTATGGTCCTATAGCTTAGGGAAATTAAAATCAAAAAGACACAGCCACCCCAATGTTTGGGACGGCTCTGTTTACAAGAACCTCGTTTACGGTACAAGTTCAATATCACAGAAAGCGAAAAATGGATAAAGAAGTTGTGGTACTTACATACAATGCAATATCACTCAGCAATGAAATCTATGTCATCAGGCCCGTAGCAGCATAATGAGTGGATTCAGGTACGATGATTCTAAGTGAAATAAGTCACACAGAAAAAGAAACATCATAAGATATCACTAATACACGGATTGTAAACTTGGCTACACAAGAACTGAATTACAAAACAGAACAGGGTGTCAAATGTAGAAAAGCAACTTATGCTTGCTTAAGGGGAAAGGTGAGTTGGGGTGCTGCATAAAACCAGAAATTGAAATTAGCACAGATACCGTTCCATAAGCCAAATATGTAATAGACAAGAGCTACTCCTTGCTCAACGAAGTGGACTCAACACCCCATATTAAACGCCTAAGAATATACCTGACTAGTAAGAATCTTAAAACCTATGGATTTATATGTCTCCGAAAGAGAATCAAGCGTGTGTACAGCGGCATAAACGTAGCAGTGATAGGATTGGTGAGGTTTTGTGAGCAAATGCAGACCCTTTAAAGTCATATTGTATGGTACCCATTCCATGGGTCTCAACTCTCCAGGTTTAAGGGATTCTTCCTTCAGCTAAAACATGCATGTGGAACCCAGAGTATGATCCACCGTGTGATCGGGAAACGTGTTCAAATGTGTCTCAGTTTTCGTCCCCTCGTACTCGGGTGCAACATTCCAGACGCTTTACTAACACTCTCCCCACTTGGAGAGTCAGTGCCTTTAACCTCCTGTTTGGCCCAGTTTGCAATTTCTGTGGAAAATGAATAGGAATAGGGAGAACCAATGAGAGACTAGGTGGAGGTATCTGGACAGGCAAATTTAACTCTCATTTCCCACCAGGAAGAGGTATTAACCAAAGGCTCAGTATGCCATGCCGGAACCAAAGTAAGGCCTGAAGCAATCCTGCGGTGTTGCGGCCAGCTCATAAGAAAGCGAGTTGAAGAAAGGAGCTCAGGGGCACTGTAATTCACAAACCTGCAGAGTTATAAATGACAGCTATCTTCCAAAAATATATTGAAGTAAGGCAGCCAAGAGGAGTTGAAAGCGGGGCAGAATTGCAGGAAACCGATTTCAGGAGGTAGACTGGAATTGCATGTAAAGCATAGGAAAAGAGGCAGAACGTCCACAATGATGCACTTGGCCAAAAAGTGCGTATGCGTTTTTTCCTGAATATATTCAGGAAAAGACGCATACGCCCTTTTTGGCCAACCAAGCAAGCTTGCAAAGGAAATCTGCACTACAATGAAGTGTCACAGCCCCCCGTTCAAAAGGGACATCTGAAAAAACTGTAAAATCCAGAAAGGCAGGACAGGCCATGGAGAACTGGCAGACTTGTTATGCTGATGGGCGGTATGTAAATTGCCAGAAGCCACTCTGGAGAAGTGTATGGTGTTTCCTGAAACATCCAAAAAACAAAGCAACAGAGCCTAGCGCATTTCCACTTCTGGTCCTATAGCTTAGGGAAATTAAAATCAAAAAGACACAGCCACCCCAAAATTTGGGCCGGCTCTGTTTACAAGAACCTCGTTTATGGTACAAGGTGAATATCACAGAAAGCGAAAAATGGATAAAGAAGTTGTGGTAATTACGTACAATGAAATATCACTCAGCAATGAAATCTATGTCATCAGGCCTGTAGAAGCATAATGAGTGGATTCAGGTACGATGATTCTAAGTGAAATAAATCACACAGAAAAAGAAACATCATAAGATATCACTACTACACGGAATGTAAACTTGTCTACACAGGAACTGAAATACAAAACAGAACAGGGTCTCAAATGTAGAAAACCAACTTATGCTTGCTTAAGGGGAAAGGTGAGTTGGGGTGCTGCATAAAACCAGAGATTGAAATTAGCACAGATACCGTTCCGTAAGCCAAATATGTAATAGACAAGAGCTACTCCTTGCTCAACGAAGTGGACTCAACACCCCATATTAAACGCCTAAGAATATACCTGACTAGTAAGAATCTTAAAACCTTTGGATTTATATGTCTCCAAAAGAGAATCAAGTGTGTGTACAGCGGCATAAACGCAGCAGCGATAGGATTGGTGAGGTTCGGTGAGCAAATGCAGACACTTTGAAGTCATATTGCATGGTACCCATTCCATGGGTATCAACTCTCCAGGTTTAAGGGATTCTTCCTTCAGCTAAACATGCATGTGGAACCCAGAGTATGATCCACCGTGTGATCGGGAAACGTGTTCAAATGTGTCTCAGTTTTCGTCCCCTGGTACTCGGGTGCAACATTCCAGATGCTTTACTAACACTCTCCCCACTTGGAGAGTCAGTGCCTTTAACCTCCTGTTTGGCCCAGTTTGCAATTTCCGCGTAAGATGAACAGGAATAGGGAGAACCAATGAGAGACTAGGTGTAGGTGTCTGGACGGGCAAATTTAACTCTCATTTCCCACCAGGAAGAGGAATTAACCAAAGGCTCAGCGTGCCATGCCAGAAGCAATCTAGGGCCTGAAGCAATCCTGCGGTGTTGCGGCCAGCTCACAAGAAAGCGAGTTGAAGAAAGGAACTCACGGGCACTGTAATTCACAAACTTGCAGAGTTATAAATGACAGCTATCTTCCAAAAATATATTGATGTAAGGCTGCCAAGAGGACTTGAAAGCGGGGCAGAATTGCAAGAAACCGATTTCAGGAGGTAGACTGGAATTGCATGTAAAGCATAGGAAAAGAGGCAGAACGTCCACAATGATGCACTTGGCCAAAAAGGGCATAAGCGTTTTTCCCTGAATATATTCAGGAAAAAACGCATACGCACTTTTTGGCCAACCAAGCAAGTTTGCAAAGGAAATCTGCACTACAATGAAGTCTCACTGCCCCACGGTCAAAAGGGCCATCTGAAAAAAGTGTAAAATCCAGAAAGGCAGTTCAGGCCATGGAGAACTGGGAGCCTTGTTATGCTGATGGGCGGGATGTAAATTGCCAACAGCCACTCTGGAGAAGTGTATGGTGTTTCCTGAAACATCACAAAAACAAAGAAACAGAGCCTAGGGCACTTCCACTTATGGTCCTATAGCTAAGGGAAATTAAAATCAAAAAGACACAGCCACCCCAAAGTTTGGGCCGGCTCTGTTTACAAGAACCTTGTTTACGGTACAAGTTCAATATCACAGAAAGCGAAAAATGGATAAAGAAGTTGTGGTACTTACGTACAATGCAATATCACTCAGCAATGAAATCTTTGTCATCAGGCCCATAGCAGCATAATGAGTGGATTCAGGTACGATGATTCTAAGTGAAATAAGTCACACAGAAAAAGAAACATCATAAGATATCACTACTACACGGAATGTAAACTTGGCTACACAAGAACTGAATTACAAAACAGAACAGGGTGTCAAATGTGGAAAACCAACTTATGCTTGCTTAAGGGGAAAGGTGAGTTGGGGTGCTGCATAAAACCAGAGATTGAAATTAGCACAGATACCGTTCCATAAGCCAAATATGTAATAGACAAGAGCTACTCCTTGCTCAACGAAGTGGACTCAACACCCCATATTAAACGCCTAAGAATATACCTGACTAGTAAGAATCTTAAAACCTATGGATTTATATGTCTCCAAAAGAGAATCAATTGTGTGTACAGCGGCATAAACGCAGCAGTGATAGGATTGGTGAGGTTCGGTGAGCAAATGCAGACCCTTTGAAGTCATATTGCATGGTACCCATTCCATGGGTCTCAACTCTCCATTTTTAAGGGATTCTTCCTTCAGCTAAAACATGCATGTGGAACCCAGAGTATGATCCACCATGTGATGGGGAAACGTGTTCAAATGTGTCTCAGTTTTCGTCCCCTGGTACTTGGGTGCAACATTCCAGACGCTTTACTAACACTCTCCCCACTTGGAGAGTCAGTGCCTTTAACCTCCTGTTTGGCCCAGTTTGCAATTTCTGCGTAAGATGAACAGGAAGAGGGAGAACCAATGAGAGACCAGCTGGAGGTGTCTGGACGGACAAATTTAACTCTCATTACCCACCAGGAAGAGGAATTAACCAAAGGCTCAGCATGCAATGCAGGAACCAAACTAGGGCCTGAAGCAATCCTGCGGTGTTGCGGCCAGCTCACAAGAAAGCGAGTTGAAGAAAGGAGCTCAGGGGCACTGTAATTCACAAACCTGCAGAGTTATAAATGACAGCTAATGTCCAAAAATATATTGAAGGAAGGCTGCCAAGAGGAGTTGAAAGCGGCGCAGAATTGCAGGAAACCGATTTCAGGAGGTAGACTGGAATTGCATGTAAAGCATAGGAAAAGAGGCAGAACGTCCACAATGATGCACTTGGCCAAAAAGGGCGTATGCGTTTTTCCCTGAATATATTCAGGAAAAAACGCATACGCCCTTTTTGGCCAACCAAGCAAGCTTGCAAAGGAAATCTGCACTACAATGAAGTCTCACTGCCCCCCGGTCAAAAGGGCTATCTGAAAAAAGTGTAAAATCCAGAAAGGCAGGACAGGCCATGGAGAACTGGGAGCCTTGATAAGCTGATGGGCGGTATGTAAATTGCCAACAGCCACTCTGAAGAAGTGTGTGGTGTTTCCTGAAACATCAAAAAAACAAAGCAACAGAGCCTAGGGCACTTCCACTTATGGTCCTATAGCTTAGGGAAATTAAAATCAAAAAGACACAGCCACCCCAAAGTTTGGGCCGGCTCTGTTTACAAGAACCTCGTTTACGGTACAAGTTCAATATCACAGAAAGCGAAAAATGGATAAAGAAGTTGTGGTAATTACGTACAATGCAATATCACTCAGCAATGAAATGTATGTCATCAGGCCCGTAGCAGCATAATGAGTGGATTCAGGTACGATGATTCTAAGTGAAATAAGTCACACAGAAAAAGAAACATCATAAGATATCACTACTACATGGAATGTAAACTTGGGTACACAGGAACTGAATTACAAAACAGAACAGGGTGTCAAATGTAGAAAACCAACTTATACTTGCTTAAGGGGAAAGGTGAGTTGGGGTACTGCATAAAACCAGAGATTGAAATTAGCACAGATACCGTTCCATAAGCCAAATATGTAATAGACAAGAGCTACTCCTTGCTCAACGAAGTGGACTCAACACCCCATATTAAACGCCTAAGAATATACCTGACTAGTAAGAATCTTAAAACCTATGGATTTATATGTCTCCGAAAGAGAATCAAGCGTGTGTACAGCGGCATAAACACAGCAGTGATAGGATTGGTGAGGTTTGGTGAGCAAATGCAGACCCTTTGAAGTCATATTGCATGGTACCCATTCCATGGGTCTCAACTCTCCATGTTTAAGGGATTCTTCCTTCAGCTAAAACATGCATGTGGAACCAAGAGTATGATCCACCGTGTGATCGGGAAAAGTGTTCAAATGTGTCTCAGTTTTCGTCCCCTGGTACTCGGGTGCAACATTCCAGACGCTTTACTAACACTCTCCCCACTTGGAGAGTCAGTGCCTTTAACCTCCTGTTTGGCCCAGTTTGCAATTTCTTCGGAAGATGAACAGGAATATGGAGAAGCAATGGGAGACTATCTGTAGGTGTCTGGACGGGCAAATTTAACTCTCATTTCCCACCAGGAAGATAAATGAACCAAAGGCTCTGCATGCCATGCTGGAACTATATTAGGGCCTGAGGAGATCCTGCGGTGTTGCGGCCAGCTCACAAGAAAGTGAGTTGAAGAAAGGAGCTCAGGGGCACTGTAATTCAGAAACCTGCGGAGTTATAAATGACAGCTATCATCCAAAATTATACTGAAGTAAGGCTGCGATGAGGACTTGAATGCCGGGCAGAATTGCTGGAAACTGATTTCAGAACGTACACGGGAGTAGCTCTTAAAGCATAGGAAAAGAGACAGAACTTGGAAAATAATGCACTTGGCAAAAAAGGGCATATGTGTTTTATCCAGAGCTCTCATAACTGAGGGGAGGAGATTCCCAGCAGGCTCCAACTGCCACCTGAGGGCTCACATTGCCAAGGCAACGTGAGCATGCCAGGCAGGAGTTACCTCACAGCAGAGGTCCCACCTCACAGAAGGGTGAGAAACCCAGCCAACATCAGACTCTCACCAGAGGGCCCACATCACCAAGGGGATGGGAACCAGGCAGGAGTGTCTTCACATCAGTGGGGCCACATCATCGAAAGCTGAGGTACTCAGCACATGTGTCCTCAAACCAGAGGACCCACATCACCAAGGACCTCGGAGTGAGGCAGGCAGGAGTAACCTCACAACACTGGGCCCATAGAATAAAAAAGTGAGGAATCCAGCAGTTGGAACCTTCCAGCAGGCGGCCCAGAGCACCGAGGCTATGGGATCCAGGCCACAGTGAACTCACAGAAGAGGGCCCATGTCATGAAACTGAGCAACCCAGCCATTGGGACCTCAGAGCAGGAGGCCCACATCCCCATGGGGATCGAATTCTGGTAGGAGTGTCCTCGCACCACTGAGAACGTATCAGAAAATTTTGGGCGACCAGCAGTTAGGGCCTGACGCCAGAGGACCCTCATCACCAAGGGAAGGAGGCTCCCAGCAGGCTCCAACTGCCACCAGAGGGCTGACGTCGCCAAGGCGATGTGTGCCAACCAGGCACGAATGACCTCACAGCAGAGGGCCCACCTCACAGAAGGGTGAGGAACACAGCCAGGATCAGACTCTCACCAGAGGGCCCACATCACCAAGGGGATGGGAACCAGGCAGGAGTGTCCCCACACCAGTGGGACAACATCATCGAAAGGTGAGGATCCCAGCACATGTGTCCTCAAACCAGAGGAACCACATCACCAAGGGGTTCGGAATGAGGCTGGCAGGACTGGCCTCACAACACAGGGTCCATAGAATATAAAAGTTGAGGAATCCAGCAGTTGGAACCTCCCAGCAAGTGGCCCAGAGCACCGAGGCTATGGGATCCAGGCCGCAGTGAACTCACAGCAGAGGGCCCACATCATGAACCTGTGAGCAGCCCAGCTGTTGGGACCTCAGAACAGAAGGCCCACATCCCCATTGGGATGGGAACCTGGCAGGAGTGGCTTTGCACCACTTAGCACATATCAGAAAATGTTAGGAGCCCAGCAGTTAGGGCCTGACGCCAGGGGGCCCTCATAACTGAGGGGAGGAGACTCCCAGCAGGTTCCAACTGCCAACAGAGGGCCCACGTCTACAAGGTGGCATGCGCCAGCCAGGCAGTAGTGACCTCACAGCAGAGGGCCTATCTCACAGAAGGGTGAGGAACCGAGGCAGGATGAGACTCTCACCAGAGGGCCCACAACACCAAGGGGAAGGGAACCAGTCAGGACTGTCCTCCCACCAGTGGGGCCACATCATCGAAAGGTGAGGAACCCAGCACATGTGGCCTCATATCAGAGGACATACATCACAAAGGGGATGGGAGTGAGGCAGGTAGGAGTAGCCTAAAAACAGAGGGCCCAAAGAATAAAAAAAGTGAGGAATCCAGCATTTGGAACCTCCCAGCAGGCGGCCGAGAGCACAGAAGCTATGGGATGCAGGCAGGAGTTAACTAACACCAGAGAGCCCACATCATGAAACTGTGAGCAACCCAGGCATTGGGACCTCAGAGCAGAAAGCCCACATCCCCATGGGGATGGGAACCTGACAGGAGTGTCCTGGCATCACTGGGCTCACATCAGAAAACGTGGGGAGCCCAGCAGTTAGAGCCTGATGCTAGAGGGCCATCATCACCGAGGGCAGGAGGCTCCCAGCAGGTTCCATGTGCCAACAGAGGGCCCACGTCGCCAAGGTGATGTGTGCAAGTCAGGCAGGATTGACCTCACAGCAGAGGGCCTACCTCACAGAAGAGTGAGGAACCCAGCCAGGATAAGACTGTCACCAGAAGGCCCACATCACCAAGGGGATGGGAACCAGGCAGGAGTGTCCTCACACCAGTGGGGCCACATCATTGAAAGTTGCCTAACCCAGCACATGTGGCCTCAAACCAGAAGACCCACATCACGAAGGGGTTGCGAGTGAGGCAGGCAGGAGGAGCATCACAACACAGGACCCATAGAATACAAAAGTTGAGGAATCGAGCAGTTGGAACCTCCCAGCAGGCAGCCAAGACCACAGAGGCTATGGGATCCAGGCCACAGTGAACTAACACCAGAGAGCCCACATCATGAAATTGTGATCAACCCAGCCGTTGGAACCTCAGAGCAGAAGGCCCACATCCCCATGGTGATGGGAACATGACAGGAGTGTCCTGGCATCACTGGGCTCACATCAGAAAACGTGGGGTGCTCAGAAGTTAGGGCCTGACGCTAGAGGGCACTCATCACCGAGAGGAGGAGGCTCCCAGCAGGCTCCAGCTGCCACCAGAGGGCCAACGTCGCCAAGGCGATGTGTGCCAGTCTGGCAGGAGTGACCTCACAGCAGAGGGCCCACCTCACAGAAGGGTGAGGAACACAGCCAGGATCAGACTCTCACCAGAGGGCCCACATCACCAAGGGGATGGGAACCAGGCAGGAGTGTCCCCACACCAGTGGGACAACATCATCGAAAGGTGAGGATCCCAGCACATGTGTCCTCAAACCAGAGGAACCACATCACCAAGGGGTTCGGAATGAGGCTGGCAGGACTGGCCTCACAACACAGGGTCCATAGAATATAAAAGTTGAGGAATCCAGCAGTTGGAACCTCCCAGCAAGTGGCCCAGAGCACCGAGGCTATGGGATCCAGGCCGCAGTGAACTCACAGCAGAGGGCCCACATCATGAACCTGTGAGCAGCCCAGCTGTTGGGACCTCAGAACAGAAGGCCCACATCCCCATTGGGATGGGAACCTGGCAGGAGTGGCTTTGCACCACTTAGCACATATCAGAAAATGTTAGGAGCCCAGCAGTTAGGGCCTGACGCCAGGGGGCCCTCATAACTGAGGGGAGGAGACTCCCAGCAGGTTCCAACTGCCAACAGAGGGCCCACGTCTACAAGGTGGCATGCGCCAGCCAGGCAGTAGTGACCTCACAGCAGAGGGCCTATCTCACAGAAGGGTGAGGAACCGAGGCAGGATGAGACTCTCACCAGAGGGCCCACAACACCAAGGGGAAGGGAACCAGTCAGGACTGTCCTCCCACCAGTGGGGCCACATCATCGAAAGGTGAGGAACCCAGCACATGTGGCCTCATATCAGAGGACATACATCACAAAGGGGATGGGAGTGAGGCAGGTAGGAGTAGCCTAAAAACAGAGGGCCCAAAGAATAAAAAAAGTGAGGAATCCAGCATTTGGAACCTCCCAGCAGGCGGCCGAGAGCACAGAAGCTATGGGATGCAGGCAGGAGTTAACTAACACCAGAGAGCCCACATCATGAAACTGTGAGCAACCCAGGCATTGGGACCTCAGAGCAGAAAGCCCACATCCCCATGGGGATGGGAACCTGACAGGAGTGTCCTGGCATCACTGGGCTCACATCAGAAAACGTGGGGAGCCCAGCAGTTAGAGCCTGATGCTAGAGGGCCATCATCACCGAGGGCAGGAGGCTCCCAGCAGGTTCCATGTGCCAACAGAGGGCCCACGTCGCCAAGGTGATGTGTGCAAGTCAGGCAGGATTGACCTCACAGCAGAGGGCCTACCTCACAGAAGAGTGAGGAACCCAGCCAGGATAAGACTGTCACCAGAAGGCCCACATCACCAAGGGGATGGGAACCAGGCAGGAGTGTCCTCACACCAGTGGGGCCACTCATTGAAAGTTGCCTAACCCAGCACATGTGGCCTCAAACCAGAAGACCCACATCACGAAGGGGTTGCGAGTGAGGCAGGCAGGAGGAGCATCACAACACAGGACCCATAGAATACAAAAGTTGAGGAATCGAGCAGTTGGAACCTCCCAGCAGGCAGCCAAGACCACAGAGGCTATGGGATCCAGGCCACAGTGAACTAACACCAGAGAGCCCACATCATGAAATTGTGATCAACCCAGCCGTTGGAACCTCAGAGCAGAAGGCCCACATCCCCATGGTGATGGGAACATGACAGGAGTGTCCTGGCATCACTGGGCTCACATCAGAAAACGTGGGGTGCTCAGAAGTTAGGGCCTGACGCTAGAGGGCACTCATCACCGAGAGGAGGAGGCTCCCAGCAGGCTCCAGCTGCCACCAGAGGGCCAACGTCGCCAAGGCGATGTGTGCCAGTCTGGCAGGAGTGACCTCACAGCAGAGGGCTCACCTCACAGAAGGGTGAGGAACACAGCCAGGATCAGACTCTCACCAGAGAGCCCACATCACCAAGGGGATGGGAACCAGGCAGGAGTGTCCCCACACCAGTGGGACAACATCATCGAAAGGTGAGGATCCCAGCACATGTGTCCTCAAACCAGAGGAACCACATCACCAAGGGGTTCGGAATGAGGCTGGCAGGACTGGCCTCACAACACAGGGTCCATAGAATATAAAAGTTGAGGAATCCAGCAGTTGGAACCTCCCAGCAAGTGGCCCAGAGCACCGAGGCTATGGGATCCAGGCCGCAGTGAACTCACAGCAGAGGGCCCACATCATGAACCTGTGAGCAGCCCAGCTGTTGGGACCTCAGAACAGAAGGCCCACATCCCCATTGGGATGGGAACCTGGCAGGAGTGGCTTTGCACCACTTAGCACATATCAGAAAATGTTAGGAGCCCAGCAGTTAGGGCCTGACGCCAGGGGGCCCTCATAACTGAGGGGAGGAGACTCCCAGCAGGTTCCAACTGCCAACAGAGGGCCCACGTCTACAAGGTGGCATGCGCCAGCCAGGCAGTAGTGACCTCACAGCAGAGGGCCTATCTCACAGAAGGGTGAGGAACCGAGGCAGGATGAGACTCTCACCAGAGGGCCCACAACACCAAGGGGAAGGGAACCAGTCAGGACTGTCCTCCCACCAGTGGGGCCACATCATCGAAAGGTGAGGAACCCAGCACATGTGGCCTCATATCAGAGGACATACATCACAAAGGGGATGGGAGTGAGGCAGGTAGGAGTAGCCTAAAAACAGAGGGCCCAAAGAATAAAAAAAGTGAGGAATCCAGCATTTGGAACCTCCCAGCAGGCGGCCGAGAGCACAGAAGCTATGGGATGCAGGCAGGAGTTAACTAACACCAGAGAGCCCACATCATGAAACTGTGAGCAACCCAGGCATTGGGACCTCAGAGCAGAAAGCCCACATCCCCATGGGGATGGGAACCTGACAGGAGTGTCCTGGCATCACTGGGCTCACATCAGAAAACGTGGGGAGCCCAGCAGTTAGAGCCTGATGCTAGAGGGCCATCATCACCGAGGGCAGGAGGCTCCCAGCAGGTTCCATGTGCCAACAGAGGGCCCACGTCGCCAAGGTGATGTGTGCAAGTCAGGCAGGATTGACCTCACAGCAGAGGGCCTACCTCACAGAAGAGTGAGGAACCCAGCCAGGATAAGACTGTCACCAGAAGGCCCACATCACCAAGGGGATGGGAACCAGGCAGGAGTGTCCTCACACCAGTGGGGCCACATCATTGAAAGTTGCCTAACCCAGCACATGTGGCCTCAAACCAGAAGACCCACATCACGAAGGGGTTGCGAGTGAGGCAGGCAGGAGGAGCATCACAACACAGGACCCATAGAATACAAAAGTTGAGGAATCGAGCAGTTGGAACCTCCCAGCAGGCAGCCAAGACCACAGAGGCTATGGGATCCAGGCCACAGTGAACTAACACCAGAGAGCCCACATCATGAAATTGTGATCAACCCAGCCGTTGGAACCTCAGAGCAGAAGGCCCACATCCCCATGGTGATGGGAACATGACAGGAGTGTCCTGGCATCACTGGGCTCACATCAGAAAACGTGGGGTGCTCAGAAGTTAGGGCCTGACGCTAGAGGGCACTCATCACCGAGAGGAGGAGGCTCCCAGCAGGCTCCAGCTGCCACCAGAGGGCCAACGTCGCCAAGGCGATGTGTGCCAGTCTGGCAGGAGTGACCTCACAGCAGAGGGCCCACCTCACAGAAGGGTGAGGAACACAGCCAGGATCAGACTCTCACCAGAGAGCCCACATCACCAAGGGGATGGGAACCAGGCAGGAGTGTCCCCACACCAGTGGGACAACATCATCGAAAGGTGAGGATCCCAGCACATGTGTCCTCAAACCAGAGGAACCACATCACCAAGGGGTTCGGAATGAGGCTGGCAGGACTGGCCTCACAACACAGGGTCCATAGAATATAAAAGTTGAGGAATCCAGCAGTTGGAACCTCCCAGCAAGTGGCCCAGAGCACCGAGGCTATGGGATCCAGGCCGCAGTGAACTCACAGCAGAGGGCCCACATCATGAACCTGTGAGCAGCCCAGCTGTTGGGACCTCAGAACAGAAGGCCCACATCCCCATTGGGATGGGAACCTGGCAGGAGTGGCTTTGCACCACTTAGCACATATCAGAAAATGTTAGGAGCCCAGCAGTTAGGGCCTGACGCCAGGGGGCCCTCATAACTGAGGGGAGGAGACTCCCAGCAGGTTCCAACTGCCAACAGAGGGCCCACGTCTACAAGGTGGCATGCGCCAGCCAGGCAGTAGTGACCTCACAGCAGAGGGCCTATCTCACAGAAGGGTGAGGAACCGAGGCAGGATGAGACTCTCACCAGAGGGCCCACAACACCAAGGGGAAGGGAACCAGTCAGGACTGTCCTCCCACCAGTGGGGCCACATCATCGAAAGGTGAGGAACCCAGCACATGTGGCCTCATATCAGAGGACATACATCACAAAGGGGATGGGAGTGAGGCAGGTAGGAGTAGCCTAAAAACAGAGGGCCCAAAGAATAAAAAAAGTGAGGAATCCAGCATTTGGAACCTCCCAGCAGGCGGCCGAGAGCACAGAAGCTATGGGATGCAGGCAGGAGTTAACTAACACCAGAGAGCCCACATCATGAAACTGTGAGCAACCCAGGCATTGGGACCTCAGAGCAGAAAGCCCACATCCCCATGGGGATGGGAACCTGACAGGAGTGTCCTGGCATCACTGGGCTCACATCAGAAAACGTGGGGAGCCCAGCAGTTAGAGCCTGATGCTAGAGGGCCGTCATCACCGAGGGCAGGAGGCTCCCAGCAGGTTCCATGTGCCAACAGAGGGCCCACATCGCCAAGGTGATGTGTGCAAGTCAGGCAGGATTGACCTCACAGCAGAGGGCACATAGAATAAAAAAGTTGAGGAATCCAGCAGTTGGAACCTCCCAGCAGGCGGCTCAGAGCACCGATGATAAGGGATCCTTGCCGGAGTGAACTCACAGAGGGCCCACATCATGGTACTGTGAGCAAGCCAGCTGTTTTGACCTCAGAGCAGAAGGCCCATATCGCCATGGGGATGGGAACCTGGCAAGAGTCTCCTCACTCACTTGGCGCACATCAGAAAATGTGGGGAGCCCAGCAGTTATGGCCTAAGGCAAGAGGGCCCTCATCACTGAGGGAAGGAGGATCCCAGCACACTCCAACTGCCACCAGAGGGCCCACGTCACCAAGGTGACCTGTGCCAGACAGGCATGATTGACCTCACAGCAGAGGGCCCACCTCACAGAAGGGTGAGGAACCCAGCCAGGATCAGACTCTCACCTGAGGACCCACATCAGCAAGGGGATGGGAACCAGTCAGGACTGTCTTCCCTCCAGTGGGGTCACATCATCGAAAGGTGCGGAACCCAGCACATGTGGCCTCAAATCAGAGGACACATATCACAAAGGGAATGGGAGTGAGGCAGGCAGGAGTAGCCTAAAATCAGAGGGCCCAAAGAATAAGAAAGGTGAGGAATCCAGCAGTTGGAACCTCCCAGCAGGCGGCCCAGAGCACAGAAGCTATGGGATGCAGGCAGGAGTGAACTAATACCAGAGAGCCCACATCATGAAACTGTGAGCAACCCAGGCTTTGGGACCTCAGAGCAGAAGGCCCACATCCCAATGGGGATGTGAACCTGGCTGGAGTGTCCTCGCACCACTGAGCGCACATCACAAAATGTGGGGAGCCCAGCAGTTAAGGCCTGATGCCAGAGGGCCCTCATCACCGAGGAGAGGAGGCTCCCAGCAGGCTCCAAGTGCCACCAGAGGGCTCATGTCCACAAGGCGAGGTGAGCAAGCCAGGCAGGAGTGACCTCACATCAGACGGCCCACCTCACAGATGGTTGAGGAACCCAGCCAGGATCAGACTCTCAACAGAGGGCCCACATCACCAAGGGGATGTGAACCAGGCAGGAGTCTCCTAAGACCATTGGTCCCACATCATCGAAAGGTGAGGAACCCAGCACATGTGGCCTCAAACCAGACGACACACATCACGAAGGGGATGGGAGTGAGGCAGGCAGGAGGATCCTCACAACAGAGGGCCCAAAAAATTAAAAAAGTGAGGAATCCAGCAGTTGGAACCTCCCAGCAGGCGGCCAAGAGCACAGAGGCTATGGGATCCAGGCTTCTGTGAACACCAGAGAGCCCACATCATGAAAATGTGAACAACCCAGCCGTTGGGACCTCAGAGCAGAAGGCCCACAACCCCATGGAGATGGGATCCTAAGAGGAGTGCCAAAGCATCACCGGGCTCCCTAAGAAAAGTTGGTGAGTCCAGCAGTTAGGGCCTGACGCAAGAGGGTCCTCATCACCGGGGGGAGGAGATTCCCAGCACGCTCCAACTGCCACCACACGGCTGACTTCACCAAGGCAATGTGTGCCAGCCATGCAGGAGTGACCTATCAGCAGAGGGTCTCCCTCACAGGTGGGTGAGGAACAAAGCCAGGAACAGACTCTCACCAGGGGGTCCACATAACCACGTGGATGAGAACCAAGCAGGAGTGTCCTCACACTAGTGGGGCCACATCATCGAAAGGTGAGGAACCCAGCAAAGGTGGCCACAAACCAGAGGACCCACATCACCAAGGGGTTGAGAGTGAGGTAGGTGTCTGGACGGGTATATTTAACACTCATTTCCCACCAGGAAGAGAAATTAACCAAAGGCTCAGCGTGCCCTGCCAGAAGCAGATTAGGGCCTGAAGCAGTCTTGCGGGTTTGCGGCCAGCTCACAAGAAAGCGAGTTGAAGAAAGGAGCTCAGGGGCCCTGTAATTCACAAACCTGGAGAGTTATAAATAACAGATAACGTCCAAAAATATATTGAAGTAAGGCTGCGAAGAGGACTTGAAAGCGGGGCAGAATTTCAGGAACCCGATTTCAGGAGGTAGACTGGATTTGCATTTAAAGCATAGGAAAAGAGGCAGAACATCGACAATGATGCACTTGGCAACAAAGGGCGTATGAGTTTGTTCCTGAATATATTCAGGAAAAAACACATACGCCCTTTTTGGCAAACCAAGCAAGCTTGCAATGGAAATCCGAACTACTATGAAGTGTCACTTCCCCCCGGTCTAAAGGGCCATCTGAGAAAAGTGTAAAATCCAGAAAGGCAAGACAGGCCATGGGGAAAAAGGAGCCTTGTTATGCTGATGGGCGGGATGTAAATTGCCAATAGCCACTCTGGAGAAGTGTATGGTGTTTCCTGATACATCTGAAAAACAAAGCAACAGAGTCTAGGGCATTTCCACTTATGGTCCTATAGCTTAGGGAAATTAAAATCAAAAAGACACAGCCACCCCAAAATTTGGGACGGCTCTGTTTACAGGAACCTCTTCTACAGTACGAGTTAAATATCCCAGAGAACAAATAATTGATAAAGAAGTTGCGGTACTTACGTACAACAGAATACCACTCAGCAATGAAATCTGTGTCACCAGGCCTGTACCAGCATAATGAGTGGATTGAGGCATGATGATTCTAAGTGAAATAAGTCACACAGAAAAAGAAACATCATAAGGTATCACTAATGCACGGAATGTAAACTTGGCTACACATGAACTGAATTACAAAACAGAACAGGGTCTCAAGATTAGAAAACCAACTTATGCTTGCTTAAAGGGAAAGGTGAGTTAAGGGGGTGCTGCATAAAACCAGAGATTGAAATTAGCACAGATACCGTTCCATAAGCCAAATATGTAATAGACAAGACCTACCCCCTGCTCAACGAAATGGACTCAACAATGAGGTATCACCTCACACCTGTTAGAATGGGCATCATCTGAAAATCTACAAACAACAAATGCTGGAAAGGGTGTGGGGAAAAGGAACACTCTTCCACTATTGTTGGGAATATAAATTGATACAGTCACTATGGAGAACAATATGGAGTTTCTTAAGAAACTAATAATAGAATTACCATATGATACAGCGATCCCAGGACTGGACATATACCCAGACAAAACCATAAATCAAAAAGAGACATTCACCGCAATGTTCATTGCATCACTATTTACAATATCGAGGTAATGGAAGCAACCTAAATGCCCACAGACAGACGAATGCATAAAGATGTGGTACATATATAAAATGGAATATTACTAAGCCATGAAAGGAATGAAATTGGGTCATTTGTAGAGACGTCGATGGATCTAGAGACTGTCATACAGAGTGAAGTAAGTCAGAAAGAGAAAAACAAATCTTGTATATTCATGCATATATGTGGAACCTAGAAAAACTGTACAGATTAACCGTTTTGCAAGGCATAAATAGAGCAACAGATGTAGACAACAATCGTATGGACAACAAGGGGGGAAAGCTCTTGGAGGGGTGGTGGTGGGAGGAGTTGAGAGATTGGGATTGGCATGTAAACATTTATATGTATAAAATAGATAACCAATGAGAAGCTGCTGTATAAAAATATAAAATAAAATTAAAAAGAAATAAAATTTAAAAAATAAAACAGAAAAAACAATTATTCCCTTCACATACATGTATTTATATGAATAAATTATTTCCATGCTTATATCTGTAAATACAAAAAAGAGGAATAAAATCTACCTTGAACCAAAAACAAAAAAGAGAAAAAAAAAAACAGAACCCACCAGTTACTCAGAGGAAAACCGTATCAGGGCACTTGCTCCAGTTGTAAACAATTCTGAAGTTGGTCAGTGGTGGGGAATCGTCTCCCATTCAGCCAGCAGCCCCCACACAACAAGCGTCCTCATTGCAAAGCTGGGGCACCGTGCCGAGGCATCTGTGAGTAAACCTGAGCTGAGCCCCAGGCCAGTTGCTGCTGAACTGTTCCCGCCCTTCCCAGGTAAAACACCTGAATATATACAAGGACTTGAAAGCCTAGAGGAAGGGCCATGGAGCCACACGAGTGACAGCATGCCAGCTGACTTGGTGCCTGCAGGCCAGCCAGGATGGTCCTGGCCCTGGGTGCTCTTCTGGAAGATTTCCATTTCCCTGCCTGAGATACCCGTCCTGTCCCTGCCCCCACTGCTTTTTTCCTTCCTCACCTCTGCCCAGGGAGAAATTCCAGCAGCAGGTATGGGTGACACATCCTCTTCTTTAGCAGGTGGCAGCCTGGCAACTGCTGCAGAAAGTCCAGCAGAGCCCCACTCACACTGGGCCACCCACAAAGCCATGGCCTCTCACTCCCTCCCACCAGCCCAGCCCCGAGACTGCTGACAGGGCAGAGAAAATGGCGTCAGGCACAGCTGCAGGGGCTTTTGCTGCCTGGAGTGGTATTTATATTGATCTCAACCCAGGCACACCTGGGGAGGGCTGGCCGGCATGGTAAGGCTGCCCAGGTAGCCAATCATCACCCCTCAGGGGCTCACAGTTGCAGAAAATGGAACTTGCTGAACCGGCCAGGTCCAAGGAACAGGTGTGGGCTCCTGAGAGTCAGGATAGACAAGGGGCTGCAGCTTTGGCTTGTTTTCTAATCATTTTATCTGGCCCATGAGTAGGAGACAACTTCAAGAAAACCCTCTCCTAATGAGAGGAACCCAGGAGTCAGGGAGAGGAGGGGTGGGTGGTGGTTGGAGACAGAGGCCTGGTGCCCTGGGTGCAGTGGAAGTCTCTGGAAGACCAGGTGGAGGGAGGCCACACAGAGTGATGCCCAGGGTCACAGACCTGTCGGAGCTGCTGTTTGTTAGTTCAAGTCCTGCTCTGAGGTGCTCTGTGTCAGCTCTGAGCGACAGGTGAGCTGGGGGTGCTCTTCAATGAGGGCTATGTGCACGGTTCCTGTGTGCCCAGCCCTGCCACGGTACCTGCAAGGGTAGCTCTGTATCCTGGGAGGGGCCTGACCATGAGAGCCCCGTGGGCTGGGTTGGGGGTGGGGTACCTGCCCAGGAGAGCTCCATATCCTGGGATTGGCCTGACCACGAGAGCCCCATGGGCTGCTGGGGACCTGGTAAAGGATGTCAGGACAGTCAGTGAAGCCACCGAGGATATACCTCCAGTTGCTCCTGATTCCTACACCCTGCTGGTCATTCTACCAACCACCAGGACATGGTATTCTGTATTAGTCTTCAATGATGCCTTCTTTTGTATTCCATTAGTCCCAGAGTCACAAGAAATTTTGGCTTGTGAGTGGCAGGACTCAACATACAACTAAAACAATACTTCCGGGCCGTCTTGCCCCAAGGGTTCAAAAATTCCCACACCATCTTTGGGGAAAGCTTAGCTAAAGACCGAAAAGTTCTACCTCTGGAAAAGGAAACCCTCCTTCAATATGCAGACGACATTCTGATCGCCAGCCCTACTAAGGAGGCCTCTGAACTACCAAGCCAATAAAGGATAGAAGTTGTCCAAGAAAAAGCTCAAATATCACAGACTGCAGTGACCTGCCTGGGCTTCATTCTCACACAAGGTCAGAGAAGCCCATCCCAGGAAAGGGAAGAAACCATTTGCAGCCTTACGCCTTTCTAAAACTAGAAGACAGCTTAGGGGTTCCTGGGGAGGCCAGGGTTTGCTGCTTCTGGATCCCTAACTACAGTCTACTAGCTGGGCCTCTATATGAAACACTGAAAGGAAAAGATGATGATCCTTTTGAACAGAATCCAGAAGTGGCCTTTCAAGAATGGAAAGAGCAGTCAATTCAGACCCTTGCCCTGGAACTCCCTAATTGAGCTAAACCCTTTGACCTTTCCATTCCCGGTGAAAGGTGAATCGCCATTGGAGAATTAGTGCAAAAACTGGGACCACTTGAAATGGAACAACGCAAGAATGCCATCCAGGTAGGATAAACTACAGTCACCAAGGGGCTTGGCCCACTGCCACATCTGGCCAAGATACTGGCGGTATCTAAAAACCTGGAAATCAGCAGCCCAAAAGGCCACCTCCCTCCTAAGGGAAAAGGACCCCACGTGGTGATCCTAATCACCAACCATGCCCTGAAGTTGCAGGGTTCGCTCCGTGGGCACACCGACCTCGAGTGAGGAGGCCCTCCAACTCCAACATCCAGAGAGATAACCGGGGGCAACAGGGCACCATGACGACTCGTGTGAACATCACTTGACCTGGAGTTTCTCTCATAAAACAACAATAGTGTGTCCCGAAGGAGTAGACTACTGCTTGCAGGACTTCCTGCACCCGGAGGGGAGCTAATAATCTTGGCGGGGGAACCGTATATCACACCGTCACCATAGAAAAACCTACAGACACCGTGATGATGGTGGCCAATAAGACCGGCTGGACTCCTGTTTACTTCAAAAGGCTGTTGACTCAGTGGCCATCATGGTCCTTGATCACCACTGACCCTGGACTGTCTGGGAGTTGAGCGGGCAGGGCTCTGACACCTGGTGCTGTTTTTACGTTAATTCAGGGGCCTAATTGAAGAAAGAGCAGACTACTGGTCAGAGCATCTAGGCTGGCAGAAACGGTCAGCCTAAGGTGGCCGAACAAATGTGGGGCGGGGTGAAACCGGCCCCCACAGCGTCTCTGCACATCTCTTTCCTGGACCCTTAAAGGTCATTAGAATCTATAACACTTCCAATGCTGGTGCTCAGGCGGACGAGCAGGGAGGCAGGGGTCCTGGGGCCAATCAACGTCACCTGGAGGCTGCTGGGGAGAAGTTCTGACCCTCGTCCCCTGGTATGAGGGCTCCCAACTCAGCACTCAGCAGTTACAGAAGAAGGGTCTGCACCCTCAGCACTCCAAGAATGAGGAACGGGACAAAAGGCAGAGGAGGGGTTTGTCCCCAGCAAAGCCCATTAAAAATCCCTGGGAGATAAAAATAGAATGTGGGCAATAAAGTCAAGTCTGACCTTTTTTATCCTTTGTGCTTTGTCTAATTTCACGTGCTCCTAGGGTCCCGCATGCAGAGGTTCCACACCCGGCACTTCAGACCAGATTTCCTGGTGCAGAATGGCTGGGTCGACACCTCAGCTCCTGGGGCCCAGTGCAGACTCCGAGATATAGAGCCTGAGTTGCAGCCAACCCGGCCCTTGAGAGCTCCGCCCCCTCCCTCTCACTGACTCTGACAGGATCTCTACACAGCAGCCCAGCCCACAGCCCACGGGGTAGTGCATGCTCTCACCTCTCCATTCTCTGATGAAAATATAAAGTTTCCTTTGCTTGGGAACCAAACTCAGTCTCGATCTGTTGGCCCCAATGACACTGGGCAGGGGGACCCTTGTTGGGGTCCACTCTGGAGGATCAGTAACAGAAATTGAGACTATTGTAACTTCAATGAACAGATGTGTGAGCCGAACTGTAGTTAACATAGAACAGTTTATAAGGCTCGGGTAAAATAAGATGTTTCTAACACTTCCATTTGATATTTCCATCACTTTATTATAAGCAAGTTCAGTGAAAAGGTTTGTCTTATTTGTCAGGTCAATATTAGAGAAATGAAGTGATTTCTTTCCAAGGATGTACATCTAATAATCTTGGTTAAAGCTTCAATCTTGTTTTAAATGCTTTTCCATTGAAAATGATACCTCTCTTTCAGCTCCCCCATTTCTGAGAAGTATAAAATCTTATAATTTATTATTACCAAAGGGGAAAGGTGGGAGGAGGGATAAATTAACAGTTTGGAATTAACACATACACACTGCTATGTATAAAATAGATCATCAACAAGGAACTACTGTATAGCACAGGGAACTACACTCAATATTGTGCAATAACCTATAAGGGGAAATAATCGGAAAAAGAATAGATATTTTTATTGACATCATCTATCAATGACAGTTAAAGTGTAACCTAAGGGAAGCCGGTGGTGAGTGCTTCTGACCCTGAAGACTTCAGTCATCTAAAGTTTGGACTCTGCCTACTTCCCAAGGCCCTTAATGAACATATGTGTAGCCGTAGCTTAAAAAACTCCCCAGTTTGGGTTTCGGGGAGACACTGATTTTGAAAAAGCCCTGGTGTTCTCCTTACATGAATGGGACTCTTCCTACTGCTAAAACATGTCTGTCACACCCAGAGGATGGTATACCGTCTGATCGGGAAGAGTTTGGAAAAGGCATCTCATCTCCTCATCTCCTGGTGCTCGGGTTCACCCCTCCAGCGTCTTTACTAACAGTCTCCCCACTTGGAGATGTCAGCACTGTCAACATCCTGTTGCGTACAGTTTGGAATTTGTCCAGAGGATGAAGCGGAAGGATGAGGAACAATGAGAGACAAGTCCTAGGTGTTCAGACAGGCACATGTCACTCTAATTTCCAATCAGGAAGATGAATTGACCAAAGGCTAGGGTTGCCCATGGAAACAGTATAGGGCTTGAGGAAATCCCACTGCTTTGTGGCCAGTTCCCATAAACACAAGTTGAACAATGGAACTCAGGGGCAGTAAAATTCACGAAACTGCAGAGTTGAAAATATCTATCACTGAAAAATGTCTTGAGGAAAGTCAAAGAAAAGGATTGGCAAGCAAGGGAGAATGGCAGGAAAGGGATTTGAGGAGGTAGAAAGGACTCGCCATTAAGCACAAGAAAAGGGGCTGAACATTGCCGACATTGCAGTTGGCCAAAAAGGCTGTATGTGTTTTTTTCTGTATATATTCAAGAAAAGGGCATACACTTTTTTAGCCAACCAAACAGGTGGGCACTGGAAATCAATACTACAAAAGATATCACTTCGCATCAGTCAGAAGAGCCATCCTCATAAAGTGTAAACGCCAGAAATGCAGGACAGGGCAAGGAGAAGAGGGAGCCCTGTGAGGCTTATAGTGGAAATGTATATTGCCAACGGCCATTCTGGAGAAGTGTATTGTGTTTACTAAAGCATCTAAAAAATGAGCTACAGAGCATAGGGCACTTGCACTCATGGGCGTATATCTTGGGAAAAACAAAAATCGAGAGGACACAGGCACCCCAATGTTTACTGCCTCTCTGTTTAAAAGATCCTCGACTAGGATATAACTTAAATGTCTCTGGAGGGAAAAAATGGATAGAGATGTGGTACTTATGTAGAGTGGAATATTACTCAGCCTGGAAATCAATGAAATATGGCCAGTTGTAACAACTCCGGAGGAGTTACGTATGATCATTCTAAGTGACATAATTCAAAAAGAAAAAGACACATATCATAAGATATCACTTAAAGGTGGAATCCAAAATGGCTACACATGAAATAAATTACAAAACAAAAACATAGTCAAATATGTAGAAAACACGCGTGAGGCTGCTAAACGGGAAAGGTGGGGAGGGGTGAGGCATCATCCAGGAGGTTGAAATTAGCAAAGATACCATTCCAAATACCAAACTGATAATCAACAAGGCCTACACGGTAGCTAAAAGAACTGCACTCAGCACACTCAAGTCACCGGAAAAGAATATCTATGACTGGTAAGAATCTGAAAAAGAATTTATTGATGTCTCTCTGTACGTGAATCAAGTGGATGTACAGCAGCAAGAAACAGAGCTTTGAAAATCAGCTGTAACCAATATAGTAATAAATTGAAAAAAATAAACGACAGAGAGACAGAGAAAACCTCTTACAACTTTTCCTCAGGGACGGTGATGCAACATGGATTGAACACATCTAGACCCACAGCAGGATGAGACATAAGGCTGGAAACTGTTCGCGCTAAGAGAAATGTGAGGTTGGGTGAGGAAATGCACACCCTTTAAAGTAATACTACCTGGTACCCATTCAATGGGTCCCAAATCTGCAGGTTCAAGGAATCTTCCTACAGCTAAAACATGCATGGAAAACCCAGAGGACTGTACACCATGTGATCGGGAGATGTGTCTAAAATGCACCTCATTTATCCTCTCCTGGTGCTCCTGTTCATCATTCCAGCCACGTTACTTAGAATCTCCCCACTTAGAGAATCAGCACATTTAAACTTCTGTTTCACACATTTTGCAAATTGTGAGGAGGATGAACGGGAAGAGGGGGAACCAATGAGAGAATAGTTGTAGGGGTTTGGACGGGCACATGTCACTCTAATTTCCCATTAAGAATAAGAATTAAAAAAAGGCTCAGCCCGCCTCGCCGGAGCCAAAATAGGGCCTGAAGCAATCCTGCGGTTTTGAGGCCAGCTCACAAAAGAGCAACTTAAAAAATGGAGCTCAGGGTCACTGCAATTCACAAACCTGCAGAGTTATAAATGAAAACTAACGTCCAAAAATATGTTGAGGTAAGGCAAAGAAGAGGATCTGAATGCAAGACAGAATTGCAAGAAACAGATTTCAAGAGATAGATTGGACTCGCCTTTAAAGCACATGAAAAGCGGCAGAATTTCGACAATGATGCAGTTGGCCCAAAAGGGAGTATGCGTT
The DNA here is from genome assembly GCF_964270905.1 of Leucopleurus acutus. Lineage (NCBI taxonomy): Eukaryota > Metazoa > Chordata > Mammalia > Artiodactyla > Delphinidae > Leucopleurus > Leucopleurus acutus. The sequence goes on along the minus strand of NW_028139095.1, from coordinate 386,592 downwards.
ATTTCCTGAATATATCCAGGAAAAAACGCATACGCACTTTATGGGCAACCAAGCAAGCAAGCAATGCAAATGTGCACAACAAAGAAGTCTCATTTCCCACCGGTCAAAAGGGCCATCCGAAAAAATTGTAAACACCAGAAATGCAGGACAGGCCATGGAGAACAGGGAGCCTTTATACGCTGATGGACAGTGTGTGAACTGCCGAGAGCCACTCTGGAGAAGTGTATGGTGGTTCCTAAATCATCTAAAAAACAGAGCGACAGAGCATAGGGCACTTCCAATCACGGGAGTATATCTAGGGAAGTCTAAAAATCAACAAGACACAAGCACACCACAGTTTAGGGCTACTCTGTTTACAAGAACCTCAACTTCAGTACACCTTAAATATCCCAGGAAAGAGAACAATGGATAAAGAAAATGTGGTACTTATGTACAATGGAATATCTCTTCACCATGAAATCAATGTAATAAGGCTAGTAGAAGGATAAAGAGTGGATTGAGGTCCGATAATACTACTTGAAATAAGTCAAACAGAAAAAGAAACATATCATAAGATATCACTTATAGAGGGAGGATAAATATGGCTGCACAAAAAATGAATTACAAAACAGAACAGTGTCTCACATTTAGAAAACACACTTATGTCAGCTTAAGGGGAAAGGAGAGGTGGGGTGATGCATAAAACCAGAGTTTGAAATTAGCACAGATACCGTTCAATAAACCAAATAGGTATCAGACAAGATCTACACCTCGCTCAATGAACTGGCCTCAACACACCCTATACACCGCAGAGAAATATATCTGAGTAATAAGAATCTTAAAACCCATGTATTGATATATCTCCATAAGGGAATCAAGTGTGCGCAGAGCGGCACAAACACAGCAGTGAAAATGAGCTAAACCCCATTATAGAAATAAATTTTAAAACCAAAACGCAGAAACAATGAAAGAGAGAAAAATTCTTACAAAATTCGCTCAGGGGCTGTGATGCAACCTGGAATGACCACATATAAACCCACAGCTGGATAAGACATAAGGCTGGACACTTGGGGCTGAAAGGATTGGAGAGCTTTGGTGAGCAACTGCCGAAAGTTTAATGCAATACTTCATGCTACTTATTCCAAGGGTCCCAACACTCCAAGTTGAAGGGAATCTTCCTACAGCTAAACCATGCATGGGAAATCCAGTGGATGGTATACCATATGATTGGGAAAGGTTTCTAAAATGCACCTCATTTTCCTCTCCTGGGGCTCCGGATCAACATTCCAGCCACTTTACTAACAACATCTCCACATGGAGAGTCAATGCCTTTAAGTTCCGGTATCGCACAGTCTGCAGTTAGTGCGGAGGATGAATGGGAATAGGGGGAACCAGTGAGAAAATAGCTGTAGCGGTTTCAATGGGCACATGTCACTCTAATTTCACATCAGGAAGAAGAATTAACCAAAGGCAGAGCAAGGCGCCCCAGAAGAAGAATAGGGCCTGAAGAAATCCTGTGGATATGAGGCAAGATCACAAAAATAAGAGCTGAAAAATGGAGCTAAGGGCCACTGCAATTCAAAAACCTGCAGAGTTATAAAGGCCAACTATTCTCCAAAAGTATATTGAGGTAAGGCTATGAAGAGGCACTGAGAGCAAGGCAGAACTGCAGGAAACCGATTTCAGGAGGTAGACAGGAATTGCACTGAAAACATATGAAAACACTCAGAACGTCGACAATGATGCACTTGGCCAAAAAGGGCGTATGCGTTTTTTCCGGAATATATTCAGGAAGAAACGCATACGCCCTTTCTGGCCAACCAAGCAAGCTCTCAAAGGAAATCTGCACTACAATGAAGTCTCACTTCACCCCGGTCAAAGGGCCATCTGAAAAAAGTGTAAAATCCAGAAAGGCAGGACAGGCCATGGAGAACTGGGAGCCTTGTTATGCTGATGGGCGGGATGTAAATTGCCAACAGCCACTCTGGAGAAGTGTATGGTGTTTCCTGAAACATCTAAAAAAGAAAGCAACACAGGCTAGGGCACTTCCACTTATGGTCCTATAGCTTAGGGAAATTAAAATCAAAAAGACACAGCCACCCCAAAGATGGGACGGCTCTGTTTACAAGAACCTCGTTTATGGTACAAGTTCAATATCACAGAAAGCGAAAAATGGATAAAGAAGTTGTGGTACTTACGTACAATGCAATATTACTCAGCAATGAAATCTATGTCATCAGGCCCGTAGCAGCATAATGAGTGGATTCAGGTACGATGATTCTAAGTAAAATAAGTCACACAGAAAAAGAAACATCATAAGGTATAACTAATACACGGAATGTAAACTTGGCTACACAGGAACTGAATTACAAAACAGAACAGGGTCTCAAATGTAGAAAACCAACTTATGCTTGCTTAAGGCGAAAGGTGAGTTGGGGTGCTGCATAAAACCAGAGATTGAAATTAGCACAGATACCGTTCCATAAGCCAAATATGTAATAGACAAGAGCTACTCCTTGCTCAACGAAGTGGACTCAACACCCCATATTAAACGCCTAAGAATATACCTGACTAGTAAGAATCTTAAAACCTATGGATTTATATGTCTCCGAAAGAGAATCAAGCGTGTGTACAGTGGCATAAACGCAGCAGTGATAGGATTGGTGAGGTTCAGTGAGCAAATGCAGACCCTTTGAAGTCATATTGCATGGTACCCATTCCATGGGTCTCAACTCTCCATGTTTAAGGGATTCTTCCTTCAGCTAAAACATGCATGTGGAACCCAGAGTATGATCCACCGTGTGATCGGGAAACGTGTTCAAATGTGTCTCAGTTTTCGTCCCCTGGTACTCGGGTGCAACATTCCAGACGCTTTACTAACACTCTCCCCACTTGGAGAGTCAATGCCTTTAACCTCCTGTTTGGCCCAGTTTGCAATTTCTGTGGAAAATGAACAGGAATAGGGAGAACCAATGAGAGACTAGGTGGAGGTGTCTGGACGGGCAAATTTAACTCTCATTTCCCACCAGGAAGATAAATGAACCAAAGGCTCCGCATGCCATGCTGGAACTAGATTAGGGCCTGAGGAGATCCTGCGGTGTTGCGGCCAGCTCACAAGAAAGCGAGTTGAAGAAAGGAGCTCAGGGGCACTGTAATTCAGAAACCTGCGGAGTTATAAATGACAGCTATCATCCAAAATTATACTGAAGTAAGGCTGCGAAGAGGACTTGAATGCGGGGCAGAATTGCTGGAAACTGATTTCAGAACGTACACGGGAGTAGCTCTTAAAGCATAGGAAAAGAGACAGAACTTGGAAAATAATGCACTTGGCAAAAAAGGGCATATGTGTTTTATCCAGAGCTCTCATAACTGAGGGGAGGAGATTCCCAGCAGGCTCCAACTTCCACCTGAGGGCTCACATTGCCAAGGCAACGTGAGCATGCCAGGCAGGCGTTACCTCACAGCAGAGGTCCCACCTCACAGAAGGGTGAGAAACCCAGCCAACATCAGACTCTCACCAGAGGGCCCACATCACCAAGGGGATGGGAACCAGGCAGGAGTGTCTTCACATCAGTGGGGCCACATCATCGAAAGCTGAGGTACTCAGCACATGTGTCCTCAAACCAGAGGACCCACATCACCAAGGACCTCGGAGTGAGGCAGGCAGGAGTAGCCTCACAACACTGGGCACATAGAATAAAAAAGTGAGGAATCCAGCAGTTGGAACCTCCCAGCAGGCGGCCCAGAGCACCGAGGCTATGGGATCCAGGCCACAGTGAACTCACAGAAGAGGGCCCATGTCATGAAACTGAGCAACCCAGCCATTGGGACCTCAGAGCAGGAGGCCCACATCCCCATGGGGATGGAATTCTGGTAGGAGTGTCCTCGCACCACTGAGAACGTATCAGAAAATTTTGGGCGACCAGCAGTTAGGGCCTGACGCCAGAGGACCCTCATCACCAAGGGAAGGAGGCTCCCAGCAGGCTCCAACTGCCACCAGAGGGCTGACGTCGCCAAGGCGATGTGTGCCAACCAGGCACGAATGACCTCACAGCAGAGGGCCCACCTCAGAGAAGTGTGACGAACCCAGTCAGGATCAGACTCGCACCAGAGGGCCCACATCACCAAATGGATTGGAACCAGGCAGGAGTGTCCTCACATGAGTAGGGCCACATCATCTAAAGGTGAGGAACCCAGAACATGTGGCTTCAAACCATAGGACACCCATCACCAAGGGGCTGGGAGTGAGGCAGGCAGGAGGAGCCTCATAACAGAGGGCCCAAAAATAAGAAAGGTGAGGAATCCAGCAGTTGGAACCTCCCAGCAGGCGGCCCAGAGCACAGAGGCTAGAGGAACCAGGCCAGAGTGAACTAACACCAGACAGCCCACATCATGAAACTGTGAGCAACCCAGACATTGGGACCTCAGAGCAGAAGGCCCACATCCCCATGGTGATGGGAACATGACAGGAGTGTCCTGGCATCACTGGGCTCACATCAGAAAACGTGGGGTGCTCAGAAGTTAGGGCCTGACGCTAGAGGGCACTCATCACCGAGAGGAGGAGGCTCCCAGCAGGCTCCAGCTGCCACCAGAGGGCCAACGTCGCCAAGGCGATGTGTGCCAGCCTGGCAGGAGTGACCTCACAGCAGAGGGCCCACCTCACAGAAGGGTGAGGAACACAGCCAGGATCAGACTCTCACCAGAGGGCCCACATCACCAAGGGGATGGGAACCAGGCAGGAGTGTCCCCACACCAGTGGGACAACATCATCGAAAGGTGAGGATCCCAGCACATGTGTCCTCAAACCAGAGGAACCACATCACCAAGGGGTTCGGAATGAGGCTGGCAGGACTGGCCTCACAACACAGGGTCCATAGAATATAAAAGTTGAGGAATCCAGCAGTTGGAACCTCCCAGCAAGTGGCCCAGAGCACCGAGGCTATGGGATCCAGGCCGCAGTGAACTCACAGCAGAGGGCCCACATCATGAACCTGTGAGCAGCCCAGCTGTTGGGACCTCAGAACAGAAGGCCCACATCCCCATTGGGATGGGAACCTGGCAGGAGTGGCTTCACACCACTTAGCACATATCAGAAAATGTTAGGAACCCAGCAGTTAGGGCCTGACGCCAGGGGGCCCTCATAACTGAGGGGAGGAGACTCCCAGCAGGTTCCAACTGCCAACAGAGGGCCCACGTCTACAAGGTGGCATGCGCCAGCCAGGCAGTAGTGACCTCACAGCAGAGGGCCTACCTCACAGAAGAGTGAGGAACCCAGCCAGGATAAGACTGTCACCAGAAGGCCCACATCACCAAGGGGATGGAAACCAGGCAGGAGTGTCCTCACACCAGTGGGGCCACATCATTGAAAGTTGCCTAACCCAGCACATGTGGCCTCAAACCAGAAGACCCACATCACGAAGGGGTTGCGAGTGAGGCAGGCAGGAGGAGCATCACAACACAGGACCCATAGAATACAAAAGTTGAGGAATCGAGCAGTTGGAACCTCCCAGCAGGCAGCCAAGACCACAGAGGCTATGGGATCCAGGCCACAGTGAACTAACACCAGAGAGCCCACATCATGAAATTGTGATCAACCCAGCCGTTGGAACCTCAGAGCAGAAGGCCCACATCCCCATGGGGATGGGAACCTAAGAGGAGTGCTTGAGCAACACTGGGCTCACTAAGAAAAGTTGGGGAGCCCAGCAGTTAGGGCCTGACGTCAGAGGGCCCTCATCACAGAGCTGAGGAGGCTCCCAGCAGGGTCCAATTCCAGAAGGCTCATGTCAACAAGGCGAGGTGAGCAACCCAGGCAAGAGTTACCTGATAGTAGAGGGCCCACCTCACAGATGGGTGAGAAACCCAGCCAGGATCAGACTCTCACCAGAGGGCCCACATCACAAAGGGGATGGGAACCAGTCAGGATTATCCTCACACCAGTGGGGCCTCATCATCTTAAGGTGAGGAACCCAGCACATGTGTCCTCAAACCAGAGGACCCACATCACCAAGGGCCTTGAAGTGAGGCAGGCAGGAGTAGCCTCACAACACAGGGCACATAATATAAAAAACGTGAGGATTCCAGCATTTAGACCTTCCAGCAGGCGGTCCAGAACACCGATGCTATGGGATCCAGGCCACAGTGAACTCACAGCAGAGGGCCCACATCACAAAACTGTGAGCAACCCAGGAGTTGAGACCTCAGCGTAGAAGGCCCACATCCCCATGGGAATGGGAACCTGGCTGGAGTGTCCTCGCACCACTGGGCGCACATCAGAAAATGTGGGGAGCCCACCATTTAGGGCCTGACGCCAGAGGGCCGTCATCACCGAGAGGAGGAGGTGCCCTGCACGCTCCAACTGCCACCAGAGGGCTCACGTCTCCAAGGTGACGTGTGCCAGCCAGGTAGGAGTGACCTCACAGCAGAGGGCCTACCTCACAGAACGTTGAGGAACCCAGCCAGGATTAGACTCTCGCCAGAGGGCCCACCTCACCAAGGGGATGGGAACCAGGCAGGAGTGTCCTCACACGAGTGGGGTCACATCATCGAAAGGTGAGGAACGCAGCACATGTGGCCTCAAGCCATAGGACAGTCATCACCAAGGGGCTGGCAGTGAGGCAGGCAGGAGGAGCCTCACAACAGAGGGCACATAGAATAAAAAAGTTGAGGAATCCAGCAGTTGGAACCTCCCAGCAGGCGGCTCAGAGCACCGATGATAAGGGATCCTTGCCGGAGTGAACTCACAGCAGAGGGCCCACATCATGGTACTGTGAGCAAGCCAGCCGTTTTGACCTCAGAGCAGAAGGCCCATATCGCCATGGAGATGGGAACCTGGCAAGAGTCTCCTCACTCACTTGGCGCACATCAGAAAATGTGGGGAGCCCAGCAGTTATGGCCTAAGGCAAGAGGGCCCTCATCACCGAGGGGAGGAGGATCCCAGCACACTCCAACTGCCACCAGAGGGCCCACGTCGCCAAGGTGACGTGTGCCAGACAGGCATGATTGACCTCACAGCAGAGGGCCCACCTCACAGAAGGGTGAGGAACCCAGCCAGGATCAGACTCTCACCTGAGGGCCCACATCAGCAAGGGGATGGGAACCAGGCAGGACTGTCTTCCCTCCAGTGGGGTCACATCATCGAAAGGTGCGGAACCCAGCACATGTGGCCTCAAATCAGAGGACACATATCACAAAGGGAATGGGAGTGAGGCAGGCAGGAGTAGCCTAAAATCAGAGGGCCCAAAGAATAAGAAAGGTGAGGAATCCAGCAGTTGGAACCTCCCAGCAGGCGGCCCAGAGCACAGAAGCTATGGGATGCAGGCAGGAGTGAACTAATACCAGAGAGCCCACATCATGAAACTGTGAGCAACCCAGGCTTTGGGACCTCAGAGCAGAAGGCCCACACCCCAATGGGGATGTGAACCTGGCTGGAGTGTCCTCGCACCACTGGGCGCACATCACAAAATGTGGGGAGCCCAGCAGTTAGGGCCTGACGCCAGAGGGCCCTCATCACCGAGGAGAGGAGGCTCCCAGCAGGCTCCAAGCGCCACCAGAGGGCTCATGTCCACAAGGCGAGGTGAGCAAGCCAGGCAAGACTTACCTGATAGTAGAGGGCCCACCTCACAGATGGGTGAGGAACCCAGCCAGGATCAGACTCTCACCAGAGGGCCCACATCACAAAGGGGATGGGAACCAGTCAGGATTATCCTCACACCAGTGGGGCCTCATCATCTTAAGGTGAGGAACCCAGCACATGTGTCCTCAAACCAGAGGACCCACATCACCAAGGGCCTTGAAGTGAGGCAGGCAGGAGTAGCCTCACAACACAGGGCACATAATATAAAAAACGTGAGGATTCCAGCATTTAGACCTTCCAGCAGGCGGCCCAGAACACCGAGGTTATGGGATCCAGGCCACAGTGAACTCACAGCAGAGGGCCCACATCACAAAACTGTGAGCAACCCAGGAGTTGAGACCTCAGCGCAGAAGGACCACATCCCCATGGGAATGGGAACCTGGCTGGAGTGTCCTCGCACCACTGGGCGCACATCAGAAAATGTGGGGAGCCCACCATTTAGGGCCTGACGCCAGAGGGCCATCATCACCGAGAGGAGGAGGCGCCCTGCACGCTCCAACTGCCACAAGAGGGCTCACGTCTCCAAGGTGACGTGTGCCAGCCAGGCAGGAGTGACCTCACAGCAGAGGGCCTACCTCACAGAACGTTGAGGAACCCAGCCAGGATTAGACTCTCGCCAGAGGGCCCACCTCACCAAGGGGATGGGAACCAGGCAGAAGTGTCCTCACACGAGTGGGGTCACATCATCGAAAGGTGAGGAACACAGCACATGTGGCCTCAAGCCATAGGACAGTCATCACCAAGGGGCTGGCAGTGAGGCAGGCAGGAGGAGCCTCACAACAGAGGGCACATAGAATAAAAAAGTTGAGGAATCCAGCAGTTGGAACCTCCCAGCAGGCGGCTCAGAGCACCGATGATAAGGGATCCTTGCCGGAGTGAACTCACAGCAGAGGGCCCACATCATGGTACTGTGAGCAAGCCAGCCGTTTTGACCTCAGAGCAGAAGGCCCATATCGCCATGGGGATGGGAACCTGGCAAGAGTCTCCTCACTCACTTGGCGCACATCAGAAAATGTGGGGAGCCCAGCAGTTAGGGCCTGATGCCAGAGGGCCCTCATCACCGAGGAGAGGAGGCTCCCAGCACACTCCAACTGCCACCAGAGGGCCCACGTCGCCAAGGTGACGTGTGCCAGACAGGCATGATTGACCTCACAGCAGAGGGCCCACCTCACAGAAGGGTGAGGAACCCAGCCAGGATCAGACTCTCACCTGAGGGCCCACATCAGCAAGGGGATGGGAACCAGTCAGGACTGTCTTCCCTCCAGTGGGGTCACATCATCGAAAGGTGCGGAACCCAGCACATGTGGCCTCAAATCAGAGGACACATATCACAAAGGGAATGGGAGTGAGGCAGGCAGGAGTAGCCTAAAAACAGAGGGCCCAAAGAATAAGAAAGGTGAGGAATCCAGCAGTTGGAACCTCCCAGCAGGCGGCCCAGAGCACAGAAGCTATGGGATGCAGGCAGGAGTGAACTAACAGCAGAGAGCCCACATCATGAAACTGTGAGCAACCCAGGCTTTGGGACCTCAGAGCAGAAGGTCCACACCCCAATGTGTATGTGAACCTGGCTGGAGTGTCCTCGCACCACTGGGCACACATCACAAAATGTGGGGAGCCCAGCAGTTAGGGCCTGACGCCAGAGGGCCCTCATCACCGAGGAGAGGAGGCTCCCAGCAGGCTCCAAGTGCCACCAGAGGGCTCATGTCCACAAGGCGAGGTGAGCAAGCCAGGCAGGAGTGACCTCACAGCAGACGGCCCACCTCACAGATGGTTGAGGAACCCAGCCAGGATCAGACTCTCAACAGAGGGCCCACATCACCAAGGGGATGTGAACCAGGCAGGAGTCTCCTAAGACCATTGGTCCCACATCATCGAAAGGTGAGGAACCCAGCACATGTGGCCTCAAACCAGACGACACACATCACGAAGGGGATGGGAGTGAGGCAGGCAGGAGGATCCTCACAACAGAGGGCCCAAAAAATTAAAAAAGTGAGGAATCCAGCAGTTGGAGCCTCCCAGCAGGCGGCCAAGAGCACAGAGGCTATGGGATCCAGGCTTCTGTGAACACCAGAGAGCCCACATCATGAAAATGTGAACAACCCAGCCATTGGGACCTCAGAGCAGAAGGCCCACAACCCCATGGAGATGGGATCCTAAGAGGAGTGCCAAAGCATCACCGGGCTCCCTAAGAAAAGTTGGTGAGTCCAGCAGTTAGGGCCTGACGCAAGAGGGTCCTCATCACCGGGGGGAGGAGATTCCCAGCACGCTCCAACTGCCACCACACGGCTGACTTCACCAAGGCAATGTGTGCCAGCCATGCAGGAGTGACCTATCAGCAGAGGGTCTCCCTCACAGGTGGGTGAGGAACAAAGCCAGGAACAGACTCTCACCAGGGGGTCCACATAACCACGTGGATGAGAACCAAGCAGGAGTGTCCTCACACTAGTGGGGCCACATCATCGAAAGGTGAGGAACCCAGCAAAGGTGGCCACAAACCAGAGGACCCACATCACCAAGGGGTTGAGAGTGAGGTAGGTGTCTGGACGGGTATATTTAACACTCATTTCCCACCAGGAAGAGGAATTAACCAAAGGCTCAGCGTGCCCTGCCAGAAGCAGATTAGGGCCTGAAGCAGTCTTGCAGGTTTGCGGCCAGCTCACAAGAAAGCGAGTTGAAGAAAGGAGCTCAGGGACCCTGTAATTCACAAACCTGGAGAGTTATAAATAACAGATAACGTCCAAAAATATATTGAAGTAAGGCTGCGAAGAGGACTTGAAAGCGGGGCAGAATTTCAGGAAACCGATTTCAGGAGGTAGACTGGAATTGCATTTAAAGCATAGGAAAAGAGGCAGAACATCGACAATGATGCACTTGGCAACAAAGGGCGTATGAGTTTGTTCCTGAATATATTCAGGAAAAAACACATATGCCCTTTTTGGCAAACCAAGCAAGCTTGCAATGGAAATGCGAACTACTATGAAGTGTCACTTCCCCCCGGTCTAAAGGGCCATCTGAGAAAAGTGTAAAATCCAGAAAGGCAAGACAGGCCATGGGGAAAAAGGAGCCTTGTTATGCTGATGGCGGGATGTAAATTGCCAACAGCCACTCTGGAGAAGTGTATGGTGTTTCCTGATACATCTGAAAAACAAAGCAACAGAGTCTAGGGCATTTCCACTTATGGTCCTATAGCTTAGGGAAATTAAAATCAAAAAGACACAGCCACCCCAAAATTTGGGACGGCTCTGTTTACAGGAACCTCTTCTACAGTACGAGTTAAATATCCCAGAGAACAAATAATTGATAAAGAAGTTGCGGTACTTACGTACAACAGAATACCACTCAGCAATGAAATCTGTGTCACCAGGCCTGTACCAGCATAATGAGTGGATTGAGGCATGATGATTCTAAGTGAAATAAGTCACACAGAAAAAGAAACATCATAAGGTATCACTAATGCACGGAATGTAAACTTGGCTACACATGAACTGAATTACAAAACAGAACAGGGTCTCAAGATTAGAAAACCAACTTATGCTTGCTTAAAGGGAAAGGTGAGTTAAGGGGTTGCTGCATAAAACCAGAGATTGAAATTAGCACAGATACCGTTCCATAAGCCAAATATGTAATAGACAAGACCTACCCCCTGCTCAACGAAATGGACTCAACAATGAGGTATCACCTCACACCTGTTAGAATGGGCATCATCTGAAAATCTACAAACAACAAATGCTGGAAAGGGTGTGGAGAAAAGGAACCCTCTTCCACTATTGTTGGGAATATAAGTTGATACAGTCACTATGGAGAACAATATGGAGTTTCTTAAGAAACTAATAATAGAATTACCATATGATACAGCGATCCCAGGACTGGACATATACCCAGACAAAACCATAAATCAAAAAGAGACATTCACCGCAATGTTCATTGCATCACTATTTACAATATCGAGGTAATGGAAGCAACCTAAATGCCCACAGACAGACGAATGCATAAAGATGTGGTACATATATAAAATGGAATATTACTAAGCCATGAAAGGAATGAAATTGGGTCATTTGTAGAGACGTCGATGGATCTAGAGACTGTCATACAGAGTGAAGTAAGTCAGAAAGAGAAAAACAAATCTTGTATATTCATGCATATATGTGGAACCTAGAAAAACTGTACAGATTAACCGTTTTGCAAGGCATAAATAGAGCAACAGATGTAGACAACAATCGTATGGACAACAAGGGGGGAAAGCTCTTGGAGGGGTGGTGGTGGGAGGAGTTGAGAGATTGGGATTGGCATGTAAACATTTATATGTATAAAATAGATAACCAATGAGAAGCTGCTGTATAAAAATATAAAATAAAATTCAAAATTAAAAAGAAATAAAATTTAAAAAATAAAACAGAAAAAACAATTATTCCCTTCACATACATTTATATGAATAAATTATTTCCATGCTTATATCTGTAAATACAAAAAAGAGGAATAAAATCTACCTTGAACCAAAAACAAAAAAGAGAAAAAAAAAAACAGAACCCACCAGTTACTCAGAGGAAAACCGTATCAGGGCACTTGCTCCAGTTGTAAACAATTCTGAAGTTGGTCAGTGGTGGGGAATCGTCTCCCATTCAGCCAGCAGCCCCCACACAACAAGCGTCCTCATTGCAAAGCTGGGGCACCGTGCCGAGGCATCTGTGAGTAAACGTGAGCTGAGCCCCAGGCCAGTTGCTGCTGAACTGTTCCCGCCCTTCCCAGGTAAAACACCTGAATATATACAAGGACTTGAAAGCCTAGAGGAAGGGCCATGGAGCCACACGAGTGACAGCATGCCAGCTGACTTGGTGCCTGCAGGCCAGCCAGGATGGTCCTGGCCCTGGGTGCTCTTCTGGAAGATTTCCATTTCCCTGCCTGAGATACCCGTCCTGTCCCTGCCCCCACTGCTTTTTTCCTTCCTCACCTCTGCCCAGGGAGAAATTCCAGCAGCAGGTATGGGTGACACATCCTCTTCTTTAGCAGGTGGCAGCCTGGCAACTGCTGCAGAAAGTCCAGCAGAGCCCCACTCACACTGGGCCACCCACAAAGCCGTGGCCTCTCACTCCCTCCCACCAGCCCAGCCCCGAGACTGCTGACAGGGCAGAGAAAATGGCGTCAGGCACAGCTGCAGGGGCTTTTGCTGCCTGGAGTGGTATTTATATTGATCTCAACCCAGGCACACCTGGGGAGGGCTGGCCGGCATGGTAAGGCTGCCCAGGTAACCAATCATCACCCCTCAGGGGCTCACAGTTGCAGAAAATGGAACTTGCTGAACCAGCCAGGTCCAAGGAACAGGTGTGGGCTCCTGAGAGTCAGGATAGACAAGGGGCTGCAGCTTTGGCTTGTTTTCTAATCATTTTATCTGGCCCATGAGTGGGAGACAACTTCAAGAAAACCCTCTCCTAATGAGAGGAACCCAGGAGTCAGGGAGAGGAGGGGTGGGTGGTGGTTGGAGACAGAGGCCTGGTGCCCTGGGTGCAGTGGAAGTCTCTGGAAGACCAGGTGGAGGGAGGCCACACAGAGTGATGCCCAGGGTCACAGACCTGTCGGAGCTGCTGTTTGTTAGTTCAAGTCCTGCTCTGAGGTGCTCTGTGTCAGCTCTGAGCGACAGGTGAGCTGGGGGTGCTCTTCAATGAGGGCTATGTGCACGGTTCCTGTGTGCCCAGCCCTGCCACGGTACCTGCAAGGGTAGCTCTGTATCCTGGGAGGGGCCTGACCATGAGAGCCCCGTGGGCTGGGTTGGGGGTGGGGTACCTGCCCAGGAGAGCTCCATATCCTGGGATTGGCCTGACCACGAGAGCCCCATGGGCTGCTGGGGACCTGGTAAAGGATGTCAGGACAGTCAGTGAAGCCACCGAGGATATACCTCCAGTTGCTCCTGATTCCTACACCCTGCTGGTCATTCTACCAACCACCAGGACATGGTATTCTGTATTAGTCTTCAATGATGCCTTCTTTTGTATTCCATTAGTCCCAGAGTCACAAGAAATTTTGGCTTGTGAGTGGCAGGACTCAACATACAACTAAAACAATACTTCCGGGCCGTCTTGCCCCAAGGGTTCAAAAATTCCCACACCATCTTTGGGGAAAGCTTAGCTAAAGACCGAAAAGTTCTACCTCTGGAAAAGGAAACCCTCCTTCAATATGCAGACGACATTCTGATCGCCAGCCCTACTAAGGAGGCCTCTGAACTACCAAGCCAATAAAGGATAGAAGTTGTCCAAGAAAAAGCTCAAATATCACAGACTGCAGTGACCTGCCTGGGCTTCATTCTCACACAAGGTCAGAGAAGCCCATCCCAGGAAAGGGAAGAAACCATTTGCAGCCTTACCCCTTTCTAAAACTAGAAGACAGCTTAGGGGTTCCTGGGGAGGCCAGGGTTTGCTGCTTCTGGATCCCTAACTACAGTCTACTAGCTGGGCCTCTATATGAAACACTGAAAGGAAAAGATGATGATCCTTTTGAACAGAATCCAGAAGTGGCCTTTCAAGAATGGAAAGAGCAGTCAATTCAGACCCTTGCCCTGGAACTCCCTAATTGAGCTAAACCCTTTGACCTTTCCATTCCCGGTGAAAGGTGAATCGCCATTGGAGAATTAGTGCAAAAACTGGGACCACTTGAAATGGAACAACGCAAGAATGCCATCCAGGTAGGATAAACTACAGTCACCAAAGGGCTTGGCCCACTGCCACATCTGGCCAAGATACTGGCGGTATCTAAAAACCTGGAAATCAGCAGCCCAAAAGGCCACCTCCCTCCTAAGGGAAAAGGACCCCACGTGGTGATCCTAATCACCAATCATGCCCTGAAGTTGCAGGGTTCACTCCGTGGGCACACCGACCTCGAGTGAGGAGGCCCTCCAACTCCAACATCCAGAGAGATAACCGGGGGCAACAGGGCACCATGACGACTCGTGTGAACATCACTTGACCTGGAGTTTCTCTATAAAACAACAATAGTGTGTCCCGAAGGAGTAGACTACTGCTTGCAGGACTTCCTGCACCCGGAGGGGAGCTAATAATCTTGGCGGGGGAACCGTATATCACACTGTCACCATAGAAAAGCCTACAGACACCGTGATGATGGTGGCCAATAAGACCGGCTGGACTCCTGTTTACTTCAAAAGGCTGTTGACTCAGTGGCCATCATGGTCCTTGATCACCACTGACCCTGGACTGTCTGGGAGTTGAGCGGGCAGGGCTCTGACACCTGGTGCTGTTTTTACGTTAATTCAGGGGCCTAACTGAAGAAAGAGCAGACTACTGGTCAGAGCATCTAAGCTGGCAGAAACGGTCAGCCTAAGGTGGCCGAACAAATGTGGGGCGGGGTGAAACCGGCCCCCACAGCGTCTCTGCACATCTCTTTCCTGGACCCTTAAAGGTCATTAGAATCTATAACACTTCCAATGCTGGTGCTCAGGCGGACGAGCAGGGAGGCAGGGGTCCTGGGGCCAATCAACGTCACCTGGAGGCTGCTGGGGAGAAGTTCTGACCCTCGTCCCCTGGTATGAGGGCTCCCAACTCAGCACTCAGCAGTTACAGAAGAAGGGTCTGCACCCTCAGCACTCCAAGAATGAGGAACGGGACAAAAGGCAGAGGAGGGGTTTGTCCCCAGCAAAGCCCATTAAAAATCCCTGGGAGATAAAAATAGAATGTGGGCAATAAAGTCAAGTCTGACCTTTTTTATCCTTTGTGCTTTGTCTAATTTCACGTGCTCCTAGGGTCCCGCATGCAGAGGTTCCACACCCGGCACTTCAGACCAGATTTCCTGGTGCAGAATGGCTGGGTCGACACCTCAGCTCCTGGGGCCCAGTGCAGACTCCGAGATATAGAGCCTAAGCTGCAGCCAACCCGGCCCTTGAGAGCTCCGCCCCCTCCCTCTCACTGACTCTGACAGGATCTCTACACAGCAGCCCAGCCCACAGCCCACGGGGTAGTGCATGCTCTCACCTCTCCATTCTCTGATCAAAATATAAAGTTTCCTTTGCTTGGGAACCAAACTCAGTCTCGATCTGTTGGCCCCAATGACACTGGGCAGGGGGACCCTTGTTGGGGTCCACTCTGGAGGATCAGTAACAGAAATTGAGACTATTGTAACTTCAATGAACAGATGTGTGAGCCAAACTGTAGTTAACATAGAACAGTTTATAAGGCTCGGGTAAAATAAGATGTTTCTAACACTTCCATTTGATATTTCCATCACTTTATTATAAGCAAGTTCAGTGAAAAGGTTTGTCTTATTTGTCAGGTCAATATTAGAGAAATGAAGTGATTTCTTTCCAAGGATGTACATCTAATAATCTTGGTTAAAGCTTCAATCTTGTTTTAAATGCTTTTCCATTGAAAATGATACCTCTCTTTCAGCTCCCCCATTTCTGAGAAGTATAAAATCTTATAATTTATTATTACCAAAGGGGAAAGGTGGGAGGAGGGATAAATTAACAGTTTGGAATTAACACATACACACTGCTATGTATAAAATAGATCATCAACAAGGAACTACTGTATAGCACAGGGAACTACACTCAATATTGTGCAATAACCTATAAGGGGAAATAATCGGAAAAAGAATAGATATTTTTATTGACATCATCTATCAATGACAGTTAAAGTGTAACCTAAGGGAAGCCGGTGGTGAGTGCTTCTGACCCTGAAGACTTCAGTCATCTAAAGTTTGGACTCTGCCTACTTCCCAAGGCCCTTAATGAACATATGTGTAGCCGTAGCTTAAAAAACTCCCCAGTTTGGGTTTCGGGGAGACACTGATTTTGAAAAAGCCCTGGTGTTCTCCTTACATGAATGGGACTCTTCCTACTGCTAAAACATGTCTGTCACACCCAGAGGATGGTATACCGTCTGATCGGGAAGAGTTTGGAAAAGGCATCTCATCTCCTCATCTCCTGGTGCTCGGGTTCACCCCTCCAGCGTCTTTACTAACAGTCTCCCCACTTGGAGATGTCAGCACTGTCAACATCCTGTTGCGTACAGTTTGGAATTTGTCCAGAGGATGAAGCGGAAGGATGAGGAACAATGAGAGACAAGTCCTAGGTGTTCAGACAGGCACATGTCACTCTAATTTCCAATCAGGAAGACGAATTGACCAAAGGCTAGGGTTGCCTATGGAAACAGTATAGGGCTTGAGGAAATCCCACTGCTTTGTGGCCAGTTCCCATAAACACAAGTTGAACAATGGAACTCAGGGGCAGTAAAATTCATGAAACTGCAGAGTTGAAAATATCTATCACTGAAAAATGTCTTGAGGAAAGTCAGAGAAAAGGATTGGTAAGCTAGGGAGAATGGCAGGAAAGGGATTTGAGGAGGTAGAAAGGACTCGCCATTAAGCACAAGAAAAGGGGCTGAACATTGCCAACATTGCAGTTGGCCAAAAAGGCTGTATGCGTTTTTTTCTGCATATATTCAAGAAAAGGGCATACACTTTTTTAGCCAACCAAACAGGTGGGCACTGGAAATCAATACTACAAAAGATATCACTTCGCATCAGTCAGAAGAGCCATCCTCATAAAGTGTAAACACCAGAAATGCAGGACAGGGCAAGGAGAAGAGGGAGCCCTGTGAGGCTTATAGTGGAAATGTATATGGCCAACGGCCATTCTGGAGAAGTGTATTGTGTTTACTGAAGCATCTAAAAAATGAGCTACAGAGCATAGGGCACTTGCACTCATGGGCGTATATCTTGGGAAAAACAAAAATCGAGAGGACACAGGCACCCCAATGTTTACTGCCTCTCTGTTTAAAAGATCCTCGACTAGGATATAACTTAAATGTCTCTGGAGGGAAAAAATGGATAGAGATGTGGTACTTATGTAGAGTGGAATATTACTCAGCCTGGAAATCAATGAAATATGGCCAGTTGTAACAACTCCGGAGGAGTTACGTATGATCATTTTAAGTGACATAATTCAAAAAGAAAAAGACACATATCATAAGATATCACTTAAAGGTGGAATCCAAAATGGCTACACATGAAATAAATTACAAAACAAAAACATAGTCAAATATGTAGAAAACACGCGTAAGGCTGCTAAACGGGAAAGGTGGGGAGGGGTGAGACATCATCCAGGAGGTTGAAATTAGCAAAGATACCATTCCAAATACCAAACTGATAATCAACAAGGCCTACACGGTAGCTAAAAGAACTGCACTCAGCACACTTAAGTCACCGGAAAAGAATATCTATGACTGGTAAGAATCTGAAAAAGAATTTATTGATGTCTCTCTGTACGTGAATCAAGTGGATGTACAGCAGCAAGAAACAGAGCTTTGAAAATCAGCTGTAACCATCATAGTAATAAATTGAAAAAAATAAATGACAGAGAGACAGAGAAAACCTCTTACAACTTTTCCTTAGGGACGGTGATGCAACATGGATTAAACACATCTAGACCCATAGCAGGATGAGACATAAGGCTGGAAACTGTTCACGCTAAGAGAAATGTGAGGTTGGGTGAGGAAATGCACACCCTTTAAAGTAATACTACCTGGTACCCATTCAATGGGTCCCAAATCTGCAGGTTCAAGGAATCTTCCTACAGCTAAAACATGCATGGAAAACCCAGAGGACTGTACACCATGTGATTGGGAGATGTGTCTAAAATGCACCTCATTTATCCTCTCCTGGTGCTCCTGTTCATCATTCCAGCCACGTTACTTAGAACCTCCCCACTTAGAGAATCAGCACATTTAAACTTCTGTTTCACACATTTTACAAATTGTGAGGAGGATGAACGGGAAGAGGGGGAACCAATGAGAGAATAGTTGTAGGGGTTTGGACGGGCACATGTCACTCTAATTTCCCATTAAGAATAAGAATTAAAAAAAGGCTCAGCCCGCCTCGCCGGAGCCAAAATAGGGCCTGAAGCAATCCTGCGGCTTTGAGGCCAGCTCACAAAAGAGCAACTTAAAAAATGGGGCTCAGGGTCACTGCAATTCACAAACCTGCAGAGTTATAAATGAAAACTAACGTCCAAAAATATGTTGAGGTAAGGCAAAGAAGAGGATCTGATGCAAGACAGAATTGCAAGAAACAGATTTCAAGAGATAGATTACACTCGTCTTTAAAGTACAAGAAAAGCGGCAGAATTTCGACAATGATGCAGTTGGCCCAAAAGGGAGTATGCGTTTTTTCCTGAATATATCCAGGAAAAAACGCATACACAATTTATGGGCAACCAAGCAAGCAAGCAATGCAAATGTGCACAACAAAGAAGTCTCATTTCCCACCGGTCAAAAGGGCCATCCGAAAAATTTGTAAAAACCAGAAATGCAGGACAGGCCATGGAGAACAGGGAGCCTTTATATGCTGATGAACAGTGTGTGAACTGCCGAGAGCCACTCTGGAGAAGTGTATGCTGGTTCCTAAATCATCTAAAAAAGAGAGCTACAATTTCTATGGAAGATGAAAAGGAATAGGGAGAACCAATGAGAAACTAGCTGGAGGTGTCTGGACGGGCAAATTTAACTCTCACTTCCCACGAGGAAGAGGAATTAACCAAAGGCTCAGCGTGCCATGCCGTAACCACAAGAGGTCCTGAAGCAATCATGCAGTGTTGCGGCCAGCTCACAAGAAAGCGAGTTGAAGAAAGGAGCTCAGGGGCACTGTAATTCACAAAACTGCAGAGTTATAAATGACAGCTATCGTCCAAAAATATATTGAAGTGAGGCTGCCAAGAGGACTTGAAAGCGGGGCAGAATTGCAGGAAACCGATTTCAGGAGGTAGACGGGAATTGCATGTAAAGCATAGGAAAAGAGGCAGAACGTCCACAATGATGCACTTGGCCAAAAAGGGCGTATGCGTTTTTTCCTGAATTCAGGAAAAAACGCATACGCCCTTTTTGGCCAACCAAGAAAGCTTGCAAAGGAAATCTGCACTACAATGAAGTCTCACTGCCGCCCAGTCAAAAGGGCCATCTGAAAAATGTGTAAAATCCAGAAAGGCAGGACAGGCCATAGAGAACTGGGAGCCTTGTTATGCTGATGGGCGGGATGTAAATTGCCAACAGCCACTCTGGAGAAGTGTATGGTGTTTCCTGAAACATCTAAAAAACAAAGCAACAGAGCCTAGGGCACTTCCACTTATGGTCCTATAGCTTAGGGAAATTAAATTCAAAAAGACACAGTCACCCCAAAGTTTGGGACGGCTCTGTTTACAAGAACCTCGTTTACGGTACAAGTTCAATATCGCAAAAAGCGAGAAATGGATAAAGAAGTTGTGGTACTTACGTACAATGCAATATCACTCAGCAATGAAATCTATGTCATCAGGCCCGTAGCAGCATAATGAGTGGATTCAGGTATGATGATTCTAAGTGAAATAAGTCACACAGAAAAAGAAACATCATAAGATAATAGTACTACACGGAATGTAAACTTGGCTACACAGGAACTGAATTACAAAACAGAACAGGGTCTCAAATGTAGAAAACCAACTTATGCTTGCTTGAGGGGAAAGGTGAGTTGGGGTGCTGCATGAAACCAGAGATTGAAATTAGCACAGATACCGTTCCATAAGCCAAATATGTAATAGACAAGAGCTACACCTTGCTCAACGAAGTGGACTCAACACCCCATATTAAACGCCTAAGAATATACCTGACTAGAAATAATCTTAAAACCTACGGATTTATATGTCTCCGAAAGAGAATCAAGCGTGTGTACAGCGGCATAAACGCAGCAGTGATAGGATTGGTGAGGTTCGGTGAGCAAATGCAGACCCTTTGAAGTCATATTGCATGGTACCCATTCCATGGGTCTCAACTCTCCAAGTTTAAGGGATTCTTCCTTCAGCTAAAACATGCATGTGGAACACAGAGTATGATCCACCGTGTGATCAGGAAACGTGTTCAAATGTGTCTCAGTTTTCGTCCCCTGGTACTCGGGTGCAACACTCCAGACGCTTTACTAACAATCTCTCCACTTGGAGAGTCAGTGCCTTTAACCTCCTCTATGGCCCAGTTTGCAATTTCTGCGGAAAATGTACAGGAATAGGGAGAACCAATGATAAACTAGCTGGAGGTGTCTGGACGGGCAAATTTAACTCTCATTTCCCACCAGGAAGAGGAATTAACCAAAGGCTCAGCGTGCCGTGCCGGATCCACACTAGGGCCTGAAGCAATCCTGTGGTGTTGCGGCCAGCTCACAAAAAAGCGAGTTGAAGAAAGGAGCTCAGGGGCACTGTAATTCACAAACCTGCAGAGTTATAAATGACAGCTATCGTCCAAAAATATATTGAAGTAAGGCTGCCAAGAGGACTTGAAAGTGGTGCAGAATTGCACGAAACCGATTTCAGGAGGTAGACTGGAATTGCATGTAAAGCATAGGAAAAGAGGCAGAACGTCCACAATGATGCACTTGGCCAAAAAGGGCGTATGCGTTTTTTCCTGAATTCAGGAAAAAACGCATACGCCCTTTTTGGCCAACCAAGAAAGCTTGCAAAGAAAATCTGCACTACAATGAAGTCTCACTGCCGCCCAGTCAAAAGGGCCATCTGAAAAATGTGTAAAATCCAGAAAGGCAGGACAGGCCATAGAGAACTGGGAGCCTTGTTATGCTGATGGGCGGGATGTAAATTGCCAACAGCCACTCTGGAGAAGTGTATGGTGTTTCCTGAAACATCTAAAAAACAAAGCAACAGAGCCTAGGGCACTTCCACTTATGGTCCTATAGCTTAGGGAAATTAAAATCAAAAAGACACAGTCACCCCAAAGTTTGGGACAGCTCTGTTTACAAGAACCTCGTTTACGGTACAAGTTCAATATCGCAAAAAGCGAGAAATGGATAAAGAAGTTGTGGTACTTACGTACAATGCAATATCACTCAGCAATGAAATCTATGTCATCAGGCCCGTAGCAGCATAATGAGTGGATGCAGGTATGATGAGTCTAAGTGAAATAAGTCACACAGAAAAAGAAACATCATAGGATATCACTACTACATGGAATGTAAACTTGGCTACACAGGAACTGAATTACAAAACAGAACAGGGTGTCAAATGTAGAAAACCAACTTATGCTTGCTTAAGGGGAAAGGTGAGTTGGGGTGCTGCATGAAACCAGAGATTGAAATTAGCACAGATACCGTTCCATAAGCCAAATATGCAATAGACAAGAGCTACCGCTTGCTGAACGAAGTGGACTCAACACCCCATATTAAACGCCTAAGAATATACCTGACTAGAAATAATCTTAAAACCTACGGATTTATATGTCTCCGAAAGAGAATCAAGCATGTGTACAGCGGCATAAACGCAGCAGTGATAGGATTGGTGAGGTTCGGTGAGCAAATGCAGACCCTTTGAAGTCATATTGCATGGTACCCATTCCATGGGTCTCAACTCTCCAGGATTAAGGGATTCTTCCTTCAGCTAAAACATGCATGTGGAACCCAGAGTATGACCCACCGTGTGATCGGGAAACGTGTTCAAATGTGTCTCGTTTTCGTCCCTGGTACTCGGGTGCAACATTCCAGATGCTTCACTAACACTCTCCCCACTTGGAGAGTCAGTGCCTTTAACCTCCTGTTTCGCCCAGTTTGTAATTTCTGTGGAAAATGAACAGGAATAGGGAGAACGAAAGAGAGACTAGCTGGAGGTGTCTGGACGGGCAAATTTAACTCTCATTTCCCACCAGGAAGAGGAATTAACCAAAGGCTCAGCGTGCCGTGCTGGAACTACACTAGGGCCTGAAGCAATCCTGCGGTGTTGCGGCCAGCTCACAAGAAAGCGAGTTGAAGAAAGGAGCTCAGGGGCACTGTAATTCACAAACCTGCAGAGTTATAAATGACAGCTATCGTCCAAAAATATATTGAAGTAAGGCTGCCAAGAGGACTTGAAAGCGGGGCAGAATTGCAGGAAACCGATTTCAGGAGGTAGACGGGAATTGCATGTAAAGCATAGGAAAAGAGGCAGAACGTCCACAATGATGCACTTGGCCAAAAAGGGCGTATGCGTTTTTTCCTGAATATATTCAGGAAAAAACGCATACGCCCTTTTTGGCCAACCAAGAAAGCTTGCAAAGGAAATCTGCACTACAATGAAGTCTCACTGCCGCCCAGTCAAAAGGGCCATCTGAAAAATGTGTAAAATCCAGAAAGGCAGGACAGGCCATGGAGAACTGGGAGCCTTGTTATGCTGATGGGCGGGATGTAAATTGCCAACAGCCACTCTGGAGAAGTGTATGGTGTTTCCTGAAACATCTAAAAAACAAAGCAACAGAGCCTAGGGCACTTCCACTTATGGTCCTATAGCTTAGGGAAATTAAAATAAAAAAGACACAGCCACCCAAAAGTTTGGGACGGCTCTGTTTACAAGAACCTCGTTTATGGTACAAGTTCAATATCACAGAAAGCGAAAAATGGATAAAGAAGTTGTGGTACTTACGTACAATGCAATATCACTCAGCAATGAAATCTATGTCATCAGGCCCGTAGCAGCATAATGAGTGGATTCAGGTACGATGATTCTAAGTGAAATAAGTCACAGAGAAAAAGAAACATCATAAGATGTCACCAATACACGGAATGTAAACTTGGCTACACAGGTACTGAATTACAAAACAGAACAGGGTCTCAAATGTAGAAAAGCAACTTATGCTTGCTTAAGGGGAAAGGTGAGTTGGGGTGCTGCATGAAACCAGAGATTGAAATTAGCACAGATACCGTTCCATAAGCCAAATATGCAATAGACAAGAGCTACTCCTTGCTGAACGAAGTGGACTCAACACCCCATATTAAACGCCTAAGAATATACCTGACTAGAAATAATCTTAAAACCTACGGATTTATATGTCTCCGAAAGAGAATCAAGCGTGTGTACAGCGGCATAAATGCAGCAGTGATAAGATTGGTGACGTTTGCTGAGCAAATGCAGACCCTTTGAAGTCGTATTGCATGGTACCCATTCCATGGGTCTCAACTCTCCAGGTTTAAGGGATTCTTCCTACAGCTAAAACATGCATGTGGAACCCAGAGTATGATCCACCGTGTGATCGGGAAACGTGTTCAAATGTGTCTCGTTTTCGTCCCCTGGTACTCGGGTGCAACATTCCACATGCTTTACTAACACTCTCCCCACTTGGAGAGTCAGTGCCTTTAACCTCCTGTTTGGCCCAGTTTGTAATTTCTGTGGAAAATGAACAGGAATAGGGAGAACGAAAGAGAGACTAGCTGGAGGTGTCTGGACGGGCAAATTTAACTCTCATTTCCCACCAGGAAGAGGAATTAACCAAAGGCTCAGCGTGCCGTGCCGGAACTACACTAGGGCCTGAAGCAATCCTGCGGTGTTGCGGCCAGCTCACAAAAAAGCGAGTTGAAGAAACAAGCTCAGGGGCAGTGTAATTCACAAACCTGCAGAGTTATAAATGACAGCTATCGTCCAAAAATATATTGAAGTAAGGCTGCCAAGAGGACTTGAAAGCGGGGCAGAATTGCAGGAAATCGATTTCAGGAGGTAGATTGGAATTGCATGTAAAGCATAGGAAAAGAGGCAGAACGTCCACAATGATGCACTTGGCCAAAAAGGGCGTATGCGTTTTTTCCTGAATATATTCAGGAAAAAACGCATACGCCCTTTTTGGCCAACCAAGCAAGCTTGCAAAGGATATCTGCACTACAATGAAGTCTCACTGCCCCCCGGTCAAAAGGGCCATCTGAAAAAAGTGTAAAATCCAGAAAGGCAGGACAGGCCATGGAGAACTGGGAGCCTTGTTATGCTGATGGGCGGGATGTAAATTGCCAACAGCCACTCTGGAGAAGTGTATGGTGTTTCCTGAAACATCTAAAAAACAAAGCAACAGAGCCTAGGGCACTTCCACTTATGGTCCTATAGCTTAGGGAAATTAAATTCAAAAAGACACAGTCACCCCAAAGTTTGGGACGGCTCTGTTTACAAGAACCTCGTTTACGGTACAAGTTCAATATCGCAAAAAGCGAGAAATGGATAAAGAAGTTGTGGTACTTACGTACAATGCAATATCACTCAGCAATGAAATCTATGTCATCAGGCCTGTAGCAGCATAATGAGTGGATTCAGGTATGATGATTCTAAGTGAAATAAGTCACACAGAAAAAGAAACATCATAAGATAATAGTACTACACGGAATGTAAACTTGGCTACACAGGAACTGAATTACAAAACATAACAGGGTCTCAAATGTAGAAAACCAACTTATGCTTGCTTGAGGGGAAAGGTGAATTGGGGTGCTGCATGAAACCAGAGATTGAAATTAGCACAGATACCGTTCCATAAGCCAAATATGTAATAGACAAGAGCTACTCCTTGCTCATCGAAGTGGAATCAACACCCCATATTAAACGCCTAAGAATATACCTGACTAGTAAGAATATTAAAACCTACGGATTTATATGTCTCCGAAAGAGAATCAAGCGTGTGTACAGCGGCATAAACGCAGCAGTGATAGGATTGGTGAGGTTCGGTGAGCAAATGCAGACCCTTTGAAGTCATATTGCATGGTACCCATTCCATGGGTCTCAACTCTCCAGGTTTAAGGGATTCTTCCTTCAGCTGAAACATGCATGTGGAACACAGAGTATGATCCACCATGTGATCAGGAAACGTGTTCAAATGTGTTTCAGTTTTCATCCCCTCGTACTCGGGTGCAACATTCAAGACGCTTTACTAACACTCTCCCCACTTGGAGAGTCAGTGTCTTTAAACTCCTGTTTGGCCCAGTTTGCAATTTCTGCGGAAAATGTACAGGAATAGGGAGAACCAATGAGAAACTAGCTGGAGGTGTCTGGTCGGGCAAATTTAACTCTCATTTCCCACCAGAAAGAGGAATTAACCAAAGGCACAGCATGCCGTGCCGGAACCACACTAGGGCCTGAACCAATCCTGCGGTGTTGCGGCCAGCTCACAAGAAAGCGAGTTGAAGAAAGGAGCTCAGGGTCACTGTAATTCACAAAACTGCAGAGTTATAAATGACAGCTATCGTCCAAAAATATATTGAAGTAAGGCTGCCAAGAGGACTTGAAAGCGGGGCAGAATTGCAGGAAACCGATTTCAGGAGGTAGACGGGAATTGCATGTAAAGCATAGGAAAAGAGGCAGAACGTCCACAATGATGCACTTGGCCAAAAAGGGCGTATGTGTTCTTTCCTGAATATATTCAGGAAAAAACGCATACGCCCTTTTTCGCCAACCAAGCAGGCTTGCAAAGGAAATCTACACTACAATGAAGTCTCACTGCCCCCCGGTCAAAAGGGCCATCTGAAGAAAGTGTAATATCCAGAAAGGCAGGACTTGGCATGGAGAACTGGGAGCCTTGTTATGCTGATGGGCGGGATGTAAATTGCCAACAGCCACTCTGGAGAAGTGTATGGTGTTTCCTGAAACATCTAAAAAACAAAGCAACAGAGCCTAGGGCACTTCCACTTATGGTCCTATAGCTTAGGGAAATTAAAATCAAAAAGACACAGCCTCCCCAAACTTTGGGACGGCTCTGTTTACAAGAACCTCGTTTACTGTACAAGTTCAATATCACAGAAAGCGAAAAATGGATACAGAAGTTGTGGTACTTACGTACAATGCAATATCACTCAGCAATGAAATCTATGTCATCAGGCCCATAGCAGCATAATGAGTGGATTCAGGTATGATGATTCTAAGTGAAATAATTCACACAGAAAAAGAAACATCATAAGATATCACTACTACACGGAATGTAAACTTGGCTACAAAGGAACTGAATTACAAAACAGAACAGGGTGTCAAATGTAGAAAACCAACTTATGCTTGCTTAAGGGGAAAGGTGAGTAGGGGTGCTGCATGAAACCAGAGATTGAAATTAGCACAGATACCGCTCCATAAGCCAAATATGTAATAGACAACAGCTACACCTTGCTCAGCGAAGTGGACTCAACACCCCATATTAAACGCCTAAGAATATACCTGACTAGAAATAATCTTAAAACCTACGGATTTATATGTCTCCGAAAGAGAATCAAGCGTGTGTACAGCGGCATAAACGCAGCAGTGATAGGATTGGTGAGGTTCGGTGAGCAAATGCAGACCCTTTGAAGTCATATTGCATGGTACCCATTCCATGGGTCTCAACTCTCCAAGTTTAAGGGATTCTTCCTTCAGCTAAAACATGCATGTGGAACACAGAGTATGATCCACCGTGTGATCAGGAAACATGTTCAAATGTGTCTCAGTTTTCGTCCCCTGGTACTCGGGTGCAACATTCAAGACGCTTTACTAACACTCTCCCCACTTGGAGAGTCAGTGCCTTTAACCTCCTCTATGGCCCAGTTTGCAATTTCTGCGGAAAATGTACAGGAATAGGGAGAAACAATGATAAACTAGCTGGAGGTGTCTGGACGGGCAAATTTAACTCTCATTTCCCACCAGGAAGAGGAATTAACCAAAGGCTCAGCGTGCCGTGCCGGATCCACACTAGGGCCTGAAGCAATCATGTGGTGTTGCGGCCAGCTCACAAAAAAGCGAGTTGAAGAAAGGAGCTCAGGGGCACTGTAATTCACAAACCTGCAGAGTTATAAATGACAGCTATCGTCCAAAAATATATTGAAGTAAGGCTGCCAAGAGGATTTGAAAGTGGTGCAGAATTGCACGAAACCGATTTCAGGAGGTAGACTGGAATTGCATGTAAAGCATAGGAAAAGAGGCAGAACGTCCACAATGATGCACTTGGCCAAAAAGGGCGTATGCGTTTTTTCCTGAATTCAGGAAAAAACGCATACGCCCTTTTTGGCCAACCAAGAAAGCTTGCAAAGGAAATCTGCACTACAATGAAGTCTCACTGCCGCCCAGTCAAAAGGGCCATCTGAAAAATGTGTAAAATCCAGAAAGGCAGGACAGGCCATGGAGAACTGGGAGCCTTGTTATGCTGATGGGCGGGATGTAAATTGCCAACAGCCACTCTGGAGAAGTGTATGGTGTTTCCTGAAACATCTAAAAAACAAAGCAACAGAGCCTAGGGCATTTCCACTTATGGTCCTATAGCTTAGGGAAATTAAAATCAAAAAGACACAGTCACCCCAAAGTTTGGGCCGGCTCTGTTTACAAGAACCTCGTTTACGGTACAAGTTCAATATCGCAAAAAGCGAGAAATGGATAAAGAAGTTGTGGTACTTACGTACAATGCAATATCACTCAGCAATGAAATCTATGTCATCAGGCCCGTAGCAGCATAATGAGTGGATTCAGGTATGATGATTCTAAGTGAAATAAGTCACACAGAAAAAGAAACACCATAAGATATCACTACTACACGGAAGGTAAACTTGGCTACACAAGAACTGAATTACAAAACAGAACAGGGTCTCAAATGTAGAAAACCAACTTATGCTTGCTTAAGGGGAAAGGTGAGTTGGGGTGCTGCATGAAACCAGAGATTGAAATTAGCACAGATACCGTTCCATAAGCCAAATATGCAATAGACAAGAGCTACCCCTTGCTGAATGAAGTGGACTCAACACCCCATATTAAACGCCTAAGAATATACCTGACTAGAAATAATCTTAAAACCTACGGATTTATATGTCTCCGAAAGAGAATCAAGCGTGTGTACAGCGGCATAAACGCAGCAGTGATAGGATTGGTGAGGTTCGGTGAGCAAATGCAGACCCTTTGAAGTCATATTGCATGGTACCCATTCCATGGGTCTCAACTCTCCAGGTTTAAGGGATTCTTCCTTCAGCTAAAACATGCATGTGGAACCCAGAGTATGATCCACCGTGTGATCGGGAAACGTGTTCAAATGTGTCTCGTTTTCGTCCCTGGTACTCGGGTGCAACATTCCAGATGCTTTACTAACACTCTCCCCACTTGGAGAGTCAGTGCCTTTAACCTCCTGTTTCGCCCAGTTTGTAATTTCTGTGGAAAATGAACAGGAATAGGGAGAACGAAAGAGAGACTAGCTGGAGGTGTCTGGACGGGCAAATTTAACTCTCATTTCCCACCAGGAAGAGGAATTAACCAAAGGCTCAGCGTGCCGTGCTGGAACTACACTAGGGCCTGAAGCAAACCTGCGGTGTTGCGGCCAGCTCACAAGAAAGCGAGTTGAAGAAAGGAGCTCAGGGGCACTGTAATTCACAAACCTGCAGAGTTATAAATGACAGCTATCGTCCAAAAATATATTGAAGTAAGGCTGCCAAGAGGACTTGAAAGCGGGGCAGAATTGCAGGAAACCGATTTCAGGAGGTAGACAGGAATTGCATGTAAAGCATAGGAAAAGAGGCAGAACGTCCACAATGATGCACTTGGCCAAAAAGGGCGTATGCGTTTTTTCCTGAATATATTCAGGAAAAAACGCATACGCCCTTTTTGGCCAACCAAGCAAGCTTGCAAAGGAAATCTGCACTACAATGAAGTCTCACTGCCCCCCGGTCAAAAGGGCCATCTGAAAAAAGTGTAAAATCCAGAAAGGCAGGACAGGCCATGGAGAACTGGGAGCCTTGTTATGCTGGTGGGCGGGATGTAAATTGCCAACAGCCACTCTGGAGAAGTGTATGGTGTTTCCTGAAACATCTAAAAAACAAAGCAACAGAGCCTAGGGCACTTCCACTTATGGTCCTATAGCTTAGGGAAATTAAAATAAAAAAGACACAGCCACCCAAAAGTTTGGGACGGCTCTGTTTACAAGAACCTCGTTTACGGTACAAGTTCAATATCACAGAAAGCGAAAAATGGATAAAGAAGTTGTGGTACTTACGTACAATGCAATATCACTCAGCAATGAAATCTATGTCATCAGGCCCGTAGCAGCATAATGAGTGGATTCAGGTACGATGATTCTAAGTGAAATAAGTCACAGAGAAAAAGAAACATCATAAGATGTCACCAATACACGGAATGTAAACTTGGCTACACAGGTACTGAATTACAAAACAGAACAGGGTCTCAAATGTAGAAAAGCAACTTATGCTTGCTTAAGGGGAAAGGTGAGTTGGGGTGCTGCATGAAACCAGAGATTGAAATTAGCACAGATACCGTTCCATAAGCCAAATATGCAATAGACAAGAGCTACTCCTTGCTGAACGAAGTGGACTCAACACCCCATATTAAACGCCTAAGAATATACCTGACTAGAAATAATCTTAAAACCTACGGATTTATATGTCTCCGAAAGAGAATCAAGCGTGTGTACAGCGGCATAAACGCAGCAGTGATAGGATTGGTGACGTTTGCTGAGCAAATGCAGACCCTTTGAAGTCATATTGCATGGTACCCATTCCATGGGTCTCAACTCTCCAGGTTTAAGGGATTCTTCCTTCAGCTAAAACATGCATGTGGAACCCAGAGTATGATCCACCGTGTGATCGGGAAACGTGTTCAAATGTGTCTCGTTTTCGTCCCCTGGTACTCGAGTGCAACATTCCAGATGCTTTACTAACACTCTCCCCACTTGGAGAGTCAGTGCCTTTAACCTCCTGTTTGGCCCAGTTTGCAATTTCTGTGGAAAATGAACAGGAATAGGGAGAACGAAAGAGAGACTAGCTGGAGGTGTCTGGACGGGCAAATTTAACTCTCATTTCCCACCAGGAAGAGGAATTAACCAAAGGCTCAGCGTGCCGTGCCGGAACTACACTAGGGCCTGAAGCAATCCTGCGGTGTTGCGGCCAGCTCACAAGAAAGAGATTTGAAGAAAGGAGCTCAGGGACACTGTAATTCACAAACCTGCAGAGTTATAAATGACAGCTATCGTCCAAAAATATATTGAAGTAAGGCTGCCAAGAGGACTTGAAAGCGGGGCAGAATTGCAGGAAACCTTTTTCAGGAGGTAGACGGGAATTGCATGTAAAGCATAGGAAAAGAGGCAGAACGTCCACAATGATGCACTTGGCCAAAAAGGGCGTATGCGTTTTTTCCTGAATATAAACGCATACGCCCTTTTTGGCCAACCAAGCAAGCTTGCAAAGGAAATCTGCACTACAATGAAGTCTCGCTGCCCCCCGGTCAAAAGGGACATATGAAAAAAGTGTAAAATCCAGAAAGGCAGGACAAGCCATGAAGAACTGGGAGCCTTGTTATGCTGATGGGCGGGATGTAAATTGCCAACAGCCACTCTGGAGAAGTGTATGGTGTTTCCTGAAACATCTAAAAAACTAAGCAACAGAGCCTAGGGCACTTCCACTTATGGTTCTATAGCTTAGGGCAATTAAAATCAAAGAGACACAGCAACCCCAAAGTTTGGGACGGCTCTGTTTACAAGAATCTTGTTTACGGTACAAGTTCACTATCACAAAAGCGAAAAATGGATAAAGAAGTTGTGGTACTTACGTACAATGCAATATCACTCAGCAATGAAATCTATGTCATCAGGCCCGTAGCAGCATAATGAGTGGATTCAGGTACGATGATTCTAAGTGAAATAAGTCACACAGAAAAAGAAACATCATAAGATATCACTACTACACGGAATGTAAACTTGGCTACACAGGATCTGAATTACAAAACAGAACAGGGTCTCAAATGTAGAAAACCAACTTATGCTTGCTTAAGGGGAAAGGTGAGTTGGGGTGCTGCATGAAACCAGAGATTAAAATTAGCACAGATACCGTTCCATAAGCCAAATATGTAATAGACAAGAGCTACTCCTTGCTCAACGAAGTGTACTCAACACCCCATATTAAACGCCTAAGAATATACCTGACTAGAAATAATCTAAAAACCTACCGATTTATATGTCTCCAAAAGAGAATCAAGCGTGTGTACAGCGACATAAACGCAGCAGTGATAGGATTGGTGAGGTTCGGTGAGCAAATGCAGACCCTATGAAGTCATATTGCATGGTACCCATTCCATGGGTCTCAACTCTCCAGGTATAAGGGATTCTTCCTTCAGCTAAAACATGCATGTGGAACCCAGAGTATGATCCAGCGTGTGATCGGGAAACGTGTTCAAATGTGTCTCGTTTTCGTCCCCTGGTACTCGAGTGCAACATTCCAGATGCTTTACTAACACTCTCCCCACTTGGAGAGTCAGTGCCTTTAACCTCCTGTTTGGCCCAGTTTGCAATTTCTGTGGAAAATGAACAGGAATAGGGAGAACGAAAGAGAGACTAGCTGGAGGTGTCTGGACGGGCAAATTTAACTCTCATTTCCCACCAGGAAGAGGAATTAACCAAAGGCTCAGCGTGCCGTGCCGGAACTACACTAGGGCCTGAAGCAATCCTGCGGTGTTGCGGCCAGCTCACAAGAAAGCGAGTTGAAGAAAGGAGCTCAGGGGCACTGTAATTCACAAACCTGCAGAGTTATAAATGACAGCTATCGTCCAAAAATATATTGAAGTAAGGCTGCCAAGAGGACTTGAAAGCGGGGCAGAATTGCAGGAAACCGATTTCAGGAGGTAGACGGGAATTGCATGTAAAGCATAGGAAAAGAGGCAGAACGTCCACAATGATGCACTTGGCCAAAAAGGGCGTATGCGTTTTTTCCTGAATATATTCAGGATAAAACGCATACGCCCTTTTTGGCCAACCAAGCAAGCTTGCAAAGAAATCTGCACTACAATGAAGTCTCGCTGCCCCCCGGTCAAAAGGGCCATATGAAAAAAGTGTAAAATCCAGAAAGGCAGGACCGGCCATGGAGAAATGCGAGCCTTGTTATGCTGATGGGCGGGCTGTAAATTGCCAACAGCCACTCTGGAGAAGTGTATGGTGTTTCCTGAAACATCTAAAAAACTAAGCAACAGAGCCTAGGGCACTTCCACTTATGGTCCTATAGCTTAGGGAAATGAAAATCAAACAGACACAGCCACCCCAAAGTTTGGGACGGCTCTGTTTACAAGAACCTCGTTTACGGTACAAGTTCAATATCACAGAAAGCGAAAAATGGATAAAGAAGTTGTGGTACTTACGTACAATGCAATATCACTCAGCAATGAAATCTATGTCATCAGGCCCGTAGCTGCATAATGAGTGGATTCAGGTATGATGATTCTAAGTGAAATAAGTCACACAGAAAAAGAAACACCATAAGATATCACTACTACACGGAAGGTAAACTTGGCTACACAAGAACTGAATTACAAAACAGAACAGGGTCTCAAATGTAGAAAACCAACTTACGCTAGCTTAAGGGGAAAGGTGAGTTGGGGTGCTGCATGAAACCAGAGATTGAAATTAGCACAGATACCGTTCCATAAGCCAAATATGTAATAGACAAGAGCTACTCCTTGCTCAACGAAGTGGACTCAACACCCCATATTAAACGCCTAAGAATATACCTGACTAGAAATAATCTTAAAACCTACGGATTTATATGTCTCCAAAAGAGAAACAAGCGTGTGTACAGCGGCATAAACGCAGCAGTGATAGGATTGGTGAGGTTCGGTGAGCAAATGCAGACCCTTTGAAGTCATATTGCATGGTACCCATTCCATGGGTCTCAACTCTCCAGGTTTAAGGGATTCTTCCTTCAGCTAAAACATGCATGTGGAACCCAGAGTATGATCCACCGTGTGATCGGGAAACGTGTTCAAATGTGTCTCGTTTTCGTCCCTGGTACTCGGGTGCAACATTCCAGATGCTTTACTAACACTCTCCCCACTTGGAGAGTCAGTGCCTTTAACCTCCTGTTTGGCCCAGTTTGTAATTTCTGTGGAAAATGAACAGGAATAGGGAGAACAAAAGAGAGACTAGCTGGAGGTGTCTGGACGGGCAAATTTAACTCTCATTTCCCATCAGGAAGTGGAATTAACCAAAGGCTCAGCGTGCCGTGCCGGAACCACACTAGGGCCTGAAGCAATCCTGCGGTGTTGCGGCCAGCTCACAAGAAAACGAGTTGAAGAAACGAGCTCAGGGGCACTGTAATTCACAAACCTGCAGAGTTATAAATGACAGCTATCGTCCAAAAATATATTGAAGTAAGGCTGCCAAGATGACTTGAAAGTGGGGCAGAATTGCAGGAAATCGATTTCAGGAGGTACACTGGAATTGCATGTAAAGCATAGGAAAAGAGGCAGAACGTCCACAATGATGCACTTGGCCAAAAAGGGCGTATGCGTTTTTTCCTGAATATATTCAGGAAAAAACGCATACGCCCTTTTTGGCCAACCAAGCAAGCTTGCAAAGGATATCTGCACTACAATGAAGTCTCACTGCCCCCCGGTCAAAAGGGCCATCTGAAAAAAGTGTAAAATCCAGAAAGGCAGGACAGGCCATGGAGAACTGGGAGCCTTGTTATGCTGATGGGCGGGATGTAAATTGCCAACAGCCACTCTGGAGAAGTGTATGGTGTTTCCTGAAACATCTAAAAAACAAAGCAACAGAGCCTTGGGCACTTCCACTTATGTTCCTATAGCTTAGGGAAATTAAAATCAAAAAGACACAGTCACCCCAAAGTTTGGGACGGCTCTGTTTACAAGAACCTCGTTTACGGTACAAGTTCAATATCACAGAAAGGGAAAAATGGATAAAGAAGTTGTGGTACTTACGTACAATGCAATATCACTCAGCAATGAAATCTATGTCATCAGGCCCGTAGCAGCATAATGAGTGGATTCAGGTATGATGATTCTAAGTGAAATAAGTCACACAGAAAAAGAAACACCATAAGATATCACTACTACACGGAAGGTAAACTTGGCTACACAAGAACTGAATTACAAAACAGAACAGGGTCTCAAATGTAGAAAACCTACTTATGCTTGATTGAGGGGAAAGGTGAGTTGGGGTGCTGCATGAAACCAGAGATAGAAATTAGCACAGATACCGTTCCATAAGCCAAATATGTAATAGACAAGAGCTACTCCTTGCTCAACGAAGTGGACTCAACACCCCATATTAAACGCCTAAGAATATACCTGACTAGAAATAATCTTAAAACCTACGGATTTATATGTCTCCGAAAGACAATCAAGCGTGTGTACAGTGGCATAAACGCAGCAGTGATAGGATTGGTGAGGTTCGGTGAGCAAATGCAGACCCTTTGAAGTCATATTGCATGGTACCCATTCCATGGGTCTCAACTCTCCAGGTTTAAGGGATTCTTCCTTCAGCTAAAACATGCATGTGGAACCCAGAGTATGATCCACCGTGTGATCGGGAAACGTGTTCAAATGTGTCTCAGTTTTCGTCCCCTGGTACTCGGGTGCAAACTCCAGACGCTTTACTAACACTCTCCCCACTTGGAGAGTCAGTGCCTTTAACCTCCTGTTTGGCCCAGTTTGCAATTTCTGCGGAAAATGTACAGGAATAGGGAGAACCAATGAGAGACTAGCTGGGGGTGTCTGGACGGGCAAATTTAACTCTCATTTCCCACCAGGAAGAGGAATTAACCAAGGGCTCAGCGTGCCGTGCCGGAACCACACTAGGGCCTGAAGCAATCCTGCGGTGTTGCGGCCAGCTCACAAGAAAGCGAGTTGAAGAAAGGAGCTCAGGGGCACTGTAATTCACAAACCTGCAGAGTTATAAATGACAGCTATCGTCCAAAAATATATTGAAGTAAGGCTGCCAAGAGGACTTGAAACCGGGGCAGAATTGCAGGAAACCGATTTCAGGAGGTAGACGGGAATTGCATGTAAAGCATAGGAAAAGAGGCAGAACGTCCACAATGATACACTTGGCCAAAAAGGGCGTATGCGTGGAAAAAACGCATACGCCCTTTTTGGCCAACCAAGCAAGCTTGCAAAGGAAATCTGCACTACAATGAAGTCTCACTGCCCCCCTGTCAAAAGGGCCATCTTAAAAAAGTGTAAAATCCAGAAAGGCAGGACAGGCCATGGAGAACTGGGAGCCTTGTTATGTTGATGGGCGTGAAGTAAATTGCCAGCAGCCACTCTGGAGAAGTGTATGGTGTTTCCTGAAACATCCAAAAAACAAAGCAACAGAGCCTAGGGCACTTCCACTTATGGTCCTATAGCTTAGGGAAATTAAAATCAAAAAGACACAGCCACCCCAATGTTTGGGCCGGCTCTGTTTACAAGAACCTCGTTTACGGTACAAGTTCAATATCACAGAAAGCGAAAAATGGATAAAGAAGTTGTGGTACTTACATACAATGCAATATCACTCAGCAATGAAATCTATGTCATCAGGCCAGTAGCAGCAGAATGAGTGGATTCAGGTACGATGATTCTAAGTGAAATAAGTCACACAGAAAAAGAAACATCATAAGATATCACTAATACACGGATTGTAAACTTGGCTACACAAGAACTGAGTTACAAAACAGAACAGGGTGTTAAATGTAGAAAAGCAACTTATGCTTGCTTAAGGGGAAAGGTGAGTTGGGGTGCTGCATAAAACCAGAGATTGAAATTAGCACAGATACCGTTCCATAAGCCAAATATGTGATAGACAAGAGCTACTCCTTGCTCAACGAAGTGGACTCAACACCCCATATTAAACGCCTAAGAATATACCTGACTAGTAAGAATATTAAAACCTATGGATTTATAAGTCTCTGAAAGAGAATCAAACGTGTGTACAGCGGCATAAACGCAGCAGTGATAGGATTGGTGAGGTTCGGTGAGCAAATGCGGACCCTTTGAAATCATATTGCATGGTACCCATTCCAAGGGTCTCAACTCTCCAGGTTTCAGGGATTCTTCCTTCAGCTAAAACATGCATTTGGAACCCAGAGTATGATCCACCATGTGATCGGGAAACTTCTTCAAATGTGTCTCAGTTTTCGTCCCATGGTACTCGGCTGCAACATTCCAGACGCTTTACTAACACTCTCCCCACTTGGAGAGTCAGTGCCTTTAACCTCCTGTTTGGCCCAGTTTGCAATTTCTGTGGAAAATGAACAGGAATAGGGAGAACCAATGAGAGACTAGTTGGAGGTGTTTGGACGGGCAATTTAACTCTCATTTCCCACCAGGAAGAAGAATTAACCAAAGGCTCAGCATACCGTGCCGGAACCAAACTAGGGCCTGAAGCAATCCTGCGGTGTTGCGGCCAGCTCACAAGAAAGCGAGTTGAAGAAAGGAGCTCAGGGGCACTGTAATTCACAAACCTGCAGAGTTATAAATGACAGCTATCTTCCGAAAATATATTGAAGTAAGGCTGCCAAGAGGAGTTGAATGCGGGGCAGAATTGCAGGAAACCGATTTCAGGAGGTAGACTGGAATTGCATGTAAAGCATAGGAAAAGAGGCAGAACGTCCACAATGATGCACTTGGCCAAAAAGGGAGTATGCGTTTTTTCCTGAATATATTCAGGAAAAAACGCATACGCCCTTTTTGGCCAACCAAACAAGCTTGCAAAGGAAATCTGCACTACAATGAAGTCTCACTGCCCCCCAGTCAAAAGAGCCTTCTGAAAAAAGTGTAAAATCCAGAAAGGCAGGACAGGCCATGGAGAACTGGGAGCCTTGTTCTTCTGATGGGCGGGATGTAAATTGCCAACAGCCACTCTGGAGAAGTGTATGGTGTTTCCTGAAACATCCAAAAAACAAAGCAACAGAGCCTAGGGCACTTCCACTTATGGTCCTATAGTTTAGGGAATTAAAATCAAAAAGACACAGCCACCCAAAAGCTTGGGACGGCTCTGTTTACAAGAACCTCGTTTACGGTACAAGTTCAATATCACAGAAAGCGAAAAATGGATAAAGAAGTTGTGGTACTTACGTACAATGCAATATCACTCAGCAATGAAATCTATGTCATCAAGCCCGTAGCAGCAGAATGAGTGGATTCAGGTACGATGATTCTAAGTGAAATAAGTCACACAGAAAAAGAAACATCATAAGACATCACTAATACACGGATTGTAAACTTGGCTACACAAGAACTGAATTACAAAACAGAACAGGGTGTCAAATGTAGAAAACCAACTTATGCTTGCTTAAGGGGAAAGGTGAGTTGGGGTGCTGCATAAAACCAGAGATTGAAATTAGCACAGATACCGTTCCATAAGCCAAATATGTAATAGAGAAGAGCGACACCTTGCTCAACGAATGAGACTCAACACCCCATATTAAACGCCTAAGAATATACCTGACTAGAAATAATCTTAAAACCTACGGATTTATATGTCTCCGAAAGAGAATCAAGCGTGTGTACAGCGGCATAAATGCAGCAGTGTTAGGATTGGTGAGGTTCGGTGAGCAAATGCAGACCCTTTGAAGTCATATTGCATGGTACCCATTCCATGGGTCTCAACTCTCCAGGTTTAAGGGATTCTTCCTTCAGCTAAAACATGCATGTGGAACCCAGAGTATGATCCACCATGTGATCGGGAAACGTGTTCAAATGTGTCTCAGTTTTCGTCCCCTGGTACTCGGGTGTAACATTCCAGACGCTTTACTAACACTCTCCACACTTGGAGAGTCAGTGCCTTTAACCTCCTGGTTGACCCAGTTTGCAATTTCTGCGTAAGATGAACAGGAATAGGGAGAACCAATGAGAAACTAGCTGGAGGTGTCTGGACGGGCAAATTTAACTCTCATTTCCCACCAGGAAGAGGAATTAACCAAAGGCTCAGCGTGCCATGCCAGAAGCACACTACGGCCTGAAGCAATCCTGCGGTGTTGCGGCCAGCTCACAAGAAAGCAAGTTGAGGAAAGGAACTCAGGGGCACTGTAATTCACAAACCTGCAGAGCTATAAATGACAGCTATCGTCCAAAAATATATTGAAGTAAGGCTGCCAAGAGGACTTGAAAGCGGGGCAGAATTGCAGGAAACCGATTTCAGGAGGTAGACTGGAATTGCATGTAAAGCATAGGAAAAGAGGCATAACGTCCACAATGCTGCACTTGTCCAAAAAGGGCGTATGCGTTTTTTCCTGAATATATTCAGGAAAAAACGCATACGCCCTTTTTGGCCAACCAAGCAAGCTTGCAAAGGAAGTCTGCACTACAATGAAGTTTCACTGCCCCCCGGTCAAAAGGGCCATCTGAAAAAAAGTGTAAAATCCAGAAATGCAGGACAGGCCATGGAGAACTGGGAGCCTTGTTATGTTGATGGGCGTGATGTAAATTGCCAGAAGCCACTCTGGAGAAGTGTATGGTGTTTCCTGAAACATCCAAAAAACAAAGCAACAGAGCCTAGGGCACTTCCACTTATGGTCCTATAGCTTAGGGAAATTAAAATCAAAAAGACACAGCCACCCCAAAGCTTGGGACGGCTCTGTTTACAAGAACCTCGTTTACGGTACAAGTTCAATATCACAGAAAGCGAAAAATGGATAAAGAAGTTGTGGTACTTACGTACAATGCAATATCACTCAGCAATGAAATCTATGTCATCAGTCCCGTAGCAGCATAATGAGTGGATGCAGGTACGATGATTCTAAGTGAAATAAGTCACACAGAAAAAGAAACATCATAAGTTATCACTACTACACGGAAGGTAAACTTGGCTACACAGGAACTGAATTACAAAACAGAACAGGGTCTCAAATGTAGAAAACCAACTTATGCTTGCTTAAGGGGAAAGGTGAGTTGGGGTGCTGCATGAAACCGGAGATTGAAATTAGCACAGATACCGTTCCATAAGCCAAATATGTGATAGACAAGAGCTACTCCTTGCTCAACGAAGTGGACTCAACACCCCATATTAAACGCCTAAGAATATACCTGACTAGAAATAATCTAAAAACCTACCGATTTATATGTCTCCGAAAGAGAATCAAGCGTGTGTACAGTGACATAAACGCAGCAGTGATAGGATTGGTGAGGTTCGGTGAGCAAATGCAGACCCTATGAAGTCATATTGCATGGTACCCATTCCAAGGGTCTCAACTCTCCAGGTTTAAGGGATTCTTCCTTCAGCTAAAACATGCATGTGGAACCCAGAGTATGATCCACCGTGTGATCGGGAAACGTGTTCAAATGTGTCTCGTTTTCGTCCCCTGGTACTCGGGTGCAACATTCCAGATGCTTTACTAACACTCTCCCCACTTGGAGAGTCAGTGCCTTTAACGTCCTGTTTGGCTCAGTTTGCAATTTCTGTGGAAAATGAACAGGAATAGGGAGAACGAAAGAGAGACTAGCTGGAGGTGTCTGGACGGGAAAATTAAACTCTCATTTCCCAAAAGGAAGAGGAATTTACCAAAGGCTCAGCGTGCCGTTCCGGAACCACACTAGGGCCTGAAGCAATCCTGCGGTGTTGCGGCCAGCACACAAGAAAGCGAGTTGAAGAAAGGAGCTCAGGGGCACTGTAATTCACAAACCTGCAGAGTTATAAATGACAGCTATCGTCCAAAAATATATTGAAGTAAGGCTGCCAAGAGGACTTGAAAGCGGGGCAGAATTGCAGGAAACCGATTTCAGGAGGTAGACGGGAATTGCA
Source organism: Leucopleurus acutus (assembly GCF_964270905.1). Classification (NCBI taxonomy): domain Eukaryota; kingdom Metazoa; phylum Chordata; class Mammalia; order Artiodactyla; family Delphinidae; genus Leucopleurus; species Leucopleurus acutus. The sequence continues at coordinate 346,722 of NW_028139095.1, read as the reverse complement.
TGTAAAGCATAGGAAAAGAGGCAGAACGTCCACAATGATGCACTTGGCCAAAAAGGGCGTATGTTTTCTTTCCTGAATATATTCAGGAAAAAACGCATACGCACTTTTTCGCCAACCAAGCAGGCTTGCAAAGGAAATCTACACTACAATGAAGTCTCACTGCCCCCCGGTCAAAAGGGCCATCTGAAAAAAGTGTAATATCCAGAAAGGCAGGACAGGCCATGGAGAAATGGGAGCCTTGTTATGCTGATGGGCGGGATGTAAATTGCCAACAGCCACTCTGGAGAAGTGTATGGTGTTTCCTGAAACATGTAAAAAACAAAGCAACAGAGCCTAGGGCACTTCCACTTATGGTCCTATAGCTTAGGGAAATTAAAATCAAAAAGACACAGCCTCCCCAAACTTTGGGACGGCTCTGTTTACAAGAACCTCGTTTACCGTACAAGTTCAATATATCAGAAAGCGAAAAATGGATACAGAAGTTGTGGTACTTACGTACAATGCAATATCACTCAGCAATGAAATCTATGTCATCAGGCCCGTAGCAGCATAATGAGTGGATTCAGGTATGATGATTCTAAGTGAAATAAGTCACACAGAAAAAGAAACATCATAAGATATCAGTACTACACGGAATGTAAACTTGGCTACACAGGAACTGAATTACAAAACAGAACAGGGTCTCAAATGTAGAAAACCAACTTATGCTTGCTTGAGGGGAAAGGTGAGTTGGGGTGCTGCATGAAACCAGAGATTGAAATTAGCACAGATACCGTTCCATAAGCCAAATATGTGATAGACAAGAGCTACTCCTTGCTCAACGAAGTGGACTCAACACCCCATATTAAACGCCTAAGAATATACCTGACTAGTAAGAATATTAAAACCTACGGATTTATATGACTCCGAAAGAGAATCAAGAGTGTGTACAGCGGCATAAACGCAGCAGTGATAGGATTGGTGAGGTTCGGTGAGCAAATGCAGACCCTTTGAAGTCATATTGCATGGTACCCATTCCATGGGTCTCCACTCTCCAAGTTTAAGGGATTCTTCCTTCAGCTAAAACATGCATGTGGAACACAGAGTATGATCCACCGTGTGATCAGGAAACGTGTTCAAATGTGTCTCAGTTTTCGTCCCCTGGTACTCGGGTGCAACACTCCAGACGCTTTACTAACACTCTCTCCACTTGGAGAGTCAGTGCCTTTAACCTCCTGTATGGCTCAGTTTGCAATTTCTGCGGAAAATGTACAGGAATAGGGAGAACCAATGATAAACTAGCTGGAGGTGTCTGGATGGGCAAATTTAACTCTCATTTCCCACCAGGAAGAGGAATTAACCAAAGGCTCAGCGTGCCGTGCCGGATCCACACTAGGGCCTGAAGCAATCCTGCGGTGTTGCGGCCAGCTCACAAAAAAGCGAGTTGAAGAAAGGAGCTCAGGGGCACTGTAATTCACAAACCTGCAGAGTGATAAATGACAGCTATCGTCCAAAAATATATTGAAGTAAGGCTGCCAAGAGGACTTGAAAGTGGTGCAGAATTGCACGAAACCGATTTCAGGAGGTAGACTGGAATTGCATGTAAAGCATAGGAAAAGAGGCAGAACGTCCACAACGATGCACTTGGGCAAAAAGGGCGTATGCGTTTTTTCCTGAATATATTCAGGAAAAAACGCATACGCCCTTTTTGGACAACCAAGAAAGCTTGCAAAGGAAATCTGCACTACAATGAAGTCTCACTGCCGCCCAGTCAAAAGGGCCATCTGAAAAATGTGTAAAATCCAGAAAGGCAGGACAGGCCATGGAGAACTGGGAGCCTTGTTATGCTGATGGGCGGAATGTAAATTGCCAACAGCCACTCTGGAGAAGTGTATGGTGTTTCCTGAAACATCTAAAAAACAAAGCAACAGAGCCTAGGGCACTTCCACTTATGGTCCTATAGCTTAGGGAAATTAAAATCAAAAAGACACAGCCACCCCAAAGTTTGGGACGGTTCTGTTTACAAGAACCTCGTTTATGGTACAAGTTCAATATCACAGAAAGTGAAAAATGGATAAAGAAGTTGTGGTACTTACGTACAATGCAATATCACTCAGCAATGAAATCTATGTCATCAGGCACGTAGCAGCATAATGAGTGGATTCAGGTACGATGATTCTAAGTGAAATAAGTCACACAGAAAAAGAAACATCATAAGATATCACCAATACACGGAATGTAAACTTGGCTACACAGGAACTGAATTACAAAACAGAACAGGGTCTCAAATGTAGAAAACCAACTTATGCTTGCTTAAGGGGAAAGGTGAGTTGGGGTGCTGCATGAAACCACAGATTGAAATTAGCACAGATACCGTTCCATAAGCCAAATATGCAATAGACAAGAGCTACTCCTTGCTGAACGAAGTGGACTCAACACCCCATATTAAACGCCTAAGAATATACCTGACTCGAAATAACCTTAAAACCTACGGATTTATATCTCTCCGAAAGAGAATCAAGCGTGTGTACAGCGGCATAAACGCAGCAGTGATAGGATTGGTGAGGTTCGGTGAGCAAATGCAGACCCTTTGAAGTCATATTGCATGGTACCCATTCCATGGGTCTCAACTCTCCAGGTTTAAGGGATTCTTCCTTCAGCTAAAACTTGCATGTGGAACCCAGAGTATGATCCACCGTGTGATCGGGAAACGTGTTCAAATGTGTCTCGTTTTCGTCCCCTGGTACTCGGGTGCAACATTCCAGATGCTTTACTAACACTGTCCCCACTTGGAGAGTCAGTGCCTTTAACCTCCTGATTGGCCCAGTTTGTAATTTCTGTGGAAAATGAACAGGAATAGGGAGAACGAAAGAGAGACTAGCTGGAGGTGTGTGGACGGGCAAATTTAACTCTCATTTCCCACCAGGAAGAGGAATTAACCAAAGGCTCAGTGTGCCGTGCCGGAACTACACTAGGGCCTGAAGCAATCCTGCGGTGTTGCGGACAGCTCACAAGAAAGCGAGTTGAAGAAACGAGCTCAGGGGCACTGAAATTCACAAACCTGCAGAGTTATAAATGACAGCTATCGTCCAAAAATATATTGAAGTAAGGCTGCCAAGAGGACTTGAAAGCGGGGCAGAATTGCAGGAAATCGATTTCAGGAGGTACACTGGAATTGCATGTAAAGCATAGGAAAAGAGGCAGAACGTCCACAATGATGCACTTGTCCAAAAAGGGCGTATGCGTTTTTTCCTGAATATATTCAGGAAAAAACGCATACGCCCTTTTTGGCCAACCAAGCAAGCTTGCAAAGGATATCTGCACTACAATGAAGTCTCACTGCCCCCCGGTCAAAAGGGCCATCTGAAAAAAGTGTAATATCCAGAAAGGCAGGACAGGCCATGGAGAACTGGGAGCCTTGTTATGCTGATGGGTGGGATGTAAATTGCCAACAGCCACTCTGGAGAAGTGTATGGTGTTTCCTGAAACATCTAAAAAACAAAGCAACAGAGCCTAGGGCACTTCCACTTATGGTCCTATAGCTTAGGGAAATTAAAATCAAAAAGACACAGTCACCCAAAAGTTTGGGATGGCTCTGTTTACAAGAACCTCGTTTACGGAACAAGTTCAATATCACAGAAAGCGAAAAATGGATAAAGAAGTTGTGGTACTTACGTACAATGCAATATCACTCAGTAATGAAATCTATGTCATCAGGCCCGTAGCAGCATAATGAGTGGATTCAGGTACGATGATTCTAAGTGAAATAAGTCACACAGAAAAAGAAACATCATAAGATATCACCAATACACGGAATGTAAACTTGGCTACACAGGAACTGAATTACAAAACAGAACAGGGTCTCAAATGTAGAAAACCAACTTATGCTTGCTTAAGGGGAAAGGTGAGTTGGGGTGCTGCATGAAACCACAGATTGAAATTAGCACAGATACCGTTCCATAAGCCAAATATGCAATAGACAAGAGCTATTCCTTGCTGAACGAAGTGGACTCAACACCCCATATTAAACGCCTAAGAATATACCTGACTAGAAATAACCTTAAAACCTACGGATTTATATCTCTCCGAAAGAGAATCAAGCGTGTGTACAGCGGCATAAACGCAGCAGTGATAGGATTGGTGAGGTTCGGTGAGCAAATGCAGACCCTTTGAAGTCATATTACATGGTACCCATTCCATGGGTCTCAACTCTCCAGGTTTAAGGGATTCTTCCTTCAGCTAAAACATGCATGTGGAACCCAGAGTATGATCCACCGTGTTATCGGGAAACATGTTCAAAAGTGTCTCGTTTTCGTCCCCTGGTACTCGGGTGCAACATTCAAGACGCTTTACTAACACTCTCCCCACTTGGAGAGTCAGTGCCTTTAACCTCCTGTTTAGCCCAGTTTGCAATTTCTGTGGAAAATGTACAGGAATAGGGAGAACGAAAGAGAGACTAGCTGGAGGTGTCTGGACGGGCAAATTTAACTCTCATTTCCCACCAGGAAGAGGAATTAACCAAAGGCTCAGTGTGCCGTGCCGGAACTACACTAGGGCCTGAAGCAATCCTGCGGTGTTGCGGACAGCTCACAAGAAAGCGAGTTGAAGAAACGAGCTCAGGGGCACTGTAATTCACAAACCTGCAGAGTTATAAATGACAGCTATCGTCCAAAAATATATTGAAGTAAGGCTGCCAAGAGGACTTGAAAGCGGGGCAGAATTGCAGGAAATCGATTTCAGGAGGTACACTGGAATTGCATGTAAAGCATAGGAAAAGAGGCAGAACGTCCACAATGATGCACTTGGCCAAAAAGGGCGTATGCGTTTTTTCCTGAATATATTCAGGAAAAAACGCATACGCCCTTTTTGGCCAACCAAGCAAGCTTGCAAAGGATATCTGCACTACAATGAAGTCTCACTGCTCCCTGGTCAAAAGGGCCATCTGAAAAAAGTGTAATATCCAGAAAGGCAGGACAGGCCATGGAGAACTGGGAGCCTTGTTATGCTGATGGGCGGGATGTAAATTGCCAACAGCCACTCTGGAGAAGTGTATGGTGTTTCCTGAAACATCTAAAAAACAAAGCAACAGAGCCTAGGGCACTTCCACTTATGGTCCTATAGCTTAGGGAAATTAAAATCAAAAAGACACAGTCACCCCAAAGTTTGGGACGGCTCTGTTTACAAGAACCTCGTTTACGGTACAAGTTCAATATCACAGAAAGCGAAAAATGGATAAAGAAGTTGTGGTACTTACGTACAATGCAATATCACTCAGTAATGAAATCTATGTCATCAGGCCCGTAGCAGCATAATGAGTGGATTCAGGTATGATGATTCTAAGTGAAATAAGTCACACAGAAAAAGAAACACCATAAGATATCACTACTACACGGAAGGTAAACTTGGCTACACAAGAACTGAATTACAAAACAGAAGAGGGTCTCAAATGTAGAAAACCAACTTATGCTTGCTTAAGGGGAAAGGTGAGTTGGGGTGCGGCATAAAACCAGAGATTGAAATTAGCACAGATACCGTTCCATAAGCCAAATATGTAATAGACAAGAGCTACTCCTTGCTCAACGCAGTGGACTCAACACCCCATATTAAACGCCTAAGAATATACCTGACTAGAAATAATCTTAAAACCTACGGATTTATATGTCTCCGAAAGAGAATCAAGCGTGTGTACAGCAGCATAAACGCAGCAGTGATAGGATTGGTGAGGTTCGGTGAGCAAATGCAGACCCTTTGAAGTCATACTGCATGGTACCAATTCCATGGGTCTCAACTCTCCAGGTTTAAGGGATTCTTCCTTCAGCTGAAACATGCATGTGGAACACAGAGTATGATCCACCGTGTGATCAGGAAACGTGTTCAAATGTGTCTCAGTTTTCGTCCCCTCGTACTCGGGTGCAACATTCAAGACGCTTTACTAACACTCTCCCCACTTGGAGAGTCAGTGTCTTTAAACTCCTGTTTGGCCCAGTTTGCAATTTCTGCGGAAAATGTACAGGAATAGGGAGAACCAATGAGAAACTAGCTGGAGGTGTCTGGACGGGCAAATTTAACTCTCATTTCCCACCAGAAAGAGGAATTAACCAAAGGCTCAGCATGCCGTGCCAGAACCACACTAGGGCCTGAAGCAATCCTGCGGTGTTGCGGCCAGCTCACAAGAAAGCGAGTTGAAGAAAGGAGCTCAGGGGCACTGTAATTCACAAACCTGCAGAGTTATAAATGACAGCTATCGTCCAAAAATATATTGAAGTAAGGCTGCCAAGAGGACTTGAAAGCGGGGCAGAATTGCAGGAAACCGATTTCAGGAGGTAGACTGGAATTGCATGTAAAGCATAGGAAAAGAGGCAGAACGTCCACAATGATGCACTTGGCCAAAAAGGGCGTATGCGTTTTTTCCTGAATATATTCAGGAAAAAACGAATACGCCCTTTTTGGCCAACCAAGCAAGCTTGCAAAGGAAATCTGCACTACAATGAAGTCTCACTGCCCCCCGGTCAAAAGGGCCATCTGAAAAAAGTGTAAAATCCAGAAAGGCAGGACAGGCCATGGAGAACTGGGAGCCTTGTTATGCTGGTAGGCGGGATGTAAATTGCCAACAGCCACTCTGGAGAAGTGTATGGTGTTTCCTGAAACATCTAAAAAACAAAGCAACAGAGCCTAGGGCACTTCCACTTATGGTCCTATAGCTTAGGGAAATTAAAATCAAAAAGACACAGCCACCCCAAAGTTTGGGATGGCTCTGTTTACAAGAACCTCGTTTACGGTACAAGTTCAATATCACAGAAAGCAAAAAATGGATAAAGAAGTTGTGGTACTTACGTACAATGCAATATCACTCAGCAATGAAATCTATGTCATCAGGCCCGTAGCAGCATAATTAGTGGATGCAGGTATGATGAGTCTAAGTGAAATAAATCACACAGAAAAAGAAACATCATAAGATATCACTACTACACGGAATGTAAACTTGGCTACACAGGAACTGAATTACAAAACAGAACAGGGTCTCAAATGTAGAAAACCAACTTATGCTTGCTTAAGGGGAAAGGTGAGTTGAGGTGCTGCATGAAAAAAGAGATTGAAATTAGCACAGATACCGTTCCATAAGCCAAATATGTAATAGACAAGAGCTACTCCTTGCTCAACGAAGTGGACTCAACACCACATATTAAACGCTTAAGAATACACATGACTAGAAATAATCTTAAAAACTACGGGTTTATATGTCTCCGAAAGAGAATCAAGCGTGTGTACAGCGGCATAAACGCAGCAGTGATAGGATTGGTGAGGTTCAGTGAGCAAATGCAGACCCTTTGAAGTCATATTGCATGGTACCCATTCCATGGGTCTCAACTCTCCAAGTTTAAGGGATTCTTCCTTCAGCTAAAACATACATGTGGAACACAGAGTATGATCCACCGTGTGATCAGGAAACGTGTTCAAATGTGTCTCAGTTTTCGTCCCCTGGTACTCGGGTGCAACACTCCAGACGCTTTACTAACACTCTCCCCACTTGGAGAGTCAGTGCCTTTAACCTCCTGTATGGCCCAGTTTGCAATTTCTGCGGAAAATGTACAGGAATCGGGAGAACCAATGAGAAACTAGCTGGAGGTGTCTGGACGGGAAATTTAACTCTCATTTCCGACCAGAAAGAGGAATTAACCAAAGGCTCAGCATGCCGTGCCGGAACCACACTAGGGCCTGAAGCAATCGTGCGGTGTTGCGGACAGCTCACAAGAAAGCGAGTTGAAGAAACGAGCTCAGGGGCACTGTAATTCACAAACCTGCAGAGTTATAAATGACAGCTGTCGTCCACAAATATATTGAAGGAAGGCTGCCAAGAGGACTTGAAAGCGGGGCAGAATTGCAGGAAACCGATTTCAGGAGGTAGACTGGAATTGCATGTAAAGCATAGGAAAAGAGGCAGAACGTCCACAATGATGCACTTGGCCAAAAAGGGCGTATGCGTTTTTTCCTGAATATATTCAGGAAAAAACGCATACGCCCTTTTTGGCCAACCAAGCAAGCTTGCAAAGGATATCTGCACTACAATGAAGTCTCACTGCCCCCCGGTCAAAAGGGCCATCTGAAAAAAGTGTAAAATCCAGAAAGGCAGGACAGGCCATGGAGAACTGGGAGCCTTGTTATGCTGATGGGCGGGATGTAAATTGCCAACAGCCACTCTGGAGAAGTGTATGGTGTTTCCTGAAACATCTAAAAAACAAAGCAACAGAGCCTAGGGCACTTCCACTTATGGTCCTATAGCTTAGGGAAATTAAAATCAAAAAGACACAGTCACCCCAAAGTTTGGGACAGCTCTGTTTACAAGAACCTCGTTTACGGTACAAGTTCAATATCACAGAAAGCGAAAAATGGATACAGAAGTTGTGGTACTTACGTACAATGCAATATCACTCAGTAATGAAATCTATGTCATCAGGCCCGTAGCAGCATAATGAGTGGATTCAGGTATGATGATTCTAAGTGAAATAAGTCACACAGAAAAAGAAACACCATAAGATATCACTACTACATGGAAGGTAAACTTGGCTACACAAGAACTGAATTACAAAACAGAACAGGGTCTCAAATGTAGAAAACCAACTTATGCTTGCTTAAGGGGAAAGGTGAGTTGGGGTGCGGCATAAAACCAGAGATTGAAATTAGCACAGATACCGTTCCATAAGCCAAATATGTAATAGACAAGAGCTACTCCTTGCTCAACGAAGTGGACTCAACACCCCATATTAAACGCCTAAGAATATACCTGACTAGTAAGAATCTTAAAACCTATGGATTTATATGTCTCCGGAAGAGAATGAAGCGTGTGTACAGTGGCATAAACGCAGCAGTGATAGGATTGGTGAGGTTTGGTGAGCAAATGCAGACCCTTTGAAGTCATATTGCATGGTACCCATTCCATGGGTCTCAACTCTCCATGTTTAAGGGATTCTTCCTTCAGCTAAAACATGCATGTGGAACCAAGAGTATGATCCACCGTGTGATCGGGAAACGTGTTCAAATGTGTCTCAGTTTTCGTCCCCTGGTACTCGGGTGCAATATTCCAGACGCTTTACTAACACTCTCCCCACTTGGAGAGTCAGTGCCTTTAACCTCCTGTATGGCCCAGTTTGCAATTTCTTCGGAAGATGAACAGGAATAAGGAGAAGCAATGGGAGACTATCTGTAGGTGTCTGGACGGGCAAATTTAACTCTCATTTCCCACCAGGAAGATAAATGAACCAAAGGCTCTGTGTGCCATGCTGGAACTAGATTAGGGTCTGAGGAGATCCTGCGGTGTTGCGGCCAGCTCACAAGAAAGCGAGTTGAAGAAAGGAGCTCAGGGGCACTGTAATTCAGAAACCTGCGGAGTTATAAATGACAGCTATCATCCAAAATTATACTGAAGTAAGGCTGCGATGAGGACTTGAATGCCGGGCAGAATTGCTGGAAACTGATTTCAGAACGTACACGGGAGTAGCTCTTAAAGCATAGGAAAAGAGAAAGAACTTGGAAAATAATGCACTTGGCAAAAAAGGGCATATGTGTTTTATCCAGAGCTCTCATAACTGAGGGGAGGAGATTCCCAGCAGGCTCCAACTGCCACCTGAGGGCTCACATTGCCAAGGCAACGTGAGCATGCCAGGCAGGAGTTACCTCACAGCAGAGGTCCCACCTCACAGAAGGGTGAGAAACCCAGCCAACATCAGACTCTCACCAGAGGGCCCACATCACCAAGGGGATGGGAACCAGGCAGGAGTGTCTTCACATCAGTGGGGCCACATCATCGAAAGCTGAGGTACTCAGCACATGTGTCCTCAAACCAGAGGACCCACATCACCAAGGACCTCGGAGTGAGGCAGGCAGGAGTAACCTCACAACACTGGGCACATAGAATAAAAAAGTGAGGAATCCAGCAGTTGGAACCTCCCAGCAGGCGGCCCAGAGCACCGAGGCTATGAGATCCAGGCCACATTGAACTCACAGAAGAGGGCCCATGTCATGAAACTGAGCAACCCAGCCATTGGGACCTCAGAGCAGGAGGCCCACATCCCCATGGGGATGGAATTCTGGTAGGAGTGTCCTCGCACCACTGAGAACGTATCAGAAAATTTTGGGTGACCAGCAGTTAGGGCCTGACGCCAGAGGACCCTCATCACCAAGGGAAGGAGGCTCCCAGCAGGCTCCAACTGCCACCAGAGGGCTGACGTCGCCAAGGCGATGTGTGCCAACCAGGCACGAATGACCTCACAGCAGAGGGCCCACCTCAGAGAAGTGTGACGAACCCAGTCAGGATCAGACTCGCACCAGAGGGCCCACATCACCAAATGGATTGGAAGCAGGCAGGAGTGTCCTCACATGAGTAGGGCCACATCATCTAAAGGTGAGGAACCCAGAACATGTGGCTTCAAACCATAGGACACCCATCACCAAGGGGCTGGGAGTGAGGCAGGCAGGAGGAGCCTCATAACAGAGGGCCCAAAAATAAGAAAGGTGAGGAATCCAGCAGTTGGAACCTCCCAGCAGGCGGCCCAGAGCACAGAGGCTAGAGGAACCAGGCCAGAGTGAACTAACACCAGACAGCCCACATCATGAAACTGTGAGCAACCCAGACATTGGGACCTCAGAGCAGAAGGCCCACATCCCCATGGTGATGGGAACATGACAGGAGTGTCCTGGCATCACTGGGCTCACATCAGAAAACGTGGGGTGCTCAGAAGTTAGGGCCTGACGCTAGAGGGCACTCATCACCGAGAGGAGGAGGCTCCCAGCAGGCTCCAGCTGCCACCAGAGGGCCAACGTCGCCAAGGCGATGTGTGCCAGCCTGGCAGGAGTGACCTCACAGCAGAGGGCCCACCTCACAGAAGGGTGAGGAACACAGCCAGGATCAGACTCTCACCAGAGGGCCCACATCACCAAGGGGATGGGAACCAGGCAGGAGTGTCCCCACACCAGTGGGACAACATCATCGAAAGGTGAGGATCCCAGCACATGTGTCCTCAAACCAGAGGAAACACATCACCAAGGGGTTCGGAATGAGGCTGGCAGGACTGGCCTCACAACACAGGGTCCATAGAATATAAAAGTTGAGGAATCCAGCAGTTGGAACCTCCCAGCAAGTGGCCCAGAGCACCGAGGCTATGGGATCCAGGCCGCAGTGAACTCACAGCAGAGGGCCCACATCATGAACCTGTGAGCAGCCCAGCTGTTGGGACCTCAGAACAGAAGGCCCACATCCCCATTGGGATGGGAACCTGGCAGGAGTGGCTTTGCACCACTTAGCACATATCAGAAAAAGTTAGGAGCCCAGCAGTTAGGGCCTGACGCTAGGGGTCCTTCATAACTGAGGGGAGGAGACTCCCAGCAGGTTCCAACTGCCAACAGAGGGCCCACGTCTACAAGGTGGCATGCGCCAGCCAGGCAGTAGTGACCTCACAGCAGAGGGCCTATCTCACAGAAGGGTGAGGAACCGAGGCAGGATGAGACTCTCACCAGAGGGCCCACAACACCAAGGGGAAGGGAACCAGTCAGGACTGTCCTCCCACCAGTGGGGCCACATCATCGAAAGCTGAGGAACCCAGCACATGTGGCCTCATATCAGAGGACATACATCACAAAGGGGATGGGAGTGAGGTAGGTAGGAGTAGCCTAAAAACAGAGGGCCCAAAGAATAAAAAAAGTGAGGAATCCAGCATTTGGAACCTCCCAGCAGGCGGCCGAGAGCACAGAAGCTATGGGATGCAGGCAGGAGTTAACTAACACCAGAGAGCCCACATCATGAAACTGTGAGCAACCCAGGCATTGGGACCTCAGAGCAGAAAGCCCACATCCCCATGGGGATGGGAACCTGACAGGAGTGTCCTGGCATCACTGGGCTCACATCAGAAAACGTGGGGAGCCCAGCAGTTAGAGCCTGATGCTAGAGGGCCATCATCACCGAGGGCAGGAGGCTCCCAGCAGGTTCCATGTGCCAACAGAGGGCCCACGTCGCCAAGGTGATGTGTGCAAGTCAGGCAGGATTGACCTCACAGCAGAGGGCCTACCTCACAGAAGAGTGAGGAACCCAGCCAGGATAAGACTGTCACCAGAAGGCCCACATCACCAAGGGGATGGGAACCAGGCAGGAGTGTCCTCACACCAGTGGGGCCACATCATTGAAAGTTACCTAACCCAGCACATGTGGCCTCAAACCAGAAGACCCACATCACGAAGGGGTTGCGAGTGAGGCAGGCAGGAGGAGCATCACAACACAGGACCCATAGAATACAAAAGTTGAGGAATCGAGCAGTTGGAACCTCCCAGCAGGCAGCCAAGACCACAGAGGCTATGGGATCCAGGCCACAGTGAACTAACACCAGAGAGCCCACATCATGAAATTGTGATCAACCCAGCCGTTGGAACCTCAGAGCAGAAGGCCCACATCCCCATGGGGATGGGAACCTAAGAGGAGTGCTTGAGCAACACTGGGCTCACTAAGAAAAGTTGGGGAGCCCAGCAGTTAGGGCCTGACGTCAGAGGGCCCTCATCACAGAGCTGAGGAGGCTCCCAGCAGGGTCCAATTGCCACCAGAGGGCTCATGTCAACAAGGCGAGGTGAGCAACCCAGGCAAGAGTTACCTGATAGTAGAGGGCCCACCTCACAGATGGGTGAGGAACCCAGCCAGGATCAGACTCTCACCAGAGGGCCCACATCACAAAGGGGATGGGACCCAGTCAGGATTATCCTCACACCAGTGGGGCCTCATCATCTTAAGGTGAGGAACCCAGCACATGTGTCCTCAAACCAGAGGACCCACATCACCAAGGGCCTTGGAGTGAGGCAGGCAGGAGTAGCCTCACAACACAGGGCACATAATATAAAAAACGTGAGAATTCCAGCATTTAGACCTTCCAGCAGGCGGTCCAGAACACCGAGGCTATGGGATCCAGGCCACAGTGAACTCACATCAGAGGGCCCACATCATGGTACTGTGAGCAAGCCAGCCGTTTTGACCTCAGAGCAGAAGGCCCATATCGCCATGGGGATGGGAACCTGGCAAGAGTCTCCTCACTCACTTGGCGCACATCAGAAAATGTGGGGAGCCCTGCAGTTATGGCCTAAGGCAAGAGGGCCCTCATCACTGAGGGAAGGAGGATCCCAGCACACTCCAACTGCCACCAGAGGGCCCACGTCGCCAAGGTGACCTGTGCCAGACAGGCATGATTGACCTCACAGCAGAGGGCCCACCTCACAGAAGGGTGAGGAACCCAGCCAGGATCAGACTCTCACCTGAGGGCCCACATCAGCAAGGGGATGGGAACCAGTCAGGACTGTCTTCCCTCCAGTGGGGTCACATCATTGAAAGGTGCGGAACCCAGCACATGTGGCCTCAAATCAGAGGACACATATCACAAAGGGAATGGGAGTGAGGCAGGCAGGAGTAGCCTAAAAACAGAAGGCCCAAAGAATAAGAAAGGTGAGGAATCCAGCAGTTGGAACCTCCCAGCAGGCGGCCGAGAGCACAGAAGCTATGGGATGCAGGCAGGAGTGAACTAACAGCAGAGAGCCCACATCATGAAACTGTGAGCAACCCAGGCTTTGGGACCTCAGAGCAGAAGGCCCACACCCCAATGGGGATGTGAACCTGGCTGGAGTGTCCTCGCACCACTGGGCACACATCACAAAATGTGGGGAGCCCAGCAGTTAAGGCCTGATGCCAGAGGGCCCTCATCACCGAGGAGAGGAGGCTCCCAGCAGGCTCCAAGTGCCACCAGAGGGCTCATGTCCACAAGGCGAGGTGAGCAAGCCAGGCAGGAGTGACCTCACAGCAGACGGCCCACCTCACAGATGGGTGAGGAACCCAGCCAGGATCAGACTCTCAACAGAGGGCCCACATCACCAAGGGGATGTGAACCAGGCAGGAGTCTCCTAAGACCATTGGTCCCACATCATCGAAAGGTGAGGAACCCAGCACATATGGCCTCAAACCAGACGACACACATCACGAAGGGGATGGGAGTGAGGCAGGCAGGAGGATCCTCACAACAGAGGGCCCAAAAAATTAAAAAAGTGAGGAATCCAGCAGTTGTAACCTCCCAGCAGGCGGCCAAGAGCACAGAGGCTATGGGATCCAGGCTTCTGTGAACACCAGAGAGCCCACATCATGAAAATGTGAACAACCCAGCCGTTGGGACCTCAGAGCAGAAGGCCCACAACCCCATGGAGATGGGATCCTAAGAGGAGTGCCAAAGCATCACCGGGCTCCCTAAAAAAAGTTGGTGAGTCCAGCAGTTAGGGCCTGACGCAAGAGGGTCCTCATCACCGGGGGGAGGAGATTCCCAGCACGCTCCAACTGCCACCACACGGCTGACTTCACCAAGGCAATGTGTGCCAGCCATGCAGGAGTGACCTATCAGCAGAGGGTCTCCCTCACAGGTGGGTGAGGAACAAAGCCAGGAACAGACTCTCACCAGGGGGTCCACATAACCACGTGGATGAGAACCAAGCAGGAGTGTCCTCACACTAGTGGGGCCACATCATCGAAAGGTGAGGAACCCAGCAAAGGTGGCCACAAACCAGAGGACCCACATCACCAAGGGGTTGAGAGTGAGGTAGGTGTCTGGACGGGTATATTTAACACTCATTTCCCACCAGGAAGAGAAATTAACCAAAGGCTCAGCGTGCTCTGCCAGAAGCAGATTAGGGCCTGAAGCAGTCTTGCGGGTTTGCGGCCAGCTCACAAGAAAGCGAGTTGAAGAAAGGAGCTCAGGGGCCCTGTAATTCACAAACCTGGAGAGTTATAAATAACAGATAATGTCCAAAAATATATTGAAGTAAGGCTGTGAAGAGGACTTGAAAGCGGGGCAGAATTTCAGGAAACCGATTTCAGGAGGTAGACTGGAATTGCATTTAAAGCATAGGAAAAGAGGCAGAACATCGACAATGATGCACTTGGCAACAAAGGGCGTATGAGTTTGTTCCTGAATATATTCAGGAAAAAACACATATGCCCTTTTTGGCAAACCAAGCAAGCTTGCAATGGAAATCCGAACTA
The DNA here is from genome assembly GCF_964270905.1 of Leucopleurus acutus. Lineage (NCBI taxonomy): Eukaryota > Metazoa > Chordata > Mammalia > Artiodactyla > Delphinidae > Leucopleurus > Leucopleurus acutus. The sequence goes on along the minus strand of NW_028139095.1, from coordinate 331,694 downwards.
CTATGAAGTGTCACTTCCCCCCGGTCTAAAGGGCCATCTGAGAAAAGTGTAAAATCCAGAAAGGCAAGACAGGCCATGGGGAAAAAGGAGCCTTGTTATGCTGATGGGCGGGATGTAAATTGCCAACAGCCACTCTGGAGAAGTGTATGGTGTTTCCTGATACATCTGAAAAACAAAGCAACAGAGTCTAGGGCATTTCCACTTATGGTCCTATAGCTTAGGGAAATTAAAATCAAAAAGACACAGCCACCCCAAAATTTGGGACGGCTCTGTTTACAGGAACCTCTTCTACAGTACGAGTTAAATATCCCTGAGAACAAATAATTGATAAAGAAGTTGCGGTACTTACGTACAACAGAATACCACTCAGCAATGAAATCTGTGTCACCAGGCCTGTACCAGCATAATGAGTGGATTGAGGCATGATGATTCTAAGTGAAATAAGTCACACAGAAAAAGAAACATCATAAGGTATCACTAATGCACGGAATGTAAACTTGGCTACACATGAACTGAATTACAAAACAGAACAGGGTCTCAAGTTTAGAAAACCAACTTATGCTTGCTTAAAGGGAAAGGTGAGTTAAGGGGGTGCTGCATAAAACCAGAGATTGAAATTAGCACAGATACCGTTCCATAAGCCAAATATGTAATAGACAAGACCTACCCCCTGCTCAACGAAATGGACTCAACAATGAGGTATCACCTCACACCTGTTAGAATGGGCATCATCTGAAAATCTACAAACAACAAATGCTGGAAAGGGTGTGGAGAAAAGGAACCCTCTTCCACTATTGTTGGGAATATAAATTGATACAGTCACTATGGAGAACAATATGGAGTTTCTTAAGAAACTAATAATAGAATTACCATATGATACAGCGATCCCAGGACTGGACATATACCCAGACAAAACCATAAATCAAAAAGAGACATTCACCGCAATGTTCATTGCATCACTATTTACAATATCGAGGTAATGGAAGCAACCTAAATGCCCACAGACAGACGAATGCATAAAGATGTGGTACATATATAAAATGGAATATTACTAAGCCATGAAAGGAATGAAATTGGGTCATTTGTAGAGACGTTGATGGATCTAGAGACTGTCATACAGAGTGAAGTAAGTCAGAAAGAGAAAAACAAATCTTGTATATTCATGCATATATGTGGAACCTAGAAAAACTGTACAGATTAACCGTTTTGCAAGGCATAAATAGAGCAACAGATGTAGACAACAATCGTATGGACAACAAGGGGGGAAAGCTCTTGGAGGGGTGGTGGTGGGAGGAGTTGAGAGATTGGGATTGGCATGTAAACATTTATATGTATAAAATAGATAACCAATGAGAAGCTGCTGTATAAAAATATAAAATAAAATTAAAAAGAAATAAAATTTAAAAAATAAAACAGAAAAAACAATTATTCCCTTCACATACATGTATTTATATGAATAAATTATTTCCATGCTTATATCTGTAAATACAAAAAAGAGGAATAAAATCTACCTTGAACCAAAAACAAAAAAGAGAAAAAAAAAAAACAGAACCCACCAGTTACTCAGAGGAAAACCGTATCAGGGCACTTGCTCCAGTTGTAAACAATTCTGAAGTTGGTCAGTGGTGGGGAATCGTCTCCCATTCAGCCAGCAGCCCCCACACAACAAGCGTCCTCATTGCAAAGCTGGGGCACCGTGCCGAGGCATCTGTGAGTAAACCTGAGCTGAGCCCCAGGCCAGTTGCTGCTGAACTGTTCCCGCCCTTCCCAGGTAAAACACCTGAATATATACAAGGACTTGAAAGCCTAGAGGAAGGGCCATGGAGCCACACGAGTGACAGCATGCCAGCTGACTTGGTGCCTGCAGGCCAGCCAGGATGGTCCTGGCCCTGGGTGCTCTTCTGGAAGATTTCCATTTCCCTGCCTGAGATACCCATCCTGTCCCTGCCCCCACTGCTTTTTTCCTTCCTCACCTCTGCCTAGGGAGAAATTCCAGCAGCAAGTATGGGTGACACATCCTCTTCTTTAGCAGGTGGCAGCCTGGCAACTGCTGCAGAAAGTCCAGCAGAGCCCCACTCACACTGGGCCACCCACAAAGCCATGGCCTCTCACTCCCTCCCACCAGCCCAGCCCCGAGACTGCTGACAGGGCAGAGAAAATGGCGTCAGGCACAGCTGCAGGGGCTTTTGCTGCCTGGAGTGGTATTTATATTGATCTCAACCCAGGCACACCTGGGGAGGGCTGGCCGGCATGGTAAGGCTGCCCAGGTAGCCAATCATCACCCCTCAGGGGCTCACAGTTGCAGAAAATGGAACTTGCTGAACCGGCCAGGTCCAAGGAACAGGTGTGGGCTCCTGAGAGTCAGGATAGACAAGGGGCTGCAGCTTTGGCTTGTTTTCTAATCATTTTATCTGGCCCATGAGTGGGAGACAACTTCAAGAAAACCCTCTCCTAATGAGAGGAACCCAGGAGTCAGGGAGAGGAGGGGTGGGTGGTGGTTGGAGACAGAGGCCTGGTGCCCTGGGTGCAGTGGAAGTCTCTGGAAGACTAGGTGGAGGGAGGCCACACAGAGTGATGCCCAGGGTCACAGACCTGTCGGAGCTGCTGTTTGTTAGTTCAAGTCCTGCTCTGAGGTGCTCTGTGTCAGCTCTGAGCGACAGGTGAGCTGGGGGTGCTCTTCAATGAGGGCTATGTGCACGGTTCCTGTGTGCCCAGCCCTGCCACGGTACCTGCAAGGGTAGCTCTGTATCCTGGGAGGGGCCTGACCATGAGAGCCCCATGGGCTGGGTTGGGGGTGGGGTACCTGCCCAGGAGAGCTCCATATCCTGGGATTGGCCTGACCACGAGAGCCCCATGGGCTGCTGGGGACCTGGTAAAGGATGTCAGGACAGTCAGTGAAGCCACCGAGGATATACCTCCAGTTGCTCCTGATTCCTACACCCTGCTGGTCATTCTACCAACCACCAGGACATGGTATTCTGTATTAGTCTTCAATGATGCCTTCTTTTGTATTCCATTAGTCCCAGAGTCACAAGAAATTTTGGCTTGTGAGTGGCAGGACTCAACATACAACTAAAACAATACTTCCGGGCCGTCTTGCCCCAAGGGTTCAAAAATTCCCACACCATCTTTGGGGAAAGCTTAGCTAAAGAGCGAAAAGTTCTATCTCTGGAAAAGGAAACCCTCCTTCAATATGCAGATGACATTCTGATCGCCAGCCCTACTAAGGAGGCCTCTGAACTACCAAGCCAATAAAGGATAGAAGTTGTCCAAGAAAAAGCTCAAATATCACAGACTGCAGTGACCTGCCTGGGCTTCATTCTCACACAAGGTCAGAGAAGCCCATCCCAGGAAAGGGAAGAAACCATTTGCAGCCTTACCCCTTTCTAAAACTAGAAGACAGCTTAGGGGTTCCTGGGGAGGCCAGGGTTTGCTGCTTCTGGATCCCTAACTACAGTCTACTAGCTGGGCCTCTATATGAAACACTGAAAGGAAAAGATGATGATCCTTTTGAACAGAATCCAGAAGTGGCCTTTCAAGAATGGAAAGAGCAGTCAATTCAGACCCTTGCCCTGGAACTCCCTAATTGAGCTAAACCCTTTGATCTTTCCATTCCCGGTGAAAGGTGAATCGCCATTGGAGAATTAGTGCAAAAACTGGGACCACTTGAAATGGAACAACGCAAGAATGCCATCCAGATAGGATAAACTACAGTCACCAAAGGGCTTGGCCCACTGCCACATCTGGCCAAGATACTGGCGGTATCTAAAAACCTGGAAATCAGCAGCCCAAAAGGCCACCTCCCTCCTAAGGGAAAAGGACCCCACGTGGTGATCCTAATCACCAACCATGCCCTGAAGTTGCAGGGTTCGCTCCGTGGGCACACCGACCTCGAGTGAGGAGGCCCTCCAACTCCAACATCCAGAGAGATAACCGGGGGCAACAGGGCACCATGACGACTCGTGTGAACATCACTTGACCTGGAGTTTCTCTCATAAAACAACAATAGTGTGTCCCGAAGGAGTAGACTACTGCTTGCAGGACTTCCTGCACCCGGAGGGGAGCTAATAATCTTGGCGGGGGAACCGTATATCACACTGTCACCATAGAAAAGCCTACAGACACCGTGATGATGGTGGCCAATAAGACCGGCTGGACTCCTGTTTACTTCAAAAGGCTGTTGACTCAGTGGCCATCATGGTCCTTGATCACCACTGACCCTGGACTGTCTGGGAGTTGAGCGGGCAGGGCTCTGACACCTGGTGCTGTTTTTACGTTAATTCAGGGGCCTAATTGAAGAAAGAGCAGACTACTGGTCAGAGCATCTAGGCTGGCAGAAACGGTCAGCCTAAGGTGGCCGAACAAATGTGGGGCGGGGTGAAACCGGCCCCCACAGCGTCTCTGCACATCTCTTTCCTGGACCCTTAAAGGTCATTAGAATCTATAACACTTCCAATGCTGGTGCTCAGGCGGACAAGCAGGGAGGCAGGGGTCCTGGGGCCAATCAACGTCACCTGGAGGCTGCTGGGGAGAAGTTCTGACCCTCGTCCCCTGGTATGAGGGCTCCCAACTCAGCACTCAGCAGTTACAGAAGAAGGGTCTGCACCCTCAGCACTCCAAGAATGAGGAACGGGACAAAAGGCAGAGGAGGGGTTTGTCCCCAGCAAAGCCCATTAAAAATCCCTGGGAGATAAAAATAGAATGTGGGCAATAAAGTCAAGTCTGACCTTTTTTATCCTTTGTGCTTTGTCTAATTTCACGTGCTCCTAGGGTCCCGCATGCAGAGGTTCCACACCCGGCACTTCAGACCAGATTTCCTGGTGCAGAATGGCTGGGTCGACACCTCAGCTCCTGGGGCCCAGTGCAGACTCCGAGATATAGAGCCTGAGCTGCAGCCAACCCGGCCCTTGAGAGCTCCGCCCCCTCCCTCTCACTGACTCTGACAGGATCTCTACACAGCAGCCCAGCCCACAGCCCACGGGGTAGTGCATGCTCTCACCTCTCCATTCTCTGATGAAAATATAAAGTTTCCTTTGCTTGGGAACCAAACTCAGTCTCGATCTGTTGGCCCCAATGACACTGGGCAGGGGGACCCTTGTTGGGGTCCACTCTGGAGGATCAGTAACAGAAATTGAGACTATTGTAACTTCAATGAACAGATGTGTGAGCCAAACTGTAGTTAACATAGAACAGTTTATAAGGCTCGGGTAAAATAAGATGTTTCTAACACTTCCATTTGATATTTCCATCACTTTATTATAAGCAAGTTCAGTGAAAAGGTTTGTCTTATTTGTCAGGTCAATATTAGAGAAATGAAGTGATTTCTTTCCAAGGATGTACATCTAATAATCTTGGTTAAAGCTTCAATCTTGTTTTAAATGCTTTTCCATTGAAAATGATACCTCTCTTTCAGCTCCCCCATTTCTGAGAAGTATAAAATCTTATAATTTATTATTACCAAAGGGGAAAGGTGGGAGGAGGGATAAATTAACAGTTTGGAATTAACACATACACACTGCTATGTATAAAATAGATCATCAACAAGGAACTACTGTATAGCACAGGGAACTACACTCAATATTGTGCAATAACCTATAAGGGGAAATAATCGGAAAAAGAATAGATATTTTTATTGACATCATCTATCAATGACAGTTAAAGTGTAACCTAAGGGAAGCCGGTGGTGAGTGCTTCTGACCCTGAAGACTTCAGTCATCTAAAGTTTGGACTCTGCCTACTTCCCAAGGCCCTTAATGAACATATGTGTAGCCGTAGCTTAAAAAACTCCCCAGTTTGGGTTTCGGGGAGACACTGATTTTGAAAAAGCCCTGGTGTTCTCCTTACATGAATGGGACTCTTCCTACTGCTAAAACATGTCTGTCACACCCAGAGGATGGTATACCGTCTGATCGGGAAGAGTTTGGAAAAGGCATCTCATCTCCTCATCTCCTGGTGCTCGGGTTCACCCCTCCAGCGTCTTTACTAACAGTCTCCCCACTTGGAGATGTCAACACTGTCAACATCCTGTTGTGTACAGTTTGGAATTTGTCCAGAGGATGAAGCGGAAGGATGAGGAACAATGAGAGACAAGTCCTAGGTGTTCAGACAGGCACATGTCACTCTAATTTCCAATCAGGAAGATGAATTGACCAAAGGCTAGGGTTGCCCATGGAAACAGTATAGGGCTTGAGGAAATCCCACTGCTTTGTGGCCAGTTCCCATAAACACAAGTTGAACAATGGAACTCAGGGGCAGTAAAATTCACGAAACTGCAGAGTTGAAAATATCTATCACTGAAAAATGTCTTGAGGAAAGTCAAAGAAAAGGATTGGCAAGCAAGGGAGAATGGCAGGAAAGGGATTTGAGGAGGTAGAAAGGACTCGCCATTAAGCACAAGAAAAGGGGCTGAACATTTCCGACATTGCAGTTGGCCAAAAAGGCTGTATGCGTTTTTTTCTGTATATATTCAAGAAAAGGGCATACACTTTTTTAGCCAACCAAACAGGTGGGCACTGGAAATCAATACTACAAAAGATATCACTTCGCATCAGTCAGAAGAGCCATCCTCATAAAGTGTAAACGCCAGAAATGCAGGACAGGGCAAGGAGAAGAGGGAGCCCTGTGAGGCTTATAGTGGAAATGTATATTGCCAACGGCCATTCTGGAGAAGTGTATTGTGTTTACTAAAGCATCTAAAAAATGAGCTACAGAGCATAGGGCACTTGCACTCATGGGCGTATATCTTGGGAAAAACAAAAATCGAGAGGACACAGGCACCCCAATGTTTACTGCCTCTCTGTTTAAAAGATCCTCGACTAGGATATAACTTAAATGTCTCTGGAGGGAAAAAATGGATAGAGATGTGGTACTTATGTAGAGTGGAATATTACTCAGCCTGGAAATCAATGAAATATGGCCAGTTGTAACAACTCCGGAGGAGTTACGTATGATCATTCTAAGTGACATAATTCAAAAAGAAAAAGACACATATCATAAGATATCACTTAAAGGTAGAATCCAAAATGGCTACACATGAAATAAATTACAAAACAAAAACATAGTCAAATATGTAGAAAACGCGTAAGGCTGCTAAACGGGAAAGGTGGGGAGGGGTGAGGCATCATCCAGGAGGTTGAAATTAGCAAAGATACCATTCCAAATACCAAACTGATAATCAACAAGGCCTACACGGTAGCTAAAAGAACTGCACTCAGCACACTCAAGTCACCGGAAAAGAATATCTATGACTGGTAAGAATCTGAAAAAGAATTTATTGATGTCTCTCTGTACGTGAATCAAGTGGATGTACAGCAGCAAGAAACAGAGCTTTGAAAATCAGCTGTAACCAATATAGTAATAAATTGAAAAAAATAAACGACAGAGAGACAGAGAAAACCTCTTACAACTTTTCCTCAGGGACGGTGATGCAACATGGATTGAACACATCTAGACCCACAGCAGGATGAGACATAAGGCTGGAAACTGTTCACGCTAAGAGAAATGTGAGGTTGGGTGAGGAAATGCACACCCTTTAAAGTAATACTACCTGGTACCCATTCAATGGGTCCCAAATCTGCAGGTTCAAGGAATCTTCCTACAGCTAAAACATGCATGGAAAACCCAGAGGACTGTACACCATGTGATCGGGAGATGTGTCTAAAATGCACCTCATTTATCCTCTCCTGGTGCTCCTGTTCATCATTCCAGCCACGTTACTTAGAATCTCCCCACTTAGAGAATCAGCACATTTAAACTTCTGTTTCACACATTTTGCAAATTGTGAGGAGGATGAACGGGAAGAGGGGGAACCAATGAGAGAATAGTTGTAGGGGTTTGGACGGGCACATGTCACTCTAATTTCCCATTAAGAATAAGAATTAAAAAAAGGCTCAGCCCGCCTCGCCGGAGCCAAAATAGGGCCTGAAGCAATCCTGCGGTTTTGAGGCCAGCTCACAAAAGAGCAACTTAAAAAATGGAGCTCAGGGTCACTGCAATTCACAAACCTGCAGAGTTATAAATGAAAACTAACGTCCAAAAATATGTTGAGGTAAGGCAAAGAAGAGGATCTGAATGCAAGACAGAATTGCAAGAAACAGATTTCAAGAGATAGATTGGACTCGCCTTTAAAGCACATGAAAAGCGGCAGAATTTCGACAATGATGCAGTTGGCCCAAAAGGGAGTATGCGTTATTTCCTGAATATATCCAGGAAAAAACGCATACGCACTTTATGGGCAACCAAGCAAGCAAGCAATGCAAATGTGCACAACAAAGAAGTCTCATTTCCCACCGGTCAAAAGGGCCATCCGAAAAAATTGTAAACACCAGAAATGCAGGACAGGCCATGGAGAACAGGGAGCCTTTATACGCTGATGGACAGTGTGTGAACTGCCGAGAGCCACTCTGGAGAAGTGTATGGTGGTTCCTAAATCATCTAAAAAACAGAGCGACAGAGCATAGGGCACTTCCAATCACGGGAGTATATCTAGGGAAGTCTAAAAATCAACAAGACACAAGCACACCACAGTTTAGGGCTACTCTGTTTACAAGAACCTCAACTTCAGTACACCTTAAATATCCCAGGAAAGAGAACAATGGATAAAGAAAATGTGGTACTTATGTACAATGGAATATCTCTTCACCATGAAATCAATGTAATAAGGCTAGTAGAAGGATAAAGAGTGGATTGAGGTCCGATAATACTACTTGAAATAAGTCAAACAGAAAAAGAAACATATCATAAGATATCACTTATAGAGGGAGGATAAATATGGCTGCACAAAAAATGAATTACAAAACAGAACAGTGTCTCACATTTAGAAAACACACTTATGTCAGCTTAAGGGGAAAGGAGAGGTGGGGTGATGCATAAAACCAGAGTTTGAAATTAGCACAGATACCGTTCAATAAACCAAATAGGTATCAGACAAGATCTACACCTCGCTCAATGAACTGGCCTCAACACACCCTATACACCGCAGAGAAATATATCTGAGTAATAAGAATCTTAAAACCCATGTATTGATATATCTCCATAAGGGAATCAAGTGTGCGCAGAGCGGCACAAACACAGCAGTGAAAATGAGCTAAACCCCATTATAGAAATAAATTTTAAAACCAAAACGCAGAAACAATGAAAGAGAGAAAAATTCTTACAAAATTCGCTCAGGGGCTGTGATGCAACCTGGAATGACCACATATAAACCCACAGCTGGATAAGACATAAGGCTGGACACTTGGGGCTGAAAGGATTGGAGAGCTTTGGTGAGCAACTGCCGAAAGTTTAATGCAATACTTCATGCTACTTATTCCAAGGGTCCCAACACTCCAAGTTGAAGGGAATCTTCCTACAGCTAAACCATGCATGGGAAATCCAGCGGATGGTATACCATATGATCGGGAAAGGTTTCTAAAATGCACCTCATTTTCCTCTCCTGGGGCTCCGGATCAACATTCCAGCCACTTTACTAACAACATCTCCACATGGAGAGTCAATGCCTTTAAGTTCCGGTATCGCACAGTCTGCAGTTAGTGCGGAGGATGAATGGGAATAGGGGGAACCAGTGAGAAAATAGCTGTAGCGGTTTCAATGGGCACATGTCACTCTAATTTCACATCAGGAAGAAGAATTAACCAAAGGCAGAGCAAGGCGCCCCAGAAGAAGAATAGGGCCTGAAGAAATCCTGTGGATATGAGGCAAGATCACAAAAATAAGAGCTGAAAAATGGAGCTAAGGGCCACTGCAATTCAAAAACCTGCAGAGTTATAAAGGCCAACTATTCTCCAAAAGTATATTGAGGTAAGGCTATGAAGAGGCACTGAGAGCAAGGCAGAACTGCAGGAAACCGATTTCAGGAGGTAGACAGGAATTGCACTGAAAACATACGAAAACACTAAGAACGTCGACAATGATGCACTTGGCCAAAAAGGGCGTATGCGTTTTTTCCTGAATATATTCAGGAAGAAACGCATACGCCCTTTCTGGCCAACCAAGCAAGCTCTCAAAGGAAATCTGCACTACAATGAAGTCTCACTTCACCCTGGTCAAAGGGCCATCTGAAAAAAGTGTAAAATCCAGAAAGGCAGGACAGGCCATGGAGAACTGGGAGCCTTGTTATGCAGATGGGCGGGATGTAAATTACCAACAGCCACTCTGGAGAAGTGTATGGTGTTTCCTGAAATATCTAAAAAACAAGCAACAAAGCCTAGGGCACTTCCACTTATGGTCCTATAGCTTAGGGAAATTAAAATCAAAAAGACACAGCCACCCCAAAGTTTGCGACGGCTCTGCTTACAAGAATCTTGTTTACGGTACAAGTTCAATATCACAAAAGCGAAAAATGGATAAAGAAGTTGTGGTACTTACGTACAATGCAATATCACTCAGCAATGAAATCTTGTCATCAGGCCCATCGCAGCATAATGAGTGGATTCAGGTACGATGATTCTAAGTGAAATAAGTCACACAGAAAAAGAAACATCACAAGATATCACTACTACACGGAATATAAACTTGGCTACACAGGAACTGAATTACAAAACAGAACAGGGTCTCAAATGTAGAACACCAACTTATGCTTGCTTAAGGGGAAAGGTGAGTTGGGGTGCTGCATGAAACCAGAGATTGAAATTAGCACAGATACCGTTCCATAAGCCAAATATGCAATAGACAAGAGATACTCCTTGCTGAACGAAGTGGACTCAACACCCCATATTAAACGCCTAAGAATATACCTGACTAGAAATAATCTTAAAACCTACGGATTTATATGTCTCCGAAAGAGAATCAAGCGTGTGTACGGCGGCATAAACGCAGCAGTGATAGGATTGGTGAGGTTCGGTGAGCAAATGCAGACCCTTTGAAGTCATATTGCATGGTACCCATTCCATGGGTCTCAACTCTCCAGGTTTAAGGGATTCTTCCTTCAGCTAAAACATGCATGTGGAACCCAGAGTATGATCCACCGTGTGATCGGAAAACGTGTTCAAATGTGTCTCAGTTTTCGTCCCCTGGTACTCGGGTGCAACATTCAAGACGCTTTACTAACACTCTCCCCACTTGGAGAGTCAGTGTCTTTAAACTCCTGTTTGGCCCAGTTTGCAATTTCTGTGGAAAATGAACAGGAATAGGGAGAACCAAAGAGAGACTAGCTGGAGGTGTCTGGACGGGCAAATTTAAATCTCATTTCCCACCAGGAAGAGGAATTAACCAAAGGCTCAGCGTGCCGTGCCGGAACCACACTAGGGCCTGAAGAAATCCTGCGGTGTTGCGGCCAGCTCACAAAAAAATGAGTTGAAGAAAGGAGCTGAGGGGCACTGTAATTCACAAACCTGCAGAGTTATAAATGACAGCTATCGTCCAAAAATATATTGAAGTAAGGCTGCCAAGAGGACTTGAAAGTGGGGCAGAATTGCAGGAAACCGATTTCAGGAGGTAGACGGGAATTGCATGTAAAGCATAGGAAAAGAGGCAGAACGTCCACAATGATGCACTTGTCCAAAAAGGGCGTATGCGTTTTTTCCTGAATATATTCAGGAAAAAACGCATACGCCCTTTTTGGTCAACCAAGCAAGCTTGCAAAGGAAATCTGCACTACAATGAAGTCTCACTGCCCCCCGGTCAAAAGGGCCATCTGAAAAAAGTGTAAAATCCAGAAAGGCAGGACAGGCCATGGAGAACTGGGAGGCTTGTTATGCTGGTGGGCGATATGTAAATTGCCAACAGCCACTCTGGAGAAGTGTATGGTGTTTCCTGAAACATCTAAAAAACAAAGCAACAGAGCCAAGGGCACTTCCACTTATGGTCCTATAGCTTAGGGAAATTAAAATCAAAAAGACACAGCCACCCCAAAGTTTGCGACGGCTCTGCTTACAAGAATCTTGTTTACGGTACAAGTTCAATATCACAAAAGCGAAAAATGGATAAAGAAGTTGTGGTACTTACGTACAATGCAATATCACTCAGCAATGAAATCTTGTCATCAGGCCCATCGCAGCATAATGAGTGGATTCAGGTACGATGATTCTAAGTGAAATAAGTCACACAGAAAAAGAAACATCACAAGATATCACTACTACACGGAATATAAACTTGGCTACACAGGAACTGAATTACAAAACAGAACAGGGTCTCAAATGTAGAACACCAACTTATGCTTGCTTAAGGGGAAAGGTGAGTTGGGGTGCTCCATGAAACCAGAGATTGAAATTAGCACAGATACCGCTCCATAAGCCAAATATGTAATAGACAACAGCTACACCTTGCTCAACGAAGTGGACTCAACAGCCCATATTAAACGCCTAAGAATATACCTGACTAGAAATAATCTTAAAACCTACAGATTTATATGTCTCCGAAAGAGAATCAAGCGTGTGTACAGCAGCATAAATGCAGCAGTGATAGGATTGGTGAGGTTCGGTGAGCAAATGCAGACCCTTTGAAGTCATATTGCATGGTACCCATTCCATGGGTCTCAACTCTCCAAGTTTAAGGGATTCTTCCTTCAGCTAAAACATGCATGTGGAACACAGAGTATGATCCACCGTGTGATCCGGAAACGTGTTCAAATGTGTCTCAGTTTTCGTCCCCTGGTACTCGGGTGCAACACTCCAGACGCTTTACTAACACTCTCCCCACTTGGAGAGTCAGTGCCTTTAACCTCCTGTATGGCCCAGTTTACAATTTCTGCGGAAAATGTACAGGAATAAGGAGAACCAATGATAAACTAGCTGGAGGTGTCTGGACGGGCAAATTTAACTCTCATTTCCCACCAGGAAGAGGAATTAACCAAAGGCTCAGCGTGCCGTGCCGGATCCACACTAGGGCCTGAAGCAATCCTGCGGTGTTGCGGCCAGCTCACAAAAAAGCGAGTTGAAGAAAGGAGCTCAGGGGCACTGTAATTCACAAACCTGCAGAGTTATAAATGATAGCTATCGTCCAAAAATATATTGAAGTAAGGCTGCCAAGAGGACTTGAAAGTGGTGCAGAATTGCACGAAACCGATTTCAGGAGGTAGACTGGAATTGCATGTAAAGCATAGGAAAAGAGGCAGAACGTCCACAACGATGCACTTGGCCAAAAAGGGCGTATGCGTTTTTTCCTGAATATATTCAGGAAAAAACGCATACGCCCTTTTTGGCCAACCAAGCAAGCTTTCAAAGGAAATCTGCACTACAATGAAGTCTCACTGCCGCCCAGTCAAAAGGGCCATCTGAAAAATGTGTAAAATCCAGAAAGGCAGGACAGGCCATGGAGAACTGGGAGCCTTGTTATGCTGATGGGCGGGATGTAAATTGCCAACAGCCACTCTGGAGAAGTGTATGGTGTTTCCTGAAACATCTAAAAAACAAGCAACAGAGCCTAGGGCACTTCCACTTATGGTCCTATAGCTTAGGGAAATTAAAATCAAAAAGACACAGCCACCCCAAAGTTTGGGACGGCTCTGTTTACAAGAATCTTGTTTACGGTACAAGTTCAATAGCACAAAAGCAAAAAATGGATAAAGAAGTTGTGGTACTTACGTACAATGCAATATCACTCAGCAATGAAATCTATGTCATCATGCCCGTCGTAGCATAATGAGTGGATTCAGGTACGATGATTCTAAGTGAAATAAGTCACACAGAAAAAGAAACATCATAAGATATCACTACTACACGGAATGTAAACTTGGCTACACAGGAACTGAATTACAAAACAGAACAGGGTCTCAAATGTAGAAAACCAACTTACGCTTGCTTAAGGGGAAAGGTGAGTTGGGGTGCTGCATGAAACCAGAGATTGAAATTAGCACAGATACCGTTCCATAAGCCAAATATGCAATAGACAAGAGCTACTCCTTGCTCAACGAAGTGGACTCAACACCCCATATTAAACGCCTAAGAATATACCTGACTAGAAATAACCTTAAAACCTACGGATTTATATGTCTCCGAAAGAGAATCAAGCGTGTGTACAGCGGCATAAATGCAGCAGTGATAGAAATGGTGAGGTTCGGTGAGCAAATGCAGACCCTTTGAAGTCATATTGCATGGTACCAATTTCATGGGTCTCAACTCTCCAGGTTTAAGGGATTCTTCCTTCAGCTAAAACATGCATGTGGAACACCGATTATGATCCACCGTGTGATCGGGAAACGTGTTAAAATGTGTCTCAGTTTTCGTCCCCTGGTACTCGGGTGCAACATTCAAAACGCTTTACTAACAGTCTCCCCACTTGGAGAGTCAGTGCCTTTAAACTCCTGTTTGGCCCAGTTTGCAATTTCAGCGGAAAATGTACAGGAATAGGGAGAACCAATGAGAGACTAGCTGGAGGTGTCTGGACGGGCAAATTTAACTCTCATTTGCCACCAGGAAGAGGAATTAACCAAAGGTTCAGCGTGCCGTGCCGGAACCACACTAGGGCCTGAAGCAATCCTGCGGTGTTGCGGCCAGCTCACAAGAAAGCGAGTTGAAGAAAGGAGCTCAGGGGCACTGTAATTCACAAACTTGCAGAGTTATAAATGTCAGCTGTCGTCCAAAAATATATTGAAGTAAGGTTGCCAAGAGGACTTGAAAGCGGGGCAGAATTGCAGGAAACCGATTTCAGGAGGTAGACGGGAATTGCATGTAAAGCATAGGAAAAGAGGCAGAACGTCCACAATGATGCACTTGGCCAAAAAGGGCGTATGCGTTTTTTCCTGAATATATTCAGGAAAAAACGCATACGCCCTTTTTGGCCAACCAAGCAAGCTTGCAAAGGAAATCTGCACTACAATGAAGTCTCACTGCCCCCGGTGAAAAGGGCCATCTGAAAAAAGTGTAAAATCCAGAAAGGCAAGACAGGACATGGAGAATTGGGAGCCTTGTTATGCTGATGGGATGTAAATTGCCAACAGCCACTCTGGAGAAGTGTATGGTGTTTCCTGAAACATCTAAAAAACAAAGCAACAGAGCTTAGGGCACTTCCACTTATGGTCCTATAGCTTAGGGAAATTAAAATTAAAAAGACACAGCCTCCCCAAACTTTGGGACGGCTCTGTTTACAAGAACCTCGTTTACGGTACAAGTTCAATATCACAGAAAGCGAAAAATGGATAAAGAAGTTGTGGTACTTACGTACAATGCAATATCACTCAGCAATGAAATCTATGTCATCAGGCCCGTAGCAGCATAATGAGTGGATTCCGGTACGATGATTCTAAGTGAAATAAGTCACACAGAAAAAGAAACGTCATAAGATATCACTAATACACGGAATGTAAACTTGGCTACACAGGAACTGAATTACAAAACAGAACAGGGTCTCAAATGTAGAAAACCAAATTATGCTTGCTTAAGGGGAAAGGTGAGTTGGGGTGCTGCATGAAAGCAGAGAATGAAATTAGCACAGATACCGTTCCATAAGCCAAATATGTAATAGACAACAGCTACACCTTGCTCAACGAAGTGGACTCAACACCCCATATTAAACGCCTAAGAATATACCTGACTAGAAATAATCTTAAAACCTACGGATTTATATGTCTCCGAAAGAGAATCAAGCATGTGTACAGCAGCATAAATGCAGCAGTGATAGGATTGGTGAGGTTCGGTGAGCAAATGCAGACCCTTTGAAGTCATATTGCATGGTACCCATTCCATGGGTCTCAACTCTCCAGGTTTAAGGGATTCTTCCTTCAGCTGAAACATGCATGTGGAACACAGAGTATGATCCACCGTGTGATCAGGAAACGTGTTCAAATGTGTCTCAGTTTTCGTCCCCTGGTACTCGGGTGCAACAATCAAGACGCTTTACTAACACTCTCCCCACTTGGAGAGTCAGTGCCTTTAAACTCCTGTTTGGCCCAGTTTGCAATTTCTGCGGAAAATGTACAGGAATAGGGAGAACCAATGAGAGACTAGGTGGAGGTGTCTGGACGGGCAAATTTAACTCTCATTTCCCACCAGGAAGAGGAATTAACCAAAGGCTCAGCGTGCCATGCCGGAACCACACTAGGGCCTGAAGCAATCCTGCGGTGTTGCGGCCAGCTCACAAGAAAGCGAGTTGAAGAAAGGAGCTCAGGGGCACTGTAATTCACAAACATGCAGAGTTATAAATGACAGCTATCGTCCAAAAATATATTGAAGTAAGGCTGCCAAGAGGACTTGAAAGCGGGGCAGAATTGCAGGAAACCGATTTCAGGAGGTAGACGGGAATTGCATGTAAAGCATAGGAAAAGAGGCAGAACGTCCACAATGATGCACTTAGCCAAAAAGGGCGTATGCGTTTTTTCCTGAATATATTCAGGGAAAAACGCATACGCCCTTTTTGGCCAACCAAGCAAGCTTGCAAAGGAAATCTGCACTACAATGAAGTCTCACTGCCCCCCGGTCAAAAGGGCCATCTGAAAAAAGTGTAAAATCCAGAAAGGCAGGACAGGCCACGGAGAACTGGGAGCCTTGTTATGCTGATGGGCGGGATGTAAATTGCCAACAACCACTCTGGAGAAGTGTATGGTGTTTCCTGAAACATCTAAAAAACAAAGCAACAGAGCCTAGGGCACTTCCACTTATGGTCCTATAGCTTAGGGAAATTAAAATCAAAAAGACACAGCAACCACAAAGTTTGGGCCGGCCATGTTTACAAGAACCTCGTTTACGGTACATGTTCAATATCACAGAAAGCGAAAAATGGATAAAGAAGTCGTGGTACTTACGTACAATGCAATATCACTCAGCAATGAAATCTATGTCATCAGGCCTGTAGCAGCATAATGAGTGGATTCAGGTACGATGATTCTAAGTGAAATAAGTCACACAGAAAAAGAAATATCATAAGGTATCACTAATACACGCAATGTAAACTTAGCTACACAGGAACTGAATTACAAAGCAAAACAGGGTCTCAAATGTAGAAAACCAACTTATGCTTGCTTAAGGGGAAAGGTGAGTTGGGGTACTGCATAAACCAGAGATTGAAATTAGCACAGATACCGTTCCATAAGCCAAATATGTAATAGACAAGAGCTACTCCTTGCTCAACGAAGTGGACTCAACACCCCATAATAAACGCCTAAGAATATACCTGACTAGTAAGAATCTTAAAACCTTTGGATTTATATGTCTCCAAAAGAGAATCAAGTGTGTGTACAGCGGCATAAACACAGCAGTGATAGGATTGGTGAGGTTCGGTGAGCAAATGCAGACCCTTTGAAGTCATATTGCATGGTACCCATTCCATGGGTCTCAACTCTCCAGGTTTAAGGGATTCTTCCTTCAGCTAAAACATGCATGTGGATCCCAGAGTATGATCCACCGTGTGATCAGGTAACGTGTTCAAATGTGTCTCAGTTTTCGTCCCCTGGTACTCGGGTGCAACATTCCAGACGCTTTACTAACACTCTCCCCACTTGGAGAGTCAGTGCCTTTAACCTCCTGGTTGGCCCAGTTTGCAATTTCTGCGTAAGATGAACAGGAATAGGGAGAACCAATGAGAGACTAGATGGAGGTGTCTGGACGGGCAAATTTAACTCCCATTTCCCACCAGGAAGAGGAATTAACCAAAGGCTCAGCGTCCCATGCCAGAAGCACACTAGGGCCTGAAGCAATCCTGCGGTGTTGCAGCGAGCTCACAAGAAAGCAAGTTGAAGAAAGGAACTCAGGGGCACTGTAATTCACAAACCTGCAGAGTTATAAATGACAGCTATCCTCCAAAAATATATTGAAGTAAGGCTGCCAAGAGGAGTTGAAAGCGGGGCAGAATTGCAGGCAATCGATTTCAGGAGGTAGACTGGAATTGCATGTAAAGCATAGGAAAAGAGGCAGAACGTCCACAATGATGCACTTGGCCAAAAAGGGCGTATGCGTTTTTTCCTGAATATATTCAGGAAAAAACGCATACGCCCTTTTTGGCCAACCAAGCAAGCTTGCAAATGAAATCTGCACTACAATGAAGTCTCACTGCTCCCCGGTCAAAAGGCTATCTGAAAAAAGTGTAAAATCCAGAAAGGCAGGACAGGCCATGGAGAACTGGGAGCCTTGTTATTCAGATGGGTGGAATGTAAATTGCCAACAGACACTCTGGAGAAGTGAATGGTGTTTCCTGAAACATTCAAAAAACAAAGCAACAGAGCCTAGGGCACTTCCACTTATGGTCCTATAACTTAGGGAAATTAAAATCAAAAAGACACAGCCACCCCAAAGTTTGGGCCAGGTCTGTTTACAAGAACCTCGTTTAATGTACAAGTTCAATATCACAGAAAGCGAAAAATGGATAAAGAAGTTGTGGTACTTACGTACAATGCAATATCACTCAGCAATGAAATCTATGTCATCAGGGCCATAGCAGCATAATGAGTGGATTCAGGTACGATGATTCTAAGTGAAATAAGTCACACAGAACAAGAAACATCATAAGGTATCACTAATACACGGAATGTAAACTTGGCTACACAGGAACTGAATTACAAAACAGAACAGGGTCTCAAAGTAGAAAACCAACTTATGCTTGCTTAAGTGGAAAGGTGAGTTGGGGTGCTGCATGAAACCACAGATTGAAATTAGCACAGATACCGCTCCATAAGCCAAATATGTAATAGACAAGAGCTACTCCTTGCTCAACGAAGTGGACTCAACACCCCATATTAAACGCCTAACAATATACCTGACTAGTAAGAATCTTAAAACCTACGGATTTATATGTCTCCGAAAGAGAATCAAGCGTGTGTACAGCGGCATAAACGCAGCAGTGATAGGACTGGTGAGGTTCGGTGAGCAAATGCAGACCCTTTGAAGTCATATTGCATGGTACCCATTCCATGGGTCTCAACTCTCCAGGTTTAAGGGATTCTTCCTTCAGCTAAAACATGCATGTGGAACCCAGAGTATGATCCACCGTGTGATCGGGAAACGTGTTCAAATGTGTCTCAGTTTTCGTCCCCTGGTACTCGGGTGCAACATTCCAGACGCTTTACTAACACTCTCCCCACTTGGAGAGTGAGTGCCTTTAACCTCCTGTTTGGCCCAGTTTGCAATTTCTGCGTAAGATGAACAGGAATAGGGAGAACCAATGAGAGACTAGCTGGAGGTGTCTGGACGGGCAAATTTAACTCTCATTTCCCACCAGGAAGAGGAAGTAACCAAAGGCTCAGCGTGCCATGCCAGAAGCACACTAAGGCCTGAAGCAATCCTGCGGTGTTGCGGCCAGCTCACAAGAAAGCGAGTTGAAGAAAGGAGCTCAGGGGCACTGTAATTCACAAACCTGCAGAGTTATAAATGACAGCTATCGTCCAAAAATATATTGAAGTAAGGCTGCCAAGAGGACTTGAAAGCGGGGCAGAATTGCAGGAAACCGATTTCAGGAGGTAGACGGGAATTGCATGTAAAGCATAGGAAAAGAGGTAGAACGTCCACAATGATGCACTTGGCCAAAAAGGGCGTATGCGTTTTTTCCTGAATATATTCAGGAAAAAACGCATACGCCCTTTTTGGCCAACCAAGCAAGCTTGCAAAGGAAATCTGCACTACAATGTAGTCTCACTACCCCCCGGTGAAAAGGGCCATCTGAAAAAAGTGTAAAATCCAGAAAGGCAGGACAGGCCATGGAGAACTGGGAGCCTTGTTATGCTGATGGGCGGGATGTAAATTACCAACAGCCACTCTGGAGAAGTGTATGGTGTTTCCTGAAACATCTAAAAAACAAGCAACAAAGCCTAGGGCACTTCCACTTATGGTCCTATAGCTTAGGGAAATTAAAATCAAAAAGACACAGCCACCCCAAAGTTTGCGACGGCTCTGCTTACAAGAATCTCGTTTACAGTACAAGTTCAATATCACAAAAGTGAAAAATGGATAAAGAAGTTGTGGTACTTACGTACAATGCAATATCACTCAGCAATGAAATCTTGTCATCAGGCCCATCGCAGCATAATGAGTGGATTCAGGTACGATGATTCTAAGTGAAATAAGTCACACAGAAAAAGAAACATCATAAGATATCACTACTACACGGAATATAAACTTGGCTACACAGGAACTGAATTACAAAACAGAACAGGGTCTCAAATGTAGAACACCAACTTACGCTTGCTTAAGGGGAAAGGTGAGTTGGGGTGCTGCATGAAACCAGAGATTGAAATTAGCCCAGATACCGTTCCATAAGCCAAATATGCAATAGACAAGAGATACTCCTTGCTGAACGAAGTGGACTCAACACCCCATATTAAACGCCTAAGAATATATCTGACTAGAAATAATCTTAAAACCTACGGATTTATATGTCGCCGAAAGAGAATCAAGCGTGTGTACGGCGGCATAAACGCAGCAGTGATAGGATTGGTGAGGTACGGTGAGCAAATGCAGACCCTTTGAAGTCATATTGCATGGTACCCATTCCATGGGTCTCAACTCTCCAGGTTTAAGGGATTCTTCCTTCAGCTAAAACATGCATGTGGATCCCAGAGTATGATCCACCGTGTGATCGGGAAACGTGTTCAAATGTGTCTCAGTTTTCGTCCCCTGGTACTCGGGTGCAACATTCAAGACGCTTTACTAACACTCTCCCCACTTGGAGAGTCAGTGTCTTTAAACTCCTGTTTGGCCCAGTTTGCAATTTCTGCGGAAAATTTACAGGAATAGGGAGAACCAATGAGAGACTAGCTGGAGGTGTGTGGACGGGCAAATTTAACTCTCATTTCCCACCAGGAAGAGGAATTAACCAAAGGCTCAGCGTGCCATGCCGGAACCACACTAGGGCCTGAAGCAATCCTGCGGTGTTGCAGCCAGCTCACAAGAAAGCGAGTTGAAGAAAGGAGCTCAGGGGCACTGTAATTCACAAACCTGCAGAGTTATAAATGACAGCTATCGTCCAAAAATATATTGAAGTAAGGCTGCCAAGAGGACTTGAAAGCGGGGCAGAATTGCAGGAAACCGATTTCAGGCGGTAGACGGGAATTGCATGTAAAGCATAGGAAAAGAGGCAGAACGTCCACAATGATGCACTTGGCCAAAAAGGGCGTATGCGTTTTTTCCTGAATATATTCAGGAAAAAACGCATACGCCCTTTTTGGCCAACCAAGCAAGCTTTCAAAGGAAATCTGCACTACAATGAAGTCTCACTACCCCCCGGTCAAAAGGGCCATCCGAAAAAAGTGTAAAATCCAGAAAGGCAGGACAGGCCATGGAGAACTGGGAGTCTTGTTATGCTGGTGGGCGGGATGTAAATTGCCAACAGCCACTCTGGAGAAGTGTATGGTGTTTCCTGAAACATCTAAAAAACAAAGCAACAGAGCCTAGGGCACTTCCACTTATGGTCCTATAGCTTAGGGAAATTAAAATCAAAAAGACACAGCCACCCCAAAGTTTGGGCCAGGTCTGTTTACAAGAACCTTGTTTACGGTACAAGTTCAATATCACAGAAAGCGAAAAATGGATAAAGAAGTTGTGGTACTTACGTACAATGCAATATCACTCAGCAATGAAATCTATGTCATCAGGCCCGTAGCAGCATAATGAGTGGATTCAGGTACAATGATTCTAAGTGAAATAAGTCACAAAGAAAGAGAAACATCATAAGATATCACTACTACATGGAATGTAAACTTGGCTACACAGGAACTGAATTACAAAAGAGAAAAGGGTGTCAAATGTAGAAAACCAACTTATGCTTGCTTAAGGGAAAAGGTGAGTTGGGTTGCTGCATAAAACCAGAGATTGAAATTAGCACAGATACCATTCCATAAGCCAAATATGTAATAGACAAGAGCTACTCCTTGCTCAACCAATTGGACTCAACACCCCATATTAAACGCCTAACGATATACCTGTCTAGTAAGAATCTTAAAACCTATGGATTTATATGTCTCCGAAAGAGAATCAAGCGTGTGTACAGCAGGATAAACAGAGCAGTGATAGGATTGGTGAGGTTCGGTGAGCAAATGCAGACCCTTTGAAGTCATATTGCGTGGTACCCATTCCATGGGTCTCAACTCTCCAGGTTTAAGGGATTCTTCCTTCAGCTAAAACATGCATGTGGAACCCAGAGTATGATCCACCGTGTGATCGGGAAACGTATTCAAATGTGTCTCAATTTTCAAACCCTGGTACTGGGGTTCAACATTCCAGACGCTTTACTAACACTCTCCCCACTTGGAGAGTCAGTGCCTTTAACCTCCTGTTTCGCCCAGTTTGCAGTTTCTCTGGAAGATGAACAGGAAGATGGAGAACCAAGGAGAGACCATCTGTAGGTGTCTGTACGGGCAAATTTAACTCTCATTTCCCACCAGGAAGAGGAATTAACCAAAGGCTCAGCGTATCATGCCGGAACCACACTAGGGCCAGAAGCAATTCTGCGGTGTTGCGGCCAGCTCACAAGACAGCGAGTTGAAGAAAGGAGCTCAGGGGCACTGTAATTCACAAACCTGCAGAGTTATAAATGACAGCTATCGTCCAAAAATATATTGAAGTAAGGCTGCCAAGAGGACTTGAAAGCGGGGCAGAATTGCAGGAAACCGATTTCAGGAGGTAGACGGGAATTGCATGTAAAGCATAGGAAAAGAGGCAGAACGTCCACAATGATGCACTTGGCCAAAAAGTGCGTATGCGTTTTTTCCTGAATATATTCAGGAAAAAACGCATACGCCGTTTTTGGCCAACCAAGCAAGCTTGCAAAGGAAATCTGCACTACAATGAAGTCTCACTGCCCCCCGGTCAAAAGGGTCATCTGAAAAAAGTGTAAAATCCAGAAAGGCAGGACAGGTCATGGAGAACTGGGAGCCTTGTTATGCTGGTGGGCGGGATGTAAATTGCCAACAGCCACTCTGGAGAAGTGTATGGTGTTTCCTGAAACATCTAAAAAACAAAGCAACAGAGCCTAGGGCACTTCCACTTATGGTCCTATAGATTAGGGAAATTAAAATCAAAAAGACACAGCCACCCCAAAGTTTGGGCCAGCTCTGTTTACAAGAACCTTGTTTACGGTACAAGTTCAATATCACAGAAAGCGAAAAATGGATAAAGAAGTTGTGGTACTTACGTACAATGCAATATCACTCAGCAATGAAATCTATGTCATCAGGCCCGTAGCAGCATAATGAGTGGATGCAGGTACGATGATTCTAAGTGAAATAAGTCACACAGAAAAAGAAACATCATAAGATATCACTACTACACGGAATGTAAACTTAGCAACACAGGAACTGAATTACAAAACAGAACAGGGTCTCAAATGTAGAAAACCAACTTATGCTTGCTTAAGGGGAAAGGTGAGTTGGGGTGCTGCATAAAACCAGAGATTGAAATTAGCACAGATACCGTTCCATAAGCCAAATATGTAATAGACAAGAGCTACTCCTTGCTCAACGCAGTGGACTCATAACCCCATATTAAACGCCTAAGAATATACCTGACTAGTAAGAATCTTAAAACCTATGGATTTATATGTCTCCGAAAGAGAATCAAGGGTGTGTACAGCGGCATAAACGCAGCAGTGATAGGATTGGTGAGGTTCGGTGAGCAAATGCAGACCCTTTGAAGTCATACTGCATGGTACCCATTCCATGGGTCTCAACTCTCCAGGTTTAAGGGATTCTTCCTTCAGCTGAAACATGCATGTGGAACACAGAGTATGATCCACCGTGTGATCAGGAAACGTGTTCAAATGTGTCTCAGTTTTCGTCCCCTGGTACTCGGGTGCAACATTCAAGACGCTTTACTAACACTCTCCCCACTTGGAGAGTCAGTGTCTTTAAACTCCTGTTTGGCCCAGTTTGCAATTTCTGCGGAAAATGTACAGGAATAGGGAGAACCAATGAGAGACTAGCTGGGGGTGTCTGGACGGGCAAATTTAACTCTCATTTCCCACCAGGAAGAGGAATTAACCAAAGGCTCAGCGTGCCGTGCCGGAACCACACTAGGGCCTGAAGCAATCCTGCGGTGTTGCGGCCAGCTCACAAGAAAGCGAGTTGAAGAAAGGAGCTCAGGGGCACTGTAATTCACAAACCTGCAGAGTTATAAATGACAGCTATCGTCCAAAAATATATTGAAGTAAGGCTGCCAAGAGGACTTGAAAGCGGGGCAGAATTGCAGGAAACCGATTTCAGGAGGTAGACGGGAATTGCATGTAAAGCATAGGAAAAGAGGCAGAACGTCCACAATGATGCACTTGGCCAAAAAGGGCGTATGCGTTTTTTCCTGAATATATTCAGGAAAAAACGCATACGCCCTTTTTGGCCAACCAAGAAAGCTTGCAAAGGAAATCTGCACTACAATGAAGTCTCACTACCCCGCGGTGAAAAGGGCCATCTGAAAAAAGTGTAAAATCCAGAAAGGCAGGACAGGCCATGGAGAACTGGGAGCCTTGTTATGCTGATGGGCGGGATGTAAATTGCCAACAGCCACTCTGGAGAAGTGTATGGTGTTTCCTGAAACATCTAAAAAACAAGCAACAGAGCCTAGGGCACTTCCACTTATGGTTCTATAGCTTAGGGAAATTAAAATCAAAAAGACACAGCCACCCCGAAGTTTGGGACGGCTCTGTTTACAAGAATCTTGTTTACGGTACAAGTTCAATATCACAAAACTGAAAAATGGATAAAGAAGTTGTGGTACTTACGTACAATGCAATATCACTCAGCAATGAAATCTTGTCATCAGGCCCGTAGCAGCATAATGAGTGGATGCAGGTACGATGATTCTAAGTGAAATAAGTCACACAGAAAAAGAAACATCATAAGGTATCACTACTACACGGAATGTAAACTTAGCTACAAAGGAACTGAATTACAAAACAGAACAGGGTCTCAAATGTAGAAAACCAACTTATGCTTGCTTAAGGGGAAAGGTGAGTTGGGGTGCTGCATGAAACCAGAGATTGAAATTAGCACAGATACCGTTCCATAAGCCAAATATGCAATAGACAAGAGCTACTCCTTGCTGAACGAAGTGGACTCAACACCCCATATTAAACGCCTAAGAATATACCTGACTAGAAATAATCTTAAAACCTACGGATTTATATGTCTCCGAAAGAGAATCAAGCGTGTGTACGGCGGCATAAACGCAGCAGTGATAGGATTGGTGAGGTTCGGTGAGCAAATGGAGACCCTTTGAAGTCATACTGCATGGTACCCATTCCATGGGTCTCAACTCTCCAGGTTTAAGGGATTCTTCCTTCAGCTGAAACATGCATGTGGAACCCACAGTATGATCCACCGTGTGATCGGGAAACGTGTTAAAATGTGTCTCAGTTTTCGTCCCCTGGTACTCGGGTGCAACATTCAAGACGTTTTACTAACACTCTCCCCACTTGGAGAGTCAGTGCCTTTCAACTCCTGTTTGGCCCAGTTTGCAATTTCTGCGGAAAATGTACAGGAATAGGGAGAACCAATGAGAGACTAGCTGGAGGTGTGTGGACGGGCAAATTTAACTCTCATTTCCCACCAGGAAGAGGAATTAACCAAAGGCTCAGCGTGCCGTGCCGGAACCACACTAGGGCCTGAAGCAATCCTGCGGTGTTGCGGCCAGCTCACAAGAAAGGGAGTTGAAGAAAGGAGCTCAGGGGCACTGTAATTCACAAACCTGCAGAGTTATAAATGACAGCTATCTTCCAAAAATATATTGAAGTAAGGCTGCCAAGAGGACTTGAAAGTGGTGCAGAATTGCATGATACCGATTTCAGGAGGTACACTGGAATTGCATGTAAAGCATAGGAAAAGAGGCAGAACGTCCACAACGATGCACTTGGCCAAAAAGGGCGTATGCGTTTTTTCCTGAATATATTCAGGAAAAAACGCATACGCACTTTTTGTCCAACCAAGAAAGCTTGCAAAGTAAATCTGCACTACAATGAAGTCTCACTGCCCCCCGGTCAAAAGGGCCATCTGAAAAAAGTGTAAAATCCAGAAAGGCAGGACAGGCCATGGAGAACTGGGAGCCTTGTTATGCTGGTGGGCGGGATGTAAATTGCCAACAGCCACTCTGGAGAAGTGTATGGTGTTTCCTGAAACATGTAAAAAACAAAGCAACAGAGCCTAGGGCACTTCCACTAATGGTCCTATAGCTTAGGGAAATTAAAATCAAAAGACACAGCCACCCCAAAGTTTGGGACGGCTCTGTTTACAAGAACCTCGTTTACGGTACAAGTTCAATATCACAGAAAGCGAAAAATGGATAAAGAAGTTGTGGTACTTACGTACAATGCAATATCACTCAGCAATGAAATCTATGTCATCAGGCCCGTCGCAGCATAATGAGTGGATTCAGGTACGATGATTCTAAGTGAAATAAGTCACACAGAAAAAGAAACATCATAAGATATCAGTACTACACGGAATGTAAACTTGGCTACACAGGAACTGAATTACAAAACAGAACAGGGTCTCAAATGTAGAAAACCAACTTATGCTTGCTTAAGGGGAAAGGTGAGTTGGGGTGCTGCATAAAACCAGAGATTGAAATTAGCACAGATACCGTTCCATAAGCCAAATATGTAATAGACAAGAGCTACTCCTTGCTCAACGCAGTGGACTCATAACCCCATATTAAACGCCTAAGAATATACCTGACTAGTAAGAATCTTAAAACCTATGGATTTATATGTCTCCGAAAGAGAATCAAGGGTGTGTACAGCGGCATAAACGCAGCAGTGATAGGATTGGTGAGGTTCGGTGAGCAAATGCAGACCCTTTGAAGTCATACTGCATGGTACCCATTCCATGGGTCTCAACTCTCCAGGTTTAAGGGATTCTTCTTTCAGCTGAAACATGCATGTGGAACACAGAGTATGATCCACCGTGTGATCAGGAAACGTGTTCAAATGTGTCTCAGTTTTCATCCCCTGGTACTCGGGTGCAACATTCAAGACGCTTTACTAACACTCTCCCCACTTGGAGAGTCAGTGTCTTTAAACTCCTGTTTGGCCCAGTTTGCAATTTCTGCGGAAAATGTACAGGAATAGGGAGAACCAATGAGAGACTAGCTGGGGGTGTCTGGACGGGCAAATTTAACTCTCATTTCCCACCAGGAAGAGGAATTAACCAAAGGCTCAGCGTGCCGTGCCGGAACCACACTAGGGCCTGAAGCAATCCTGCGGTGTTGCGGCCAGCTCACAAGAAAGCGAGTTGAAGAAAGGAGCTCAGGGGCACTGTAATTCACAAACCTGCAGAGTTATAAATGACAGCTATCGTCCAAAAATATATTGAAGTAAGGCTGCCAAGAGGACTTGAAAGCGGGGCAGAATTGCAGGAAACCGATTTCAGGAGGTAGACGGGAATTGCATGTAAAGCATAGGAAAAGAGGCAGAACGTCCACAATGATGCACTTGGCCAAAAAGGGCGTATGCGTTTTTTCCTGAATATATTCAGGAAAAAACGCATACGCCCTTTTTGGCCAACCAAGAAAGCTTGCAAAGGAAATCTGCACTACAATGAAGTCTCACTACCCCGCGGTGAAAAGGGCCATCTGAAAAAAGTGTAAAATCCAGAAAGGCAGGACAGGCCATGGAGAACTGGGAGCCTTGTTATGCTGATGGGCGGGATGTAAATTGCCAACAGCCACTCTGGAGAAGTGTATGGTGTTTCCTGAAACATCTAAAAAACAAGCAACAGAGCCTAGGGCACTTCCACTTATGGTTCTATAGCTTAGGGAAATTAAAATCAAAAAGACACAGCCACCCCGAAGTTTGGGACGGCTCTGTTTACAAGAATCTTGTTTACGGTACAAGTTCAATATCACAAAACTGAAAAATGGATAAAGAAGTTGTGGTACTTACGTACAATGCAATATCACTCAGCAATGAAATCTTGTCATCAGGCCCATAGCAGCATAATGAGTGGATGCAGGTACGATGATTCTAAGTGAAATAAGTCACACAGAAAAAGAAACATCATAAGGTATCACTACTACACGGAATGTAAACTTAGCTACAAAGGAACTGAATTACAAAACAGAACAGGGTCTCAAATGTAGAAAACCAACTTATGCTTGCTTAAGGGGAAAGGTGAGTTGGGGTGCTGCATGAAACCAGAGATTGAAATTAGCACAGATACCGTTCCATAAGCCAAATATGCAATAGACAAGAGCTACTCCTTGCTGAACGAAGTGGACTCAACACCCCATATTAAACGCCTAAGAATATACCTGACTAGAAATAATCTTAAAACCTACGGATTTATATGTCTCCGAAAGAGAATCAAGCGTGTGTACGGCGGCATAAACGCAGCAGTGATAGGATTGGTGAGGTTCGGTGAGCAAATGGAGACCCTTTGAAGTCATACTGCATGGTACCCATTCCATGGGTCTCAACTCTCCAGGTTTAAGGGATTCTTCCTTCAGCTGAAACATGCATGTGGAACCCACAGTATGATCCACCGTGTGATCGGGAAACGTGTTAAAATGTGTCTCAGTTTTCGTCCCCTGGTACTCGGGTGCAACATTCAAGACGTTTTACTAACACTCTCCCCACTTGGAGAGTCAGTGCCTTTCAACTCCTGTTTGGCCCAGTTTGCAATTTCTGCGGAAAATGTACAGGAATAGGGAGAACCAATGAGAGACTAGCTGGAGGTGTGTGGACGGGCAAATTTAACTCTCATTTCCCACCAGGAAGAGGAATTAACCAAAGGCTCAGCGTGCCGTGCCGGAACCACACTAGGGCCTGAAGCAATCCTGCGGTGTTGCGGCCAGCTCACAAGAAAGGGAGTTGAAGAAAGGAGCTCAGGGGCACTGTAATTCACAAACCTGCAGAGTTATAAATGACAGCTATCTTCCAAAAATATATTGAAGTAAGGCTGCCAAGAGGACTTGAAAGTGGTGCAGAATTGCATGATACCGATTTCAGGAGGTACACTGGAATTGCATGTAAAGCATAGGAAAAGAGGCAGAACGTCCACAACGATGCACTTGGCCAAAAGGGCGTATGCGTTTTTTCCTGAATATATTCAGGAAAAAACGCATACGCACTTTTTGTCCAACCAAGAAAGCTTGCAAAGTAAATCTGCACTACAATGAAGTCTCACTGCCCCCCGGTCAAAAGGGCCATCTGAAAAAAGTGTAAAATCCAGAAAGGCAGGACAGGCCATGGAGAACTGGGAGCCTTGTTATGCTGGTGGGCGGGATGTAAATTGCCAACAGCCACTCTGGAGAAGTGTATGGTGTTTCCTGAAACATGTAAAAAACAAAGCAACAGAGCCTAGGGCACTTCCACTAATGGTCCTATAGCTTAGGGAAATTAAAATCAAAAGACACAGCCACCCCAAAGTTTGGGACGGCTCTGTTTACAAGAACCTCGTTTACGGTACAAGTTCAATATCACAGAAAGCGAAAAATGGATAAAGAAGTTGTGGTACTTACGTACAATGCAATATCACTCAGCAATGAAATCTATGTCATCAGGCCCGTCGCAGCATAATGAGTGGATTCAGGTACGATGATTCTAAGTGAAATAAGTCACACAGAAAAAGAAACATCATAAGATATCAGTACTACACGGAATGTAAACTTGGCTACACAGGAACTGAATTACAAAACAGAACAGGGTCTCAAATGTAGAAAACCAACTTATGCTTGCTTAAGGGGAAAGGTGAGTTGGGGTGCAGCATGAAACCAGAGATTGAAATTAGCACAGATACCGTGCCATAAGCCAAATATGTAATAGACAAGAGCTACTCCTTGCTAAACGAAGTGTACTCAACACCCCATATTAAACGCCTAAGAATACACCTGACTAGTAAGAATCTTAAAACCTGTGGATTTATATGTGTCCAAAAGAGAATCAAGCGTGTGTACGGCAGCATAAACGCAGCAGTGATAGGATTGGTGAGGTTCGGTGAGCAAATGCAGACCCTTTGAAGTCATATTGCATGGTACCCATTCCATGGGTCTCAACTCTCCAGGTTTAAGGGATTCTTCCTTCAGCTAAAACATGCATGTGGAACCCAGAGTATGATCCACTGTGTGATCGGGAAACGTGTTCAAATGTGTCTCAGTTTTCGTCCCCTGGTACTCGGGTGCAACATTCAAGACGCTTTACTAACACTCTCCCCACTTGGAGAGTCAGTGCCTTTAAACTCCTGTTTGGCCCAGTTTGCAATTTCTGCGGAAAATGTACAGGAATAGGGAGAACCAATGAGAGACTAGCTGGAGGTGTCTGGACGGGCAAATTTAACTCTCATTTCCCACCAGGAAGAGGAATTAACCAAAGGTTCAGTGTGCCGTGCCTGAACCACACTAGGGCCTGAAGCAATCCTGCGGTGTTGCGGCCAGCTCACAAGAAAGCGAGTTGAAGAAAGGAGCTCAGGGGCACTGTAATTCACAAACCTGCAGAGTTATAAATGACAGCTATCGTCCAAAAATATATTGAAGTAAGGCTGCCAAGAGGACTTGAAAGCAGGGCAGAATTGCAGGAAACCGATTTCAGGAGGTAGACGGGAATTGCATGTAAAGCATAGGAAAAGAGGCAGAACGTCCACAATGATGCACTTGGCCAAAAAGGGCGTATGCGTTTTTTCCTGAATATATTCAGGAAAAAACGCATACGCCCTTTTTGGCCAACCAAGCAAGCTTGCAAAGGAAATCTGCACTACAATGAAGTCTCACTGCCCCCCGGTCAAAAGGGCCATCTGAAAAAAGTGTAAAATCCAGAAAGGCAAGACAGGACATGGAGAATTGGGAGCCTTGTTATGCTGATGGGCGGGATGTAAATTGCCAACAGCCACTCTGGAGAAGTGTATGCTGTTTCCTGAAACATCTAAAAAGAAAGCAACAGAGCCTAGGGCACTTCCACTTATGGTCCTATAGCTTAGGGAAATTAAAATCAAAAAGACACAGCCACCCCAAAGTTTGGGACGGCTCTGTTTACAAGAACCTCGTTTACGGTACAAGTTCAATATCACAGAAAGCGAAAAATGGATAAAGAAGTTGTGGTACTTACGTACAATGCAATATCACTCAGCAATGAAATCTATGTCATCAGGCCCGTAGCAGCATAATGAGTGGATTAAGGTACGATGATTGTAAGTGAAATAAGTCACACAGAAAAAGAAACATCATAAGATATCACTACTACACGGAATGTAAACTTGGCTACACAGGAACTGAATTACAAAACAGAACAGGGTCTCAAATGTAGAAAACCAACTTACGCTAGCTTAAGGGGAAAGGTGAGTTGGGGTGCTGCATGAAACCAGAGATTGAAATTAGCACAGATACCGTTCCATAAGCCAAATATGTAATAGACAAGAGCTACTCCTTGCTCAACGAGGTGGACTCAACACCCCATATTAAACGCCTAAGAATATACCTGACTAGAAATAATCTTAAAACCTACGGATTTATATGTCTCCGAAAGACAATCAAGCGTGTGTACAGCGGCATAAACGCAGCAGTGATAGGATTGGTGAGGTTCGGTGAGCAAATGCAGACCCTTTGAAGTCATATTGCATGGTACCCATTCCATGGGTCTCAACTCTCCAGGTTTAAGGGATTCTTCCTTCAGCTAAAACATGCATGTGGAACCCAGAGTATGATCCACCGTGTGATCGGGAAACGTGTTCAAATGTGTCTCAGTTTTCGTCCCCTGGTACTCGGGTGCAAACTCCAGACGCTTTACTAACACTCTCCCCACTTGGAGAGTCAGTGCCTTTAACCTCCTGTTTGGCCCAGTTTGCAATTTCTGCGGAAAATGTACAGGAATAGGGAGAACCAATGAGAGACTAGCTGGGGGTGTCTGGACGGGCAAATTTAACTCTCATTTCCCACCAGGAAGAGGAATTAACCAAAGGCTCAGCGTGCCGTGCCGGAACCACACTAGGGCCTGAAGCAATCCTGCGGTGTTGCGACCAGCTCACAAGAAAACGAGTTGAAGAAAGGAGCTCAGGGGCACTGTAATTCACAAACCTGCAGAGTTATAAATGACAGCTATCGTCCAAAAATATATTGAAGTAAGGCTGCCAAGAGGACTTGAAAGCGGGGCAGAATTGCAGGAAACCGATTTCAGGAGGTAGACGGGAATTGCATGTAAAGCATAGGAAAAGAGGCAGAACGTACACAATGATGCACTTGGCCAAAAAGGGCGTATGCGTTTTTTCCTGAATATATTCAGGAAAAAACGCATACGCCCTTTTTGGCCAACCAAGCAAGCTTGCAAAGGAAATCTGCACTACAATGAAGTCTCACTGCCCCCCGGTCAAAAGGGCCATCTGAAAAAAGTGTAAAATCCAGAAAGGCAGGACAGGCCATGGAGAACTGGGAGCTTTGTTATGCTGATGGGCGGGATGTAAATTGCCAACAGCCAATCTGGAGAAGTGTATGGTGTTTCCTGAAACATCTAAAAAACAAAGCAACAGAGCCTAGGGCACTTCCACTTATGGTCCTATAGCTTAGGGAAATTAAAATCAAAAAGACACAGCCACCCCAAAGTTTGGGACGGCTCTGTTTACAAGAACCTCGTTTACGGTACAAGTTCAATATCACAGAAAGCGAAAAATGGATAAAGAAGTTGTGGTACTTACGTACAATGCAATATCACTCAGCAATGAAATCTATGTCATCAGGCCCGTCGCAGCATAATGAGTGGATTCAGGTACGATGATTCTAAGTGAAATAAGTCACACAGAAAAAGAAACATCATAAGATATCACTACTACACGGAAGGTAAACTTGGCTACACAAGAACTGAATTACAAAACAGAACAGGGTCTCAAATGTAGAAAACCAAGTTATGCTTGCTTAAGAGGAAAGGTGAGTTGGGGTGCTGCATGAAACCAGAGATTGAAATTAGCACAGATACCGTTCCATAAGCCAAATATGTAATAGACAAGAGCTACTCCTTGCTCAACGAAGTGGACTCAACACCCCATATTAAACGCTTAAGAATACACCTGACTAGAAATAATCTTAAAAACTACGAATTTATATGTCTCCGAAAGACAATCAAGCGTGTGTACAGCGGCATAAACGCAGCAGTGATAGGATTGGTGAGGTTCGGTGAGCAAATGCAGACCCTTTGAAGTCATATTGCATGGTACCCATTCCATGGGTCTCAACTCTCCAGGTTTAAGGGATTCTTCCTTCAGCTAAAACATGCATGTGGAACCCAGAGTATGATCCACCATGTGATCGGGAAACGTGTTCAAATGTGTCTCAGTTTTCGTCCCCTGGTACTCGGGTGCAAACTCCAGACGCTTTACTAACACTCTCCCCACTTGGAGAGTCAGTGCCTTTAACCTCCTGTATGGCCCAGTTTGGAATTTCTGCGGAAAATGTACAGGAATAGGGAGAACCAATGAGAAACTAGCTGGAGGTGTCTGGACGGGCAAATTTAACTCTCATTTCCCACCAGAAAGAGGAATTAACCAAAGGCTCAGCATGCCGTTCCAGAACCACACTAGGGCCTGAAACAATACTGCGGTGTTGCGGCCAGCTCACAAGAAAGCGAGTTGAAGAAAGGAGCTCAGGGGCACTGTAATTCACAAACCTGCAGAGTTATAAATGACAGCTATCGTCCAAAAATATATTGAAGTAAGGCTGCCAAGAGGACTTGAAAGCGGGGCAGAATTGCAGGAAATCGATTTCAGGAGGTACACTGGAATTGCATGTAAAGCATAGAAAAGAGGCAGAACGTCCACAATGATGCACTTGGCCAAAAAGGGCGTATGCGTTTTTTCCTGAATATATTCAGGAAAAAACGCATACGCCCTTTTTGGCCAACCAAGCAAGCTTGCAAAGGAAATCTGCACTACAATGAAGTCTCACTGCCCCCCGGTCAAAAGGGCCATCTGAAAAAAGTGTAAAATCCAGAAAGGCAGGACAGGCCATGGAGAACTGGGAGCCTTGTTATGCTGATGGGCGGGATGTAAATTGCCAACAGCCACTCTGGAGAAGTGTATGCTGTTTCCTGAAACATCTAAAAAACTAAGCAACAGAGCCTAGGGCACTTCCACTTATGGTCCTATAGCTTAGGGAAATTAAAATCCAAAAGACACGGTCACCCCAAAGTTTGGGACAGCTCTGTATACAAGAACCTCGTTTACGGTACAAGTTCAATATCACAGAAAGCGAAAAATGGATAAAGAAGTTGTGGTACTTACGTACAATGCAATATCACTCAGCAATGAAATCTATGTCATCAGGCCCGTAGCATCATAATGAGTGGATGCAGGTATGATGAGTCTAAGTGAAATAAGTCACACAGAAAAAGAAACATCATAAGATATCACTACTACACGGAATGTAAACTTGGCTACACAGGAACTGAATTACAAAACAGAACAGGGTCTCAAATGTAGAAAACCAACTTATGCTTGCTTAAGGGGAAAGGTGAGTTGGGGTGCAGCATGAAACCAGAGATTGAAATTAGCACAGATACCGTGCCATAAGCCAAATATGTAATAGACAAGAGCTACTCCTTGCTCAACGAAGTGGACACAACACCCCATATTAAACGCCTAAGAATATACCTGACTAGAAATAATCTTAAAACCTGTGGATTTATATGTCTCCGAAAGAGAATCAAGCGTGTGTACGGTGGCATAAACGCAGCAGTGATAGGATTGGTGAGGTTCGGTGAGCAAATGCAGACCCTTTGAAGTCATATTGCATGGTACCCATTCCATGGGTCTCAACTCTCCAGGTTTAAGGGATTCTTCCTTCAGCTAAAACATGCATGTGGAACCCAGAGTATGATCCACCGTGTGATCGGGAAACGTGTTCAAATGTGTCTCAGTTTTCGTCCCCTGGTACTCGGGTGCAAACTCCAGACGCTTTACTAACACTCTCCCCACTTGGAGAGTCAGTGCCTTTAACCTCCTGTTTGGCCCAGTTTGCAATTTCTGCGGAAAATGTACAGGAATAGGGAGAACCAATGAGAGACTAGCTGGGGGTGTCTGGACGGGCAAATTTAACTCTCATTTCCCACCAGGAAGAGGAATTAACCAAAGGCTCAGCGTGCCATGCCGGAACCACACTAGGGCCTGAAGCAATCCTGCGGTGTTGTGGCCAGCTCACAAGAAAGCGAGTTGAAGAAAGGAGCTCAGGGGCACTGTAATTCACAAACCTGCAGAGTTATAAATGACAGCTATCGTCCAAAAATATATTGAAGTAAGGCTGCCAAGAGGACTTGAAAGCGGGGCAGAATTGCAGGAAACCGATTTCAGGAGGTAGACGGGAATTGCATGTAAAGCATAGGAAAAGAGGCAGAACGTACACAATGATGCACTTGGCCAAAAAGGGCGTATGCGTTTTTTCCTGAATATATTCAGGAAAAAACGCATACGCCCTTTTTGGCCAACCAAGCAAGCTTGCAAAGGAAATCTGCACTACAATGAAGTCTCACTGCCCCCAGGTCTAAAGGGCCATCTGAAAAAAGTGTAAAATCCAGAAAGGCAGGACAGGCCATGGAGAACTGGGAGCTTTGTTATGCTGATGGGCGGGATGTAAATTGCCAACAGCCAATCTGGAGAAGTGTATGGTGTTTCCTGAAACATCTAAAAAACAAAGCAACAGAGCCTAGGGCACTTCCACTTATGGTCCTATAGCTTAGGGATATTAAAATCAAAAAGACACAGCCACCCCAAAGTTTGGGACGGCTCTGTTTACAAGAACCTCGTTTACGGTACAAGTTCAATATCACAGAAAGCGAAAAATGGATAAAGAAGTTGTGGTACTTACGTACAATGCAATATCACTCAGCAATGAAATCTATGTCATCAGGCCCGTCGCAGCATAATGAGTGGATTCAGGTACGATGATTCTAAGTGAAATAAGTCACACAGAAAAAGAAACATCATAAGATATCACTACTACACGGAAGGTAAACTTGGCTACACAAGAACTGAATTACAAAACAGAACAGGGTCTCAAATGTAGAAAACCAACTTATGCTTGCTTAAGAGGAAAGGTGAGTTGGGGTGCTGCATGAAACCAGAGATTGAAATTAGCACAGATACCGTTCCATAAGCCAAATATGTAATAGACAAGAGCAACTCCTTGCTAAACGAAGTGTACTCAACACCCCATATTAAACGCCTAAGAATACACCTGACTAGTAAGAATCTTAAAACCTGTGGATTTATATGTCTCCGAAAGAGAATCAAGCGTGTGTACGGTGGCATAAACGCAGCAGTGATAGGATTGGTGAGGTTCGGTGAGCAAATGCAGACGCTTTGAAGTCATATTGCATGGTACCCATTCCATGGGTCTCAACTCTCCAGGTTTAAGGGATTCTTCCTTCAGCTAAAACATGCATGTGGAACACAGAGTATGATCCACCGTGTGATTGGGAAACGTGTTCAAATGTGTCTCAGTTTTCGTCCCCTGGTACTCGGGTGCAAACTCCAGACGCTTTACTAACACTCTCCCCACTTGGAGAGTCAGTGCCTTTAACCTCCTGTTTGGCCCAGTTTGCAATTTCTGCGGAAAATGTACAGGAATAGGGAGAACCAATGAGAGACTAGCTGGGGGTGTCTGGACGGGCAAATTTAACTCTCATTTCCCACCAGGAAGAGGAATTAACCAAAGGCTCAGCGTGCCGTGCCGGAACCACACTAGGGCCTGAAGCAATCCTGCGGTGTTGCGGCCAGCTCACAAGAAAGCGAGTTGAAGAAAGGAGCTCAGGGGCACTGTAATTCACAAACCTGCAGAGTTATAAATGACAGCTATCGTCCAAAAATATATTGAAGTAAGGCTGCCAAGAGGACTTGAAAGCGGGGCAGAATTGCAGGAAACCGATTTCAGGAGGTAGACGGGAATTGCATGTAAAGCATAGGAAAAGAGGCAGAACGTACACAATGATGCACTTGGCCAAAAAGGGCGTATGCGTTTTTTCCTGAATCAGGAAAAAACGCATACGCCCTTTTTGGCCAACCAAGCAAGCTTGCAAAGGAAATCTGCACTACAATGAAGTCTCACTGCCCCCCGGTCAAAAGGGCCATCTGAAAAAAGTGTAAAATCCAGAAAGGCAGGACAGGCCATGGAGAACAGGGAGCTTTGTTATGCTGATGGGCGGGATGTAAATTGCCAACAGCCAATCTGGAGAAGTGTATGGTGTTTCCTGAAACATCTAAAAAACTAAGCAACAGAGCCTAGGGCACTTCCACTTATGGTCCTATAGCTTAGGGAAATTAAAATCAAAAAGACACAGCCACCCCAAAGTTTGGGACGGCTCTGTTTACAAGAACCTCGTTTACGGTACAAGTTCAATATCACAGAAAGCGAAAAATGGATAAAGAAGTTGTGGTACTTACGTACAATGCAATATCACTCAGCAATGAAATCTATGTCATCAGGCCCGTCGCAGCATAATGAGTGGATTAAGGTACGATGATTGTAAGTGAAATAAGTCACACAGAAAAAGAAACATCATAAGATATCACTACTACACGGAATATAAACTTGGCTTCACAGGAACTGAATTACAAAACAGAACAGGGTCTCAAATGTAGAAAACCAACTTACGCTAGCTTAAGGGGAAAGGTGAGATGGGGTGCTGCATGAAACCAGAGATTGAAATTAGCACAGATACCGTTCCATAAGCCAAATATGTAATAGACAAGAGCTACTCCTTGCTCAACGAAGTGGACTCAACACCCCATATTAAACGCCTAAGAATATACCTGACTAGAAATAATCTTAAAACCTACGGATTTATATGTCTCCGAAAGACAATCAAGCGTGTGTACAGCGGCATAAACGCAGCAGTGATAGGATTGGTGAGGTTCGGTGAGCAAATGCAGACCCTTTGAAGTCATATTGCATGGTACCCATTCCATGGGTCTCAACTCTCCAGGTTTAAGGGATTCTTCCTTCAGCTAAAACATGCATGTGGAACCCAGAGTATGATCCACCGTGTGATCGGGAAACGTGTTCAAATGTGTCTCAGTTTTCGTCCCCTGGTACTCGGGTGCAAACTCCAGACGCTTTACTAACACTCTCCCCACTTGGAGAGTCAGTGCCTTTAACCTCCTGTTTGGCCCAGTTTGCAATTTCTGCGGAAAATGTACAGGACCAAGGAGAACCAATGAGAGACTAGCTGGGGGTGTCTGGACGGGCAAATTTAACTCTCATTTCCCACCAGGAAGAGGAATTAACCAAAGGCTCAGCGTGCCATGCCGGAACCACACTAGGGCCTGAAGCAATCCTGCGGTGTTGCGGCCAGCTCACAAGAAAGCGAGTTGAAGAAAGGAGCTCAGGGGCACTGTAATTCACAAACCTGCAGAGTTATAAATGACAGCTATCTTCCAAAAATATATTGAAGTAAGGCTGCCAAGAGGACTTGAAAGCGGGGCAGAATTGCAGGAAACCGATTTCAGGAGGTAGACGGGAATTGCATGTAAAGCATAGGAAAAGAGGCAGAACGTCCACAATGATGCACTTGGCCAAAAAGGGCGTATGCGTTTCTTCCAGGAAAAAACGCATACGGCCTTTTTGGCCAATCAAGCAAGCTTGCAAAGGAAATCTGCACTACAATGAAGTCTCGCTGCCCCCCGGTCAAAAGGGCCATATGAAAAAAGTGTAAAATCCAGAAAGGCAGGACAGGCCATGGAGGACTGGGAGTCTTGTTTTGCTGATGGGCAGGATGTAAATTGCCAACAGCCACTCTGGAGAAGTGTATGCTGTTTCCTGAAACATCTAAAAAACAAAGCAACAGAGCCTAGGGCACTTCCACTTATGGTCCTATAGCTTAGGGAAATTAAAATCAAAAAGACACAACCACCCCAAAGTTTGGGACGGCTCTGTTTACAAGAACCTTGTTTACGGTACAAGTTCAATATCACAGAAAGCGAAAAATGGATAAAGAAGTTGTGGTACTTACGTACAATACAATATCACTCAGCAATGAAATCTATGTCATCAGGCCCGTAGCAGCATAATGAGTGGATTAAGGTACGATGATTGTAAGTGAAATAAGTCACACAGAAAAAGAAACATCATAAGATATCACTACTACACGGAATGTAAACTTGGCTACACAGGAACTGAATTACAAAACAGAACAGGGTCTCAAATGTAGAAAACCAACTTACGCTAGCTTAAGGGGAAAGGTGAGTTGGGGTGCTGCATGAAACCAGAGATTGAAATTAGCACAGATACCGTTCCATAAGCCAAATATGTAATAGACAAGAGCTACTCCTTGCTCAACGAAGTGGACTCAACACCCCATATTAAACGCCTAAGAATATACCTGACTAGAAATAATCTTAAAACCTACGGATTTATATGTCTCCGAAAGACAATCAAGCGTGTGTACAGCGGCATAAACGCAGCAGTGATAGGATTGGTGAGGTTCGGTGAGCAAATGCAGACCCTTTGAAGTCATATTGCATGGTACCCATTCCATGGGTCTCAACTCTCCAGGTTTAAGGGATTCTTCCTTCAGCTAAAACATGCATGTGGAACCCAGAGTATGATCCACCGTGTGATCGGGAAACGTGTTCAAATGTGTCTCAGTTTTCGTCCCCTGGTACTCGGGTGCAAACTCCAGATGCTTTACTAATACTCTCCCCACTTGGAGAGTCAGTGCCTTTAACCTCCTGTTTGGCCCAGTTTGCAATTTCTGCGGAAAATGTACAGGAATAGGGAGAACCAATGAGAGACTAGCTGGGGGTGTCTGGACGGGCAAATTTAACTCTCATTTCCCACCAGGAAGAGGAATTAACCAAAGGCTCAGCGTGCCGTGCCGGAACCACACTAGGGCCTGAAGCAATCCTGCGGTGTTGCGGCCAGCTCACAAGAAAGCGAGTTGAAGAAAGGAGCTCAGGGGCACTGTAATTCACAAACCTGCAGAGTTATAAATGACAGCTATCGTCCAAAAATATATTGAAGTAAGGCTGCCAAGAGGACTTGAAAGCGGGGCAGAATTGCAGGAAACCGATTTCAGGAGGTAGACGGGAATTGCATGTAAAGCATAGGAAAAGAGGCAGAACGTCCACAATGATGCACTTGGCCAAAAAGGGCGTATGCGTTTTTTCCAGGAAAAAACGCATACGCACTTTTTGGCCAACCAAGCAAGCTTGCAAAGTAAATCTGCACTACAATGAAGTCTCGCTGCCCCCCGGTCAAAAGGGTCATATGAAAAAAGTGTAAAATCCAGAAAGGCAGGACAGGCCATGGAGAACTGGGAGCCTTGTTATGCTGATGGGCGGGATGTAAATTGCCAACAGCCACTCTGGAGAAGTGTATGCTGTTTCCTGAAACATCTAAAAAACTAAGCAACAGAGCCTAGGGCACTTCCACTTATGGTCCTATAGCTTAGGGAAATTAAAATCAAAAAGACACAGCCACCCCAAAGTTTGGGACGGCTCTGTTTACAAGAACCTTGTTTACGGTACAAGTTCAATATCACAGAAAGCGAAAAATGGATAAAGAAGTTGTGGTACTTACGTACAATGAAATATCACTCAGCAATGAAATCTATGTCATCAGGCCCGTAGCAGCATAATGAGTGGATTAAGGTACGATGATTGTAAGTGAAATAAGTCACACAGAAAAAGAAACATCATAAGATATCACTACTACACGGAATGTAAACTTGGCTACACAGGAACTGAATTACAAAACAGAACAGGGTCTCAAATGTAGAAAACCAACTTATGCTAGCTTAAGGGGAAAGGTGAGTTGGGGTGCTGCATGAAACCAGAGATTGAAATTAGCACAGATACCGTTCCATAAGCCAAATATGTAATAGACAAGAGCTACTCCTTGCTCAACGAAGTGGACTCAACATCCCATATTAAAAGCCTAAGAATGTACCTGACTAGTAAGAATCTTAAAACCTATGGATTTATATGTCTCCGAAAGAGAATCAAGCATGTGTACAGCGGCATAAATGCAGCAGTGATAGGATTGGTGAGGTTCGGTGAGCAAATGCAGACCCTTTGAAGTCATATTGCATGGTACCCATTCCATGGTCTCAACTCTCCAGGTTTAAGGGATTCTTCATTCAGCTAAAACATGCATGTGGAACCCAGAGTATGATCCACGGTGTGATCGGGAAACGTGTTCAAATGTGTCTCAGTTTTCGTCCCCTGGTACTTGGGTACAACATTCCAGACGCTTTACTAACACTCTCCCCACTTGGTGAGTCAGTGCCTTTAACCTCCTGTTTGGCCCAGTTTGCAGTTTCTGTGGAAGATGAACAGGAAGATGGAGATCCAAGGAGAGACTAGCTGGAGGTGTCTGGAAGGGCAAATTTAACTCTCATTTCCCACCAGGAAGAGGAATTAACCAAAGGCTCAGTGTGCCATGCCGGAACCACACTAGGGCCTGAAGCAATCCTGTGGTGTTGCGGCCAGCTC
Source organism: Leucopleurus acutus (assembly GCF_964270905.1). Classification (NCBI taxonomy): domain Eukaryota; kingdom Metazoa; phylum Chordata; class Mammalia; order Artiodactyla; family Delphinidae; genus Leucopleurus; species Leucopleurus acutus. Next base: position 290,455 of record NW_028139095.1, on the reverse strand, counting down.
ACAAAAAAGCGAGTTGAAGAAAGGAGCTCAGGGACACTGTAATTCACAACCCTACAGAGTTATAAATGACACTTATCGTCCAAAAATATATTGAAGTAAGGCTGCCAAGAGGACTTGAAAGCGGGGCAGAATTGCAGGAAACCGATTTCAGGAGGTAGACTGGAATTGCATGTAAAGCATAGGAAAAGAGGCAGAACGTCCACAATGATGCACTTGGCCAAAAAGGGCGTATGCGTTTTTTCCTGAATATAGGAAAAAACGCATACGCCCTTTTTGGCCAACCAAGCAAGCTTGCAAAGGAAATCTGTACTACAATGAAGTCTCACTGCCCCCCGGTCAAAAGGGCCATCTGAAAAAAGTGTAAAATCCAGAAAGGCAGGATAGGCCATGGAGAACTGGGAGCCTTGTTATGCTGATGGGCGGGATGTAAATTGCCAACAGCAACACTGGAGAAGTGTATGGTGTTTCCTGAAACATCCAAAAATCAAAGCAACAGAGCCTAGGGCACTTCCACTTATGGTCCTATAGCTTAGGGAAATTAAAATCAAAAAGACACAGCCACCCCAAGTTTGGGACGGCTCTGTTTACAAGAACCTCGTTTACGGTACAAGTTCAATATCACAGAAAGCGAAAAATGGATAAAGAAGTTGTGGTACTTACGTACAATGCAATATCACTCAGCAATGAAATCTATGTCATCAGGCCTGTAGCAGCATAATGAGTGGATTCAGGTACGATGATTCTAAGTGAAATAAGTCACACAGAGCTTACCTGGTGGCGCAGTGGTTGAGAGTCCGCCTGCCGATGCAGAGGACATGGGTTCGTGCCCCGCTCCGGGAAGGTCCCACATGCCGCGGAGCGGCTGGGCCTGTGAGCCATGGCCGCTGAGCCTGCGCGTCCGGAGCCTGTGCTCTGCAATGGGAAAGACCACAGCAGTGACAGGCCCACGTACCGCAAAATAAATAAATAAATAAATAAATAAATAAAATAAAAAAATAAGTCACACAGAAAAAGAAACATCATAAGATATCACTACTACATGGAATGTAAACTTGGTTACACAGGAACTAAATTACTAAACAGAACAGAGTGTCAAATGTAGAAAACCAATTTATGCTTGCTTAAGGGGAAGGTGAGTTGGGGTGCTGCATACAACAAGAGATTGAAATTAGCACAGATACCGTTCCATAAGCCAAATATATAATAGACAAGTGCTACTCCTTGCTCAACGAACTGGACTCAACACCCCATATTAAACGCCTAACAATATACCTGACTAGTAAGAATCTTAAAAACTATGGATTTATATGTCTCCGAAAGAGAAAGAAGCGTGTGTACAGCGGAATAAACGCAGCAGTGATAGGATTGGTGAGGTTCGGTGAGCAAATGCAGACCCTTTGAAGTCATATTGCATGGTACCCATTCCATGGGTCTCAACTCTCCATGTTTAAGGGATTCTTCCTTCAGCTAAAACATGCATGTGGAACCCAGAGTATGATCCACCGTGTGATCGGGAAACGTGTTCAAATGTGTCTCAGTTTTCGTCCCCTGGTACTCGGGTGCAAACTCCAGACGCTTTACTAACACTCTCCCCACTTGGAGAGTCAGTGCCTTTAACCTCCTGTTTGGCCCAGTTTGCAATTTCTGCGGAAAATGTACAGGAATAGGGAGAACCAATGAGAGACTAGCTGGGGGTGTCTGGACGGGCAAATTTAACTCTCATTTCCCACCAGGAAGAGGAATTAACCAAAGGCTCAGCGTGCCGTGCCGGAACCACACTAGGGCCTGAAGCAATCCTGCGGTGTTGCGGCCAGCTCACAAGAAAGCGAGTTGAAGAAAGGAGCTCAGGGGCACTGTAATTCACAAACCTGCAGAGTTATAAATGACAGCTATCGTCCAAAAATATATTGAAGTAAGGCTGCCAAGAGGACTTGAAAGCGGGGCAGAATTGCAGGAAACCGATTTCAGGAGGTAGACGGGAATTGCATGTAAAGCATAGGAAAAGAGGCAGAACGTCCACAATGATGCACTTGGCCAAAAAGGGCGTATGCGTTTTTTCCTGAATATATTCAGGAAAAAACGCATACGCCCTTTTTGGCCAACCAAGCAAGCTTGCAAAGGAAATCTGCACTACAATGAAGTCTCACTGCCCCCCGGTCAAAAGGGCCATCTGAAAAAAGTGTAAAATCCAGAAAGGCAGGACAGGCCATGGAGAACTGGGAGCTTTGTTATGCTGATGGGCGGGATGTAAATTGCCAACAGCCACTCTGGAGAAGTGTATGGTGTTTCCTGAAACATCTAAAAAACAAAGCAACAGAGCCTAGGGCACTTCCACTTATGGTCTTATAGCTTAGGGAAATGAAAATCAAACAGACACAGCCACCCCAAAGTTTGGGACGGCTCTGTTTACAAGAACCTCGTTTACGGTACAAGTTCAATATCACAGAAAGCGAAAAATGGATAAAGAAGTTGTGGTACTTACGTACAATGCAATATCACTAAGCAATGAAATCTATGTCATCAGGCCCGTCGCAGCATAATAAGTGGATTCAGGTACGATGATTCTAAGTGAAATAAGTCACACAGAAAAAGAAACATCATAAGATATCACTACTACACGGAATGTAAACTTGGCTACACAGGAACTGAATTACAAAACAGAACAGGGTCTCAAATGTAGAAAACCAACTTATGCTTGCTTAAGGGGAAAGGTGAGTTGGGGTGCTGCATGAAACCAGAGATTGAAATTAGCACAGATACCGTGCCATAAGCCAAATATGTAATAGACAAGAGCTACTCCTTGCTAAACGAAGTGTACACAACACCACATATTAAACGCCTAAGAATACACCTGACTAGTAGGAATCTTAAAAACCTATGGATTTATATGTCTCCGAAAGAGAATCAAGCGTGTGTACGGCGGCATAAACGCAGCAGTGATAGGATTGGTGAGGTTCGGTGAGCAAATGCAGACCCTTTGAAGTCATATTGCATGGTACCCATTCCATGGGTCTCAACTCTCCAGGTTTAAGGGATTCTTCCTTCAGCTAAAACATGCATGTGGAACCCAGAGTATGATCCACCGTGTGATCGGGAAACGTGTTCAAATGTGTCTCAGTTTTCGTCCCCTGGTACTCGGGTGCAACATTCAAGACGCTTTACTAACACTCTCCGCACTTGGAGAGTCAGTGCCTTTAAACTCCTATTTGGCCCAGTTTGCAATTTCTGCGGAAAATGTACAGGAATAGGGAGAACCAATGAGAGACTAGCTGGAGGTGTCTGGACGGGCAAATTTAACTCTCATTTCCCACCAGGAAGAGGAATTAACCAAAGGTTCAGCGTGCCGTGCCGGAACCACACTAGGGCCTGAAGCAATCCTGCGGTGTTGTGGCCAGCTCACAAGAAAGCGAGTTGAAGAAAGGAGCTCAGGGGCACTGTAATTCACAAACCTGCAGAGTTATAAATGACAGCTATCGTCCAAAAATATATTGAAGTAAGGCTGCCAAGAGGACTTGAAAGCGGGGCAGAATTGCAGGAAACCGATTTCAGGAGGTAGACGGGAATTGCATGTAAAGCATAGGAAAAGAGGCAGAACGTCCACAATGATGCACTTGGCCAAAAAGGGCGTATGCGTTTTTTCCTGAATATATTCAGGAAAAAACGCATACGCCGTTTTTGGCCAACCATGCAAGCTTGCAAAGGAAATCTGCACTACAATGAAGTCTCACTGCCCCCCGGTCAAAAGGGCCATCTGAAAAAAGTGTAAAATCCAGAAAGGCAAGACAGGACATGGAGAATTGGGAGCCTTGTTATGCTGATGGGCGGGATGTAAATTGCCAACAGCCACTCTGGAGAAGTGTATGCTGTTTCCTGAAACATCCAAAAAACAAAGCAACAGAGCCTAGGGCACTTCCACTTATGGTCCTATAGCTTAGGGAAATTAAAATCAAAAAGACACGGTCACCCCAAATTTTGGGACAGCTCTGTTTACAAGAACCTCGTTTACGGTACAAGTTCAATATCACAGAAAGCGAAAAATGGATAAAGAAGTTGTGGTACTTACGTACAATGCAATATCACTCAGCAATGAAATCTATGTCATCAGGCCCGTAGCATCATAATGAGTGGATGCAGGTATGATGAGTCTAAGTGAAATAAGTCACACAGAAAAAGAAACATCATAAGATATCACTACTACACGGAATGTAAACTTGGCTACACAGGAACTGAATTACAAAACAGAACAGGGTCTCAAATGTAGAAAACCAACTTATGCTTGCTTAAGGGGAAAGGTGAGTTGGGGTGCAGCATGAAACCAGAGATTGAAATTAGCACAGATACCGTGCCATAAGCCAAATATGTAATAGACAAGAGCAACTCCTTGTTAAACGAAGTGTACTCAACACCCCATATTAAACGCCTAAGAATACACCTGACTAGTAAGAATCTTAAAACCTGTGGATTTATATGTCTCTGAAAGACAATCAAGCGTGTGTACGGTGGCATAAACGCAGCAGTGATAGGATTGGTGAGGTTCGGTGAGCAAATGCAGACCCTTTGAAGTCATATTGCATGGTACCCATTCCATGGGTCTCAACTCTCCAGGTTTAAGGGATTCTTCCTTCAGCTAAAACATGCATGTAGAACCCAGAGTATGATCCACCGTGTGATCGGGAAACGTGTTCAAATGTGTCTCAGTTTTCGTCCCCTGGTACTCGGGTGCAACATTCAAGATGCTTTACTAACACTCTCCCCACTTGGAGAGTCAGTGCCTTTAAACTCCTGTTTGGCCCAGTTTGCAATTTCTGCGGAAAATGTACAGGAATAGGGAGAACCAATGAGAGACTAGCTGGAGGTGTCTGGACGGGCAAATTTAACTCTCATTTCCCACCAGGAAGAGGAATTAACCAAAGGTTCAGCGTGCCGTGCCGGAACCACACTAGGGCCTGAAGCAATCCTGCGGTGTTGCGGCCAGCTCACAAGAAAGCGAGTTGAAGAAAGGAGCTCAGGGGCACTGTAATTCACAAACCTGCAGAGTTATAAATGACAGCTATCGTCCAAAAATATATTGAAGTAAGGCTGCCAAGAGGACTTGAAAGCGGGGCAGAATTGCAGGAAACCGATTTCAGGAGGTAGACGGGAATTGCATGTAAAGCATAGGAAAAGAGGCAGAACGTCCACAATGATGCACTTGGCCAAAAAGGGCGTATGCGTTTTTTCCTGAATATATTCAGGAAAAAACGCATACGCCCTTTTTGGCCAACCAAGCAAGCTTGCAAAGGAAATCTGCACTACAATGAAGTCTCACTGCCCCCCGGTCAAAAGGGCCATCTGAAAAAGTGTAAAATCCAGAAAGGCAAGACAGGACATGGAGAATTGGGAGCCTTGTTATGCTGATGGGCGGGATGTAAATTGCCAACAGCCACTCTGGAGAAGTGTATGGTGTTTCCTGAAACATCTAAAAAACAAAGCAACAGAGCCTAGGGCACTTCCACTTATGGTCCTATAGCTTAGGGAAATTAAAATCAAAAAGACACAGCCACCCCAAAGTTTGGGACGGCTCTGTTTACAAGAACCTTGTTTACGGTACAAGTTCAATATCACAGAAAGCGAAAAATGGATAAAGAAGTTGTGGTACTTACGTACAATGCAATATCACTCAGCAATGAAATCTATGTCATCAGGCCCGTAGCATCATAATGAGTGGATGCAGGTATGATGAGTCTAAGTGAAATAAGTCACACAGAAAAAGAAACATCATAAGATATCACTACTAAACGGAATGTAAAATTGGCTACACAGGAACTGAATTACAAAACAGAACAGGGTCTCAAATGTAGAAAACCAACTTATACTTGCTTAAGGGGAAAGGTGAGTTGGGGTGCAGCATGAAACCAGAGATTGAAATTAGCACAGATACCGTGCCATAAGCCAAATATGTAATAGACAAGAGCTACTCCTTGCTAAACGAAGTGTACTCAACACCCCATATTAAACGCCTAAGAATACACCTGACTAGTAAGAATCTTAAAACCTGTGGATTTATATGTCTCCGAAAGAGAATCAAGCGTGTGTACGGCGGCATAAACGCAGCAGTGATAGGATTGGTGAGGTTCGGTGAGCAAATGCAGACCCTTTGAAGTCATATTGCATGGTACCCATTCCATGGGTCTCAACTCTCCAGGTTTAAGGGATTCTTCCTTCAGCTAAAACATGCATGTGGAACCCAGAGTATGATCCACCGTGTGATTGGGAAACGTGTTCAAATGTGTCTCAGTTTTCGTCCCCTGGTACTCGGGTGCAACATTCAAGACGCTTTACTAACACTCTCCCCACTTGGAGAGTCAGTGCCTTTAAACTCCTGTTTGGCCCAGTTTGCAATTTCTGCGGAAAATGTACAGGAATAGGGAGAACCAATGAGAGACTAGCTGGAGGTGTCTGGACGGGCAAATTTAACTCTCATTTCCCACCAGGAAGAGGAATTAACCAAAGGTTCAGCATGCCATGCCGGAACCACACTAGGGCCTGAAGCAATCCTGCGGTGTTGTGGCCAGCTCACAAGAAAGCGAGTTGAAGAAAGGAGCTCAGGGGCACTGTAATTCACAAACCTGCAGAGTTATAAATGACAGCTATCGTCCAAAAATATATTGAAGTAAGGCTGCCAAGAGGACTTGAAAGCGGGGCAGAATTGCAGGAAACCGATTTCAGGAGGTAGACGGGAATTGCATGTAAAGCATAGGAAAAGAGGCAGAACGTCCACAATGATGCACTTGGCCAAAAAGGGCGTATGCGTTTTTTCCTGAATATATTCAGGAAAAAACGCATACGCCCTTTTTGGCCAACCAAGCAAGCTTGCAAAGGAAATCTGCACTACAATGAAGTCTCACTGCCCCCCGGTCAAAAGGGCCATCTGAAAAAAGTGTAAAATCCAGAAAGGCAAGACAGGACATGGAGAATTGGGAGCCTTGTTATGCTGATGGGCGGGATGTAAATTGTCAACAGCCACTCTGGAGAAGTGTATGCTGTTTCCTGAAACATCTAAAAAACAAAGCAACAGAGCCTAGGGCACTTCCACTTATGGTCCTATAGCTTAGGGAAATTAAAATCAAAAAGACACAGCCACCCCAAAGTTTGGGACGGCTCTGTTTACAAGAACCTCGTTTACGGTACAAGTTCAATATCACAGAAAGCGAAAAATGGATAAAGAAGTTGTGGTACTTACGTACAATGCAATATCACTCAGCAATGAATTCTATGTCATCAGGCCCGTACCAGCATAATGAGTGGATTCAGGTACGATGATTGTAAGTGAAATAAGTCACACAGAAAAAGAAACATCATAAGATATCAGTACTACACGGAATGTAAACTTGGCTACACAGGAACTGAATTACAAAACAGAACAGGGTCTCAAATGTAGAAAACCAACTTATGCTTGCTTAAGGGGAAAGGTGAGTTGGGGTGCTGCATGAAACCAGAGATTGAAATTAGCACAGATACCGTGCCATAAGCCAAATATGTAATAGACAAGAGCAACACCTTGCTAAACGAAGTGTACTCAACACCCCATATTAAACGCCTAAGAATACACCTGACTAGTAAGAATCTTAAAACCTGTGGATTTATATGTCTCCGAAAGAGAATCAAGCGTGTGTACGGTGGCATAAATGCAGCAGTGATAGGATTGGTGAGGTTCGGTGAGCAAATGCAGACCCTTTGAAGTCATATTGCATGGTACCCATTCCATGGGTCTCAACTCTCCAGGTTTAAGGGATTCTTCCTTCAGCTAAAACATGCATGTGGAACACAGAGTATGATCCACCGTGTGATCGGGAAACGTGTTCAAATGTGTCTCAGTTTTCGTCCCCTGGTACTCGGGTGCAACATTCAAGACGCTTTACTAACACTCTCCCCACTTGGAGAGTCAGTGCCTTTAAACTCCTGTTTGGCCCAGTTTGCAATTTCTGCGGAAAATGTACAGGAATAGGGAGAACCAATGAGAGACTAGCTGGAGGTGTCTGGACGAGCAAATTTAACTCTCATTTCCCACCAGGAAGAGGAATTAACCAAAGGCTCAGCGTGCCGTGCCGGAACCACACTAGGGCCTGAAGCAATCCTGCGGTGTTGCGGCCAGCTCACAAGAAAGCGAGTTGAAGAAAGGAGCTCAGGGGCACTGTAATTCACAAACCTGCAGAGTTATAAATGACAGCTATCGTCCAAAAATATATTGAAGTAAGGCTGCCAAGAGGACTTGAAAGCGGGGCAGAATTGCAGGAAACCGATTTCAGGAGGTAGACGGGAATTGCATGTAAAGCATAGGAAAAGAGGCAGAACGTCCACAATGATGCACTTGGCCAAAAAGGGCGTATGCGTTTTTTCCTGAATATATTCAGGAAAAAACGCATACGCCCTTTTTGGCCAACCAAGCAAGCTTGCAAAGGAAATCTGCACTACAATGAAGTCTCACTGCCCCCCGGTCAAAAGGGCCATCTGAAAAAAGTGGAAAATCCAGAAAGGCAAGACAGGACATGGAGAATTGGGAGCCTTGTTATGCTGATGGGCGGGATGTAAATTGCCAACAGCCACTCTGGAGAAGTGTATGGTGTTTCCTGAAACATCTAAAAAACAAAGCAACAGAGCCTAGGGCACTTCCACTTATGGTCCTATAGCTTAGGGAAATTAAAATCAAAAAGACACAGCCACCCCAAAGTTTGGGACGGCTCTGTTTACAAGAACCTTGTTTACGGTACAAGTTCAATATCACAGAAAGCGAAAAATGGATAAAGAAGTTGTGGTACTTACGTACAATGCAATATCACTCAGCAATGAAATCTATGTCATCAGGCCCGTAGCAGCATAATGAGTGGATTAAGGTACGATGATTGTAAGTGAAATAAGTCACACAGAAAAAGAAACATCATAAGATATCACTACTACACGGAATGTAAACTTGGCTACACAGGAACTGAATTACAAAACAGAACAGGGTCTCAAATGTAGAAAACCAACTTATGCTAGCTTAAGGGGAAAGGTGAGTTGGGGTGCTGCATGAAACCAGAGATTGAAATTAGCACAGATACCGTTCCATAAGCCAAATATGTAATAGACAAGAGCTACTCCTTGCTCAACGAAGTGGACTCAACACCCCATATTAAACGCCTAAGAATATACCTGACTAGAAATAATCTTAAAACCTACGGATTTATATGTCTCTGAAAGAGAATCAAGCGTGTGTACGGCGGCATAAACGCAGCAGTGATAGGATTGGTGAGGTTCGGTGAGCAAATGCAGACCCTTTGAAGTCATATTGCATGGTACCCATTCCATGGGTCTCAACTCTCCAGGTTTAAGGGATTCTTCCTTCAGCTGAAACATGCATGTGGAACCCAGAGTATGATCCACCGTGTGATCGGGAAACGTGTTCAAATGTGTCTCAGTTTTCATCCCCTGGTACTCGGGTGCAAACTCCAGACGCTTTACTAACACTCTCCCCACTTGGAGAGTCAGTGCCTTTAAACTCCTGTTTGGCCTAGTTTGCAATTTCTGCGGAAAATATACAGGAATGGGGAGAACCAATGAGAGACTAGCTGGGGGTGTCTGGACGGGCAAATTTAACTCTCATTTCCCACCAGGAAGAGGAATTAACCAAAGGCTCAGCGTGCCGTGCCGGAACCACACTAGGGCCTGAAGCAATCCTGCGGTGTTGCGGCCAGCTCACAAGAAAGCGAGTTGAAGAAAGGAGCTCAGGGGCACTGTAATTCACAAACCTGCAGAGTTATAAATGACAGCTATCGTCCAAAAATATATTGAAGTAAGGCTGCCAAGAGGACTTGAAAGCGGGGCAGAATTGCAGGAAACCGATTTCAGGAGGTAGACGGGAATTGCATGTAAAGCATAGGAAAAGAGGCAGAACGTCCACAATGATGCACTTGGCCAAAAAGGGCGTATGCATTTTTTCCTGAATATATTCAGGAAAAAACGCATACGCCCTTTTTGGCCAACCAAGCAAGCTTGCAAAGGAAATCTGCACTACAATGAAGTCTCACTGCCCCCCGGTCAAAAGGGCCATCTGAAAAAAGTGTAAAATCCAGAAAGGCAAGACAGGACATGGAGAATTGGGAGCCTTGTTATGCTGATGGGCGGGATGTAAATTGCCAACAGCCACTCTGGAGAAGTGTATGGTGTTTCCTGAAACATCTAAAAAACAAAGCAACAGAGCCTAGGGCACTTCCACTTATGGTCCTATAGCTTAGGGAAATTAAAATCAAAAAGACACAGCCACCCCAAAGTTTGGGACGGCTCTGTTTACAAGAACCTCGTTTACGGTACAAGTTCAATATCACAGAAAGCGAAAAATGGATAAAGAAGTTGTGGTACTTACGTACAATGCAATATCACTCAGCAATGAAATCTATGTCATCAGGCCCGTAGCAGCATAATGAGTGGATTAAGGTACGATGATTGTAAGTGAAATAAGTCACACAGAAAAAGAAACATCATAAGATATCACTACTACACGGAATGTAAACTTGGCTACACAGGAACTGAATTACAAAACAGAACAGGGTCTCAAATGTAGAAAACCAACTTACGCTAGCTTAAGGGGAAAGGTGAGTTGGGGTGCTGCATGAAACCAGAGATTGAAATTAGCACAGATACCGTTCCATAAGCCAAATATGTAATAGACAAGAGCTACTCCTTGCTCAACGAAGTGGACTCAACACCCCATATTAAACGCCTAAGAATATACCTGACTAGAAATAATCTTAAAACCTACGGATTTATATGTCTCCGAAAGACAATCAAGCGTGTGTACAGCGGCATAAACGCAGCAGTGATAGGATTGGTGAGGTTCGGTGAGCAAATGCAGACCCTTTGAAGTCATATTGCATGGTACCCATTCCATGGGTCTCAACTCTCCAGGTTTAAGGGATTCTTCCTTCAGCTAAAACATGCATGTGGAACCCAGAGTATGATCCACCGTGTGATCGGGAAACGTGTTCAAATGTGTCTCAGTTTTCGTCCCCTGGTACTCGGGTGCAAACTCCAGACGCTTTACTAACACTCTCCCCACTTGGAGAGTCAGTGCCTTTAACCTCCTGTTTGGCCCAGTTTGCAATTTCTGCGGAAAATGTACAGGAATAGGGAGAACCAATGAGAGACTAGCTGGAGGTGTCTGGACGGGCAAATTTAACTCTCATTTCCCACCAGGAAGAGGAATTAACCAAAGGTTCAGCGTGCCGTGCCGGAACCACACTAGGGCCTGAAGCAATCCTGCGGTGTTGTGGCCAGCTCACAAGAAAGCGAGTTGAAGAAAGGAGCTCAGGGGCACTGTAATTCACAAACCTGCAGAGTTATAAATGACAGCTATCGTCCAAAAATATATTGAAGTAAGGCTGCCAAGAGGACTTGAAAGCGGGGCAGAATTGCAGGAAACCGATTTCAGGAGGTAGAAGGGAATTGCATGTAAAGCATAGGAAAAGAGGCAGAACGTCCACAATGATGCACTTGGCCAAAAAGGGCGTATGCATTTTTTCCTGAATATATTCAGGAAAAAACGCATACGCCGTTTTTGGCCAACCATGCAAGCTTGCAAAGGAAATCTGCACTACAATGAAGTCTCACTGCCCCCCGGTCAAAAGGGCCATCTGAAAAAAGTGTAAAATCCAGAAAGGCAAGACAGGATATGGAGAATTGGGAGCCTTGTTATGCTGATGGGCGGGATGTAAATTGCCAACAGCCACTCTGGAGAAGTGTATGCTGTTTCCTGAAACATCCAAAAAACAAAGCAACAGAGCCTAGGGCACTTCCACTTATGGTCCTATAGCTTAGGGAAATTAAAATCAAAAAGACACGGTCACCCCAAATTTTGGGACAGCTCTGTTTACAAGAACCTCGTTTACGGTACAAGTTCAATATCACAGAAAGCGAAAAATGGATAAAGAAGTTGTGGTACTTACGTACAATGCAATATCACTCAGCAATGAAATCTATGTCATCAGGCCCGTAGCATCATAATGAGTGGATGCAGGTATGATGAGTCTAAGTGAAATAAGTCACACAGAAAAAGAAACATCATAAGATATCACTACTACACGGAATGTAAACTTGGCTACACAGGAACTGAATTACAAAACAGAACAGGGTCTCAAATGTAGAAAACCAACTTATGCTTGCTTAAGGGGAAAGGTGAGTTGGGGTGCAGCATGAAACCAGAGATTGAAATTAGCACAGATACCGTGCCATAAGCCAAATATGTAATAGACAACAGCAACTCCTTGTTAAACGAAGTGTACTCAACACCCCATATTAAACGCCTAAGAATACACCTGACTAGTAAGAATCTTAAAACCTGTGGATTTATATGTCTCCGAAAGACAATCAAGCGTGTGTACGGTGGCATAAACGCAGCAGTGATAGGATTGGTGAGGTTCGGTGAGCAAATGCAGACCCTTTGAAGTCATATTGCATGGTACCCATTCCATGGGTCTCAACTCTCCAGGTTTAAGGGATTCTTCCTTCAGCTAAAACATGCATGTGGAACCCAGAGTATGATCCACCATGTGATCGGGAAACGTGTTCAAATGTGTCTCAGTTTTCGTCCCCTGGTACTCGGGTGCAACATTCAAGATGCTTTACTAACACTCTCCCCACTTGGAGAGTCAGTGCCTTTAAACTCCTGTTTGGCCCAGTTTGCAATTTCTGCGGAAAATGTACAGGAATAGGGAGAACCAATGAGAGACTAGCTGGAGGTGTCTGGACGGGCAAATTTAACTCTCATTTCCCACCAGGAAGAGGAATTAACCAAAGGTTCAGCTTGCCGTGCCGGAACCACACTAGGGCCTGAAGCAATCCTGCGGTGTTGCGGCCAGCTCACAAGAAAGCGAGTTGAAGAAAGGAGCTCAGGGGCACTGTAATTCACAAACCTGCAGAGTTATAAATGACAGCTATCGTCCAAAAATATATTGAAGTAAGGCTGCCAAGAGGACTTGAAAGCGGGGCAGAATTGCAGGAAACCGATTTCAGGAGGTAGACGGGAATTGCATGTAAAGCATAGGAAAAGAGGCAGAACGTCCACAATGATGCACTTGGCCAAAAAGGGCGTATGCGTTTTTTCCTGAATATATTCAGGAAAAAACGCATACGCCCTTTTTGGCCAACCAAGCAAGCTTGCAAAGGAAATCTGCACTACAATGAAGTCTCACTGCCCCCCGGTCAAAAGGGCCATCTGAAAAAGTGTAAAATCCAGAAAGGCAAGACAGGACATGGAGAATTGGGAGCCTTGTTATGCTGATGGGCGGGATGTAAATTGCCAACAGCCACTCTGGAGAAGTGTATGGTGTTTCCTGAAACATCTAAAAAACAAAGCAACAGAGCCTAGGGCACTTCCACTTATGGTCCTATAGCTTAGGGAAATTAAAATCAAAAAGACACAGCCACCCCAAAGTTTGGGACGGCTCTGTTTACAAGAACCTTGTTTACGGTACAAGTTCAATAACACAGAAAGCGAAAAATGGATAAAGAAGTTGTGGTACTTACGTACAATGCAATATCACTCAGCAATGAAATCTATGTCATCAGGCCCGTAGCATCATAATGAGTGGATGCAGGTATGATGAGTCTAAGTGAAATAAGTCACACAGAAAAAGAAACATCATAAGATATCACTACTAAACGGAATGTAAACTTGGCTACACAGGAACTGAATTACAAAACAGAACAGGGTCTCAAATGTAGAAAACCAACTTATACTTGCTTAAGGGGAAAGGTGAGCTGGGGTGCAGCATGAAACCAGAGATTGAAATTAGCACAGATACCGTGCCATAAGCCAAATATGTAATAGACAAGAGCTACTCCTTGCTAAACGAAGTGTACTCAACACCCCATATTAAACGCCTAAGAATACACCTGACTAGTAAGAATCTTAAAACCTGTGGATTTATATGTCTCCGAAAGAGAATCAAGCGTGTGTACGGCGGCATAAACGCAGCAGTGATAGGATTGGTGAGGTTCGGTGAGCAAATGCAGACCCTTTGAAGTCATATTGCATGGTACCCATTCCATGGGTCTCAACTCTCCAGGTTTAAGGGATTCTTCCTTCAGCTAAAACATGCATGTGGAACCCAGAGTATGATCCACCGTGTGATCGGGAAACGTGTTCAAATGTGTCTCAGTTTTCGTCCCCTGGTACTCGGGTGCAACATTCAAGACGCTTTACTAACACTCTCCGCACTTGGAGAGTCAGTGCCTTTAAACTCCTATTTGGCCCAGTTTGCAATTTCTGCGGAAAATGTACAGGAATAGGGAGAACCAATGAGAGACTAGCTGGAGGTGTCTGGACGGGCAAATTTAACTCTCATTTCCCACCAGGAAGAGGAATTAACCAAAGGTTCAGCGTGCCGTGCCGGAACCACACTAGGGCCTGAAGCAATCCTGCGGTGTTGTGGCCAGCTCACAAGAAAGCGAGTTGAAGAAAGGAGCTCAGGGGCACTGTAATTCACAAACCTGCAGAGTTATAAATGACAGCTATCGTCCAAAAATATATTGAAGTAAGGCTGCCAAGAGGACTTGAAAGCGGGGCAGAATTGCAGGAAACCGATTTCAGGAGGTAGACGGGAATTGCATGTAAAGCATAGGAAAAGAGGCAGAACGTCCACAATGATGCACTTGGCCAAAAAGGGCGTATGCGTTTTTTCCTGAATATATTCAGGAAAAAACGCATACGCCGTTTTTGGCCAACCATGCAAGCTTGCAAAGGAAATCTGCACTACAATGAAGTCTCACTGCCCCCCGGTCAAAAGGGCCATCTGAAAAAAGTGTAAAATCCAGAAAGGCAAAACAGGACATGGAGAATTGGGAGCCTTGTTATGCTGATGGGCGGGATGTAAATTGTCAACAGCCACTCTGGAGAAGTGTATGCTGTTTCCTGAAACATCTAAAAAACAAAGCAACAGAGCCTAGGGCACTTCCACTTATGGTCCTATAGCTTAGGGAAATTAAAATCAAAAAGACACAGCCACCCCAAAGTTTGGGACGGCTCTGTTTACAAGAACCTCGTTTACGGTACAAGTTCAATATCACAGAAAGCGAAAAATGGATAAAGAAGTTGTGGTACTTACGTACAATGCAATATCACTCAGCAATGAAATCTATGTCATCAGGCCCGTACCAGCATAATGAGTGGATTCAGGTACGATGATTCTAAGTGAAATAAGTCACACAGAAAAAGAAACATCATAAGATATCAGTACTACACGGAATGTAAACTTGGCTACACAGGAACTGAATTACAAAACAGAACAGGGTCTCAAATGTAGAAAACCAACTTATGCTTGCTTAAGGGGAAAGGTGAGTTGGGGTGCTGCATGAAACCAGAGATTGAAATTAGCACAGATACCGTTCCATAAGCCAAATATGTAATAGACAAGAGCAACTCCTTGCTAAACGAAGTGTACTCAACACCCCATATTAAACGCCTAAGAATACACCTGACTAGTAAGAATCTTAAAACCTGTGGATTTATATGTCTCCGAAAGAGAATCAAGCGTGTGTACGGTGGCATAAACGCAGCAGTGATAGGATTGGTGAGGTTCGGTGAGCAAATGCAGACCCTTTGAAGTCATATTGCATGGTACCCATTCCATGGGTCTCAACTCTCCAGGTTTAAGGGATTCTTCCTTCAGCTAAAACATGCATGTGGAACACAGAGTATGATCCACCGTGTGATCGGGAAACGTGTTCAAATGTGTCTCAGTTTTCGTCCCCTGGTACTCGGGTGCAACATTCAAGACGCTTTACTAACACTCTCCCCACTTGGAGAGTCAGTGCCTTTAAACTCCTGTTTGGCCCAGTTTGCAATTTCTGCGGAAAATGTACAGGAATAGGGAGAACCAATGAGAGACTAGCTGGAGGTGTCTGGACGAGCAAATTTAACTCTCATTTCCCACCAGGAAGAGGAATTAACCAAAGGCTCAGCGTGCCGTGCCGGAACCACACTAGGGCCTGAAGCAATCCTGCGGTGTTGCGGCCAGCTCACAAGAAAGCGAGTTGAAGAAAGGAGCTCAGGGGCACTGTAATTCACAAACCTGCAGAGTTATAAATGACAGCTATCGTCCAAAAATATATTGAAGTAAGGCTGCCAAGAGGACTTGAAAGCGGGGCAGAATTGCAGGAAACCGATTTCAGGAGGTAGACGGGAATTGCATGTAAAGCATAGGAAAAGAGGCAGAACGTCCACAATGATGCACTTGGCCAAAAAGAGCGTATGCGTTTTTTCCTGAATATATTCAGGAAAAAACGCATACGCCCTTTTTGGCCAACCAAGCAAGCTTGCAAAGGAAATCTGCACTACAATGAAGTCTCACTGCCCCCCGGTCAAAAGGGCCATCTGAAAAAAGTGTAAAATCCAGAAAGGCAAGACAGGACATGGAGAATTGGGAGCCTTGTTATGCTGATGGGCGGGATGTAAATTGCCAACAGCCACTCTGGAGAAGTGTATGGTGTTTCCTGAAACATCTAAAAAACAAAGCAACAGAGCCTAGGGCACTTCCACTTATGGTCCTATAGCTTAGGGAAATTAAAATCAAAAAGACACAGCCACCCCAAAGTTTGGGACGGCTCTGTTTACAAGAACCTTGTTTACGGTACAAGTTCAATATCACAGAAAGCGAAAAATGGATAAAGAAGTTGTGGTACTTACGTACAATGCAATATCACTCAGCAATGAAATCTATGTCATCAGGCCCGTAGCAGCATAATGAGTGGATTAAGGTACGATGATTGTAAGTGAAATAAGTCACACAGAAAACGAAACATCATAAGATATCACTACTACACGGAATGTAAACTTGGCTACACAGGAACTGAATTACAAAACAGAACAGGGTCTCAAATGTAGAAAACCAACTTACGCTAGCTTAAGGGGAAAGGTGAGTTGGGGTGCTGCATGAAACCAGAGATTGAAATTAGCACAGATACCGTTCCATAAGCCAAATATGTAATAGACAAGAGCTACTCCTTGCTCAACGAAGTGGACTCAACACCCCATATTAAACGCCTAAGAATATACCTGACTAGAAATAATCTTAAAACCTACGGATTTATATGTCTCCGAAAGACAATCAAGCGTGTGTACAGCGGCATAAACGCAGCAGTGATAGGATTGGTGAGGTTCGGTGAGCAAATGCAGACCCTTTGAAGTCATATTGCATGGTACCCATTCCATGGGTCTCAACTCTCCAGGTTTAAGGGATTCTTCCTTCAGCTAAAACATGCATGTGGAACCCAGAGTATGATCCACCGTGTGATCAGGAAACGTGTTCAAATGTGTCTCAGTTTTCGTCCCCTGGTACTCGGGTACAAACTCCAGACGCTTTACTAACACTCTCCCCACTTGGAGAGTCAGTGCCTTTAACCTCCTGTTTGGCCCAGTTTGCAATTTCTGCGGAAAATGTACAGGAATGGGGAGAACCAATGAGAGACTAGCTGGGGGTGTCTGGACGGGCAAATTTAACTCTCATTTCCCACCAGGAAGAGGAATTAACCAAAGGCTCAGCGTGCCGTGCCGGAACCACACTAGGGCCTGAAGCAATCCTGCGGTGTTGCGGCCAGCTCACAAGAAAGCGAGTTGAAGAAAGGAGCTCAGGGGCACTGTAATTCACAAACCTGCAGAGTTATAAATGACAGCTATCGTCCAAAAATATATTGAAGTAAGGCTGCCAAGAGGACTTGAAAGCGGGGCAGAATTGCAGGAAACCGATTTCAGGAGGTAGACGGGAATTGCATGTAAAGCATAGGAAAAGAGGCAGAACGTCCACAATGATGCACTTGGCCAAAAAGGGCGTATGCGTTTTTTCCTGAATATATTCAGGAAAAAACGCATACGCCCTTTTTGGCCAACCAAGCAAGCTTGCAAAGGAAATCTGCACTACAATGAAGTCTCACTGCCCCCCGGTCAAAAGGGCCATCTGAAAAAAGTGTAAAATCCAGAAAGGCAAGACAGGACATGGAGAATTGGGAGCCTTGTTATGCTGATGGGTGGGATGTAAATTGCCAACAGCCACTCTGGAGAAGTGTATGCTGTTTCCTGAAACATCTAAAAAACAAAGCAACAGAGCCTAGGGCACTTCCACTTATGGTCCTATAGCTTAGGGAAATTAAAATCAAAAAGACACAGCCACCCCAAAGGTTGGGACGGCTCTGTTTACAAGAACCTCGTTTACGGTACAAGTTCAATATCACAGAAAGCGAAAAATGGATAAAGAAGTTGTGGTACTTACGTACAATGCAATATCACTCAGCAATGAAATCTATGTCATCAGGCCCGTAGCAGCATAATGAGTGGATTAAGGTACGATGATTGTAAGTGAAATAAGTCACACAGAAAAAGAAACATCATAAGATACCACTACTACACGGAAGGTAAACTTGGCTACACAAGAACTGAATTACAAAACAGAACTGGGTCTCAAATGTAGAAAACCAACTTACGCTAGCTTAAGGGGAAAGGTGAGTTGGGGTGCTGCATGAAACCAGAGATTGAAATTAGCACAGATACCGTTCCATAAGCCAAATATGTAATAGACAAGAGCTACTCCTTGCTCAACGAAGTGGACTCAACACCCCATATTAAACGCCTAAGAATATACCTGACTAGAAATAATCTTAAAACCTACGGATTTATATGTCTCCGAAAGACAATCAAGCGTGTGTACAGCGGCATAAACGCAGCAGTGATAGGATTGGTGAGGTTCGGTGAGCAAATGCAGACCCTTTGAAGTCATATTGCATGGTACCCATTCCATGGGTCTCAACTCTCCAGGTTTAAGGGATTCTTCCTTCAGCTAAAACATGCATGTGGAACCCAGAGTATGATCCACCGTGTGATCGGGAAACGTGTTCAAATGTGTCTCAGTTTTCGTCCCCTGGTACTCGGGTGCAAACTCCAGACGCTTTACTAACACTCTCCCCACTTGGACAGTCGGTGCCTTTAAACTCCTGTTTGGCCCAGTTTGCAATTTCTGCGGAAAATGTACAGGAATAGGGAGAACCAATGAGAGACTAGCTGGGGGTGTCTGGACGGGCAAATTTAACTCTCATTTCCCACCAGGAAGAGGAATTAACCAAAGGCTCAGCGTGCCGTGCCAGAACCACACTAGGGCCTGAAGCAATCCTGCGGTGTTGCGGCCAGCTCACAAGAAAGCGAGTTGAAGAAAGGAGCTCAGGGGCACTGTAATTCACAAACCTGCAGAGTTATAAATGACAGCTATCGTCCAAAAATATATTGAAGTAAGGCTGCCAAGAGGACTTGAAAGCGGGGCAGAATTGCAGGAAACCGATTTCAGGAGGTAGACGGGAATTGCATGTAAAGCATAGGAAAAGAGGCAGAACGTCCACAATGATGCACTTGGCCAAAAAGGGCGTATGCGTTTTTTCCTGAATATATTCAGGAAAAAACGCATACGCCCTTTTTGGCCAACCAAGCAAGCTTGCAAAGGAAATCTGCACTACAATGAAGTCTCACTGCCCCCCGGTCAAAAGGGCCATCTGAAAAAAGTGTAAAATCCAGAAAGGCAAGACAGGACATGGAGAATTGGGAGCCTTGTTATGCTGATGGGCGGGATGTAAATTGCCAACAGCCACTCTGGAGAAGTGTATGCTGTTTCCTGAAACATCTAAAAAACAAAGCAACAGAGCCTAGGGCACTTCCACTTATGGTCCTATAGCTTAGGGAAATTAAAATCAAAAAGACACAGCCACCCCAAAGGTTGGGACGGCTCTGTTTACAAGAACCTCGTTTACGGTACAAGTTCAATATCACAGAAAGCGAAAAATGGATAAAGAAGTTGTGGTACTTACGTACAATGCAATATCACTCAGCAATGAAATCTATGTCATCAGGCCCGTAGCAGCATAATGAGTGGATTAAGGTACGATGATTGTAAGTGAAATAAGTCACACAGAAAAAGAAACATCATAAGATATCACTACTACACGGAATGTAAACTTGGCTACACAGGAACTGAATTACAAAACAGAACAGGGTCTCAAATGTAGAAAACCAACTTACGCTAGCTTAAGGGGAAAGGTGAGTTGGGGTGCTGCATGAAACCAGAGATTGAAATTAGCACAGATACCGTTCCATAAGCCAAATATGTAATAGACAAGAGCTACTCCTTGCTCAACGAAGTGGACTCAACACCCCATATTAAACGCCTAAGAATATACCTGACTAGAAATAATCTTAAAACCTACGGATTTATATGTCTCCGAAAGACAATCAAGCGTGTGTACAGCGGCATAAACGCAGCAGTGATAGGATTGGTGAGGTTCGGTGAGCAAATGCAGACCCTTTGAAGTCATATTGCATGGTACCCATTCCATGGGTCTCAACTCTCCAGGTTTAAGGGATTCTTCCTTCAGCTAAAACATGCATGTGGAACCCAGAGTATGATCCACCATGTGATCGGGAAACGTGTTCAAATGTGTCTCAGTTTTCGTCCCCTGGTACTCGGGTGCAAACTCCAGATGCTTTACTAACACTCTCCCCACTTGGAGAGTCAGTGCCTTTAACCTCCTGTTTGGCCCAGTTTGCAATTTCTGCGGAAAATGTACAGGAATGGGGAGAAGCAATGAGAGACTAGCTGGGGGTGTCTGGACGGGCAAATTTAACTCTCATTTCCCACCAGGAAGAGGAATTAACCAAAGGCTCAGCGTGCCGTGCCGGAACTACACTAGGGCCTGAAGCAATCCTGCGGTGTTGCGGCCAGCTCACAAGAAAGCGAGTTGAAGAAAGGAGCTCAGGGGCACTGTAATTCACAAACCTGCAGAGTTATAAATGACAGCTATCGTCCAAAAATATATTGAAGTAAGGCTGCCAAGAAGACTTGAAAGCGGGGCAGAATTGCAGGAAACCGATTTCAGGAGGTAGACGGGAATTGCATGTAAAGCATAGGAAAAGAGGCAGAACGTCCACAATGATGCACTTGGCCAAAAAGGGCGTATGCGTTTTTTCCTGAATATATTCAGGAAAAAACGCATACGCCCTTTTTGGCCAACCAAGCAAGCTTGCAAAGGAAATCTGCACTACAATGAAGTCTCACTGCCCCCCGGTCAAAAGGGCCATCTGAAAAAAGTGTAAAATCCAGAAAGGCAAGACAGGACATGGAGAATTGGGAGCCTTGTTATGCTGATGGGCGGGATGTAAATTGCCAACAGCCACTCTGGAGAAGTGTATGCTGTTTCCTGAAACATCTAAAAAACAAAGCAACAGAGCCTAGGGCACTTCCACTTATGGTCCTATAGCTTAGGGAAATTAAAATCAAAAAGACACAGCCACCCCAAAGTTTGGGACGGCTCTGTTTACAAGAACCTCGTTTACGGTACAAGTTCAATATCACAGAAAGCGAAAAATGGATAAAGAAGTTGTGGTACTTACGTACAATGCAATATCACTCAGCAATGAAATCTATGTCATCAGGCCCGTAGCAGCATAATGAGTGGATTAAGGTACGATGATTGTAAGTGAAATAAGTCACACAGAAAAAGAAACATCATAAGATATCACTACTACACGGAATGTAAACTTGGCTACACAGGAACTGAATTACAAAACAGAACAGGGTCTCAAATGTAGAAAACCAACTTATGCTAGCTTAAGGGGAAAGGTGAGTTGGGGTGCTGCATGAAACCAGAGATTGAAATTAGCACAGATACCGTTCCATAAGCCAAATATGTAATAGACAAGAGCTACTCCTTGCTCAACGAAGTGGACTCAACACCCCATATTAAACGCCTAAGAATATACCTGACTAGAAATAATCTTAAAACCTACGGATTTATATGTCTCCCAAAGAGAATCAAGCGTGTGTACAGCGGCATAAACGCAGCAGTGATAGGATTGGTGAGGTTCGGTGAGCAAATGCAGACCCTTTGAAGTCATATTGCATGGTACCCATTCCATGGGTCTCAACTCTCCAGGTTTAAGGGATTCTTCCTTCAGCTAAAACATGCATGTGGAACCCAGAGTATGATCCACCGTGTGATCAGGAAACGTGTTCAAATGTGTCTCAGTTTTCGTCCCCTGGTACTCGGGTACAAACTCCAGACGCTTTACTAACACTCTCCCCACTTGGAGAGTCAGTGCCTTTAACCTCCTGTTTGGCCCAGTTTGCAATTTCTGCGGAAAATGTACAGGAATGGGGAGAACCAATGAGAGACTAGCTGGGGGTGTCTGGACGGGCAAATTTAACTCTCATTTCCCACCAGGAAGAGGAATTAACCAAAGGCTCAGCGTGCCGTGCCGGAACCACACTAGGGCCTGAAGCAATCCTGCGGTGTTGCGGCCAGCTCACAAGAAAGCGAGTTGAAGAAAGGAGCTCAGGGGCACTGTAATTCACAAACCTGCAGAGTTATAAATGACAGCTATCGTCCAAAAATATATTGAAGTAAGGCTGCCAAGAGGACTTGAAAGCGGGGCAGAATTGCAGGAAACCGATTTCAGGAGGTAGACGGGAATTGCATGTAAAGCATAGGAAAAGAGGCAGAACGTCCACAATGATGCACTTGGCCAAAAAGGGCGTATGCGTTTTTTCCTGAATATATTCAGGAAAAAACGCATACGCCCTTTTTGGCCAACCAAGCAAGCTTGCAAAGGAAATCTGCACTACAATGAAGTCTCACTGCCCCCCGGTCAAAAGGGCCATCTGAAAAAAGTGTAAAATCCAGAAAGGCAAGACAGGACATGGAGAATTGGGAGCCTTGTTATGCTGATGGGTGGGATGTAAATTGCCAACAGCCACTCTGGAGAAGTGTATGCTGTTTCCTGAAACATCTAAAAAACAAAGCAACAGAGCCTAGGGCACTTCCACTTATGGTCCTATAGCTTAGGGAAATTAAAATCAAAAAGACACAGCCACCCCAAAGGTTGGGACGGCTCTGTTTACAAGAACCTCGTTTACGGTACAAGTTCAATATCACAGAAAGCGAAAAATGGATAAAGAAGTTGTGGTACTTACGTACAATGCAATATCACTCAGCAATGAAATCTATGTCATCAGGCCCGTAGCAGCATAATGAGTGGATTAAGGTACGATGATTGTAAGTGAAATAAGTCACACAGAAAAAGAAACATCATAAGATACCACTACTACACGGAAGGTAAACTTGGCTACACAAGAACTGAATTACAAAACAGAACTGGGTCTCAAATGTAGAAAACCAACTTACGCTAGCTTAAGGGGAAAGGTGAGTTGGGGTGCTGCATGAAACCAGAGATTGAAATTAGCACAGATACCGTTCCATAAGCCAAATATGTAATAGACAAGAGCTACTCCTTGCTCAACGAAGTGGACTCAACACCCCATATTAAACGCCTAAGAATATACCTGACTAGAAATAATCTTAAAACCTACGGATTTATATGTCTCCGAAAGACAATCAAGCGTGTGTACAGCGGCATAAACGCAGCAGTGATAGGATTGGTGAGGTTCGGTGAGCAAATGCAGACCCTTTGAAGTCATATTGCATGGTACCCATTCCATGGGTCTCAACTCTCCAGGTTTAAGGGATTCTTCCTTCAGCTAAAACATGCATGTGGAACCCAGAGTATGATCCACCGTGTGATCGGGAAACGTGTTCAAATGTGTCTCAGTTTTCGTCCCCTGGTACTCGGGTGCAAACTCCAGACGCTTTACTAACACTCTCCCCACTTGGACAGTCGGTGCCTTTAAACTCCTGTTTGGCCCAGTTTGCAATTTCTGCGGAAAATGTACAGGAATAGGGAGAACCAATGAGAGACTAGCTGGGGGTGTCTGGACGGGCAAATTTAACTCTCATTTCCCACCAGGAAGAGGAATTAACCAAAGGCTCAGCGTGCCGTGCCAGAACCACACTAGGGCCTGAAGCAATCCTGCGGTGTTGCGGCCAGCTCACAAGAAAGCGAGTTGAAGAAAGGAGCTCAGGGGCACTGTAATTCACAAACCTGCAGAGTTATAAATGACAGCTATCGTCCAAAAATATATTGAAGTAAGGCTGCCAAGAGGACTTGAAAGCGGGGCAGAATTGCAGGAAACCGATTTCAGGAGGTAGACGGGAATTGCATGTAAAGCATAGGAAAAGAGGCAGAACGTCCACAATGATGCACTTGGCCAAAAAGGGCGTATGCGTTTTTTCCTGAATATATTCAGGAAAAAACGCATACGCCCTTTTTGGCCAACCAAGCAAGCTTGCAAAGGAAATCTGCACTACAATGAAGTCTCACTGCCCCCCGGTCAAAAGGGCCATCTGAAAAAAGTGTAAAATCCAGAAAGGCAAGACAGGACATGGAGAATTGGGAGCCTTGTTATGCTGATGGGCGGGATGTAAATTGCCAACAGCCACTCTGGAGAAGTGTATGCTGTTTCCTGAAACATCTAAAAAACAAAGCAACAGAGCCTAGGGCACTTCCACTTATGGTCCTATAGCTTAGGGAAATTAAAATCAAAAAGACACAGCCACCCCAAAGGTTGGGACGGCTCTGTTTACAAGAACCTCGTTTACGGTACAAGTTCAATATCACAGAAAGCGAAAAATGGATAAAGAAGTTGTGGTACTTACGTACAATGCAATATCACTCAGCAATGAAATCTATGTCATCAGGCCCGTAGCAGCATAATGAGTGGATTAAGGTACGATGATTGTAAGTGAAATAAGTCACACAGAAAAAGAAACATCATAAGATATCACTACTACACGGAATGTAAACTTGGCTACACAGGAACTGAATTACAAAACAGAACAGGGTCTCAAATGTAGAAAACCAACTTACGCTAGCTTAAGGGGAAAGGTGAGTTGGGGTGCTGCATGAAACCAGAGATTGAAATTAGCACAGATACCGTTCCATAAGCCAAATATGTAATAGACAAGAGCTACTCCTTGCTCAACGAAGTGGACTCAACACCCCATATTAAACGCCTAAGAATATACCTGACTAGAAATAATCTTAAAACCTACGGATTTATATGTCTCCGAAAGACAATCAAGCGTGTGTACAGCGGCATAAACGCAGCAGTGATAGGATTGGTGAGGTTCGGTGAGCAAATGCAGACCCTTTGAAGTCATATTGCATGGTACCCATTCCATGGGTCTCAACTCTCCAGGTTTAAGGGATTCTTCCTTCAGCTAAAACATGCATGTGGAACCCAGAGTATGATCCACCATGTGATCGGGAAACGTGTTCAAATGTGTCTCAGTTTTCGTCCCCTGGTACTCGGGTGCAAACTCCAGATGCTTTACTAACACTCTCCCCACTTGGAGAGTCAGTGCCTTTAACCTCCTGTTTGGCCCAGTTTGCAATTTCTGCGGAAAATGTACAGGAATGGGGAGAAGCAATGAGAGACTAGCTGGGGGTGTCTGGACGGGCAAATTTAACTCTCATTTCCCACCAGGAAGAGGAATTAACCAAAGGCTCAGCGTGCCGTGCCGGAACTACACTAGGGCCTGAAGCAATCCTGCGGTGTTGCGGCCAGCTCACAAGAAAGCGAGTTGAAGAAAGGAGCTCAGGGGCACTGTAATTCACAAACCTGCAGAGTTATAAATGACAGCTATCGTCCAAAAATATATTGAAGTAAGGCTGCCAAGAAGACTTGAAAGCGGGGCAGAATTGCAGGAAACCGATTTCAGGAGGTAGACGGGAATTGCATGTAAAGCATAGGAAAAGAGGCAGAACGTCCACAATGATGCACTTGGCCAAAAAGGGCGTATGCGTTTTTTCCTGAATATATTCAGGAAAAAACGCATACGCCCTTTTTGGCCAACCAAGCAAGCTTGCAAAGGAAATCTGCACTACAATGAAGTCTCACTGCCCCCCGGTCAAAAGGGCCATCTGAAAAAAGTGTAAAATCCAGAAAGGCAAGACAGGACATGGAGAATTGGGAGCCTTGTTATGCTGATGGGCGGGATGTAAATTGCCAACAGCCACTCTGGAGAAGTGTATGCTGTTTCCTGAAACATCTAAAAAACAAAGCAACAGAGCCTAGGGCACTTCCACTTATGGTCCTATAGCTTAGGGAAATTAAAATCAAAAAGACACAGCCACCCCAAAGTTTGGGACGGCTCTGTTTACAAGAACCTCGTTTACGGTACAAGTTCAATATCACAGAAAGCGAAAAATGGATAAAGAAGTTGTGGTACTTACGTACAATGCAATATCACTCAGCAATGAAATCTATGTCATCAGGCCCGTAGCAGCATAATGAGTGGATTAAGGTACGATGATTGTAAGTGAAATAAGTCACACAGAAAAAGAAACATCATAAGATATCACTACTACACGGAATGTAAACTTGGCTACACAGGAACTGAATTACAAAACAGAACAGGGTCTCAAATGTAGAAAACCAACTTATGCTAGCTTAAGGGGAAAGGTGAGTTGGGGTGCTGCATGAAACCAGAGATTGAAATTAGCACAGATACCGTTCCATAAGCCAAATATGTAATAGACAAGAGCTACTCCTTGCTCAACGAAGTGGACTCAACACCCCATATTAAACGCCTAAGAATATACCTGACTAGAAATAATCTTAAAACCTACGGATTTATATGTCTCCCAAAGAGAATCAAGCGTGTGTACAGCGGCATAAACGCAGCAGTGATAGGATTGGTGAGGTTCGGTGAGCAAATGCAGACCCTTTGAAGTCATATTGCATGGTACCCATTCCATGGGTCTCAACTCTCCAGGTTTAAGGGATTCTTCCTTCAGCTGAAACATGCATGTGGAACCCAGAGTATGATCCACCGTGTGATCGGGAAACGTGTTCAAATGTGTCTCAGTTTTCATCCCCTGGTACTCGGGTGCAAACTCCAGACGCTTTACTAACACTCTCCCCACTTGGAGAGTCAGTGCCTTTAAACTCCTGTTTGGCCTAGTTTGCAATTTCTGCGGAAAATGTACAGGAATGGGGAGAACCAATGAGAGACTAGCTGGGGGTGTCTGGACGGGCAAATTTAACTCTCATTTCCCACCAGGAAGAGGAATTAACCAAAGGCTCAGCGTGCCGTGCCGGAACCACACTAGGGCCTGAAGCAATCCTGCGGTGTTGCGGCCAGCTCACAAGAAAGCGAGTTGAAGAAAGGAGCTCAGGGGCACTGTAATTCACAAACCTGCAGAGTTATAAATGACAGCTATCGTCCAAAAATATATTGAAGTAAGGCTGCCAAGAGGACTTGAAAGCGGGGCAGAATTGCAGGAAACCGATTTCAGGAGGTAGACGGGAATTGCATGTAAAGCATAGGAAAAGAGGCAGAACGTCCACAATGATGCACTTGGCCAAAAAGGGCGTATGCGTTTTTTCCTGAATATATTCAGGAAAAAACGCATACGCCCTTTTTGGCCAACCAAGCAAGCTTGCAAAGGAAATCTGCACTACAATGAAGTCTCACTGCCCCCCGGTCAAAAGGGCCATCTGAAAAAAGTGTAAAATCCAGAAAGGCAAGACAGGACATGGAGAATTGGGAGCCTTGTTATGCTGATGGGCGGGATGTAAATTGCCAACAGCCACTCTGGAGAAGTGTATGCTGTTTCCTGAAACATCTAAAAAACAAAGCAACAGAGCCTAGGGCACTTCCACTTATGGTCCTATAGCTTAGGGAAATTAAAATCAAAAAGACACAGCCACCCCAAAGTTTGGGACGGCTCTGTTTACAAGAACCTCGTTTACGGTACAAGTTCAATATCACAGAAAGCGAAAAATGGATAAAGAAGTTGTGGTACTTACGTACAATGCAATATCACTCAGCAATGAAATCTATGTCATCAGGCCCGTAGCAGCATAATGAGTGGATTAAGGTACGATGATTGTAAGTGAAATAAGTCACACAGAAAAAGAAACATCATAAGATATCACTACTACACGGAATGTAAACTTGGCTACACAGGAACTGAATTACAAAACAGAACAGGGTCTCAAATGTAGAAAACCAACTTACGCTAGCTTAAGGGGAAAGGTGAGTTGGGGTGCTGCATGAAACCAGAGATTGAAATTAGCACAGATACCGTTCCATAAGCCAAATATGTAATAGACAAGAGCTACTCCTTGCTCAACGAAGTGGACTCAACACCCCATATTAAACGCCTAAGAATATACCTGACTAGAAATAATCTTAAAACCTACGGATTTATATGTCTCCGAAAGACAATCAAGCGTGTGTACAGCGGCATAAACGCAGCAGTGATAGGATTGGTGAGGTTCGGTGAGCAAATGCAGACCCTTTGAAGTCATATTGCATGGTACCCATTCCATGGGTCTCAACTCTCCAGGTTTAAGGGATTCTTCCTTCAGCTAAAACATGCATGTGGAACCCAGAGTATGATCCACCGTGTGATCGGGAAACGTGTTCAAATGTGTCTCAGTTTTCATCCCCTGGTACTCGGGTGCAAACTCCAGACGCTTTACTAACACTCTCCCCACTTGGAGAGTCGGTGCCTTTAAACTCCTGTTTGGCCCAGTTTGCAATTTCTGCGGAAAATGTACAGGAATAGGGAGAACCAATGAGAGACTAGCTGGGGGTGTCTGGACGGGCAAATTTAACTCTCATTTCCCACCAGGAAGAGGAATTAACCAAAGGCTCAGTGTGCCGTGCCAGAACCACACTAGGGCCTGAAGCAATCCTGCGGTGTTGCGGCCAGCTCACAAGAAAGCGAGTTGAAGAAAGGAGCTCAGGGGCACTGTAATTCACAAACCTGCAGAGTTATAAATGACAGCTATCGTCCAAAAATATATTGAAGTAAGGCTGCCAAGAGGACTTGAAAGCGGGGCAGAATTGCAGGAAACCGATTTCAGGAGGTAGACGGGAATTGCATGTAAAGCATAGGAAAAGAGGCAGAACGTCCACAATGATGCACTTGGCCAAAAACGGCGTATGCGTTTTTTCCTGAATATATTCAGGAAAAAACGCATACGCCCTTTTTGGCCAACCAAGCAAGCTTGCAAAGGAAATCTGCACTACAATGAAGTCTCACTGCCCCCCGGTCAAAAGGGCCATCTGAAAAAAGTGTAAAATCCAGAAAGGCAAGACAGGACATGGAGAATTGGGAGCCTTGTTATGCTGATGGGCGGGATGTAAATTGCCAACAGCCACTCTGGAGAAGTGTATGCTGTTTCCTGAAACATCTAAAAAACAAAGCAACAGAGCCTAGGGCACTTCCACTTATGGTCCTATAGCTTAGGGAAATTAAAATCAAAAAGACACAGCCACCCCAAAGGTTGGGACGGCTCTGTTTACAAGAACCTCGTTTACGGTACAAGTTCAATATCACAGAAAGCGAAAAATGGATAAAGAAGTTGTGGTACTTACGTACAATGCAATATCACTCAGCAATGAAATCTATGTGATCAGGCCCGTAGCAGCATAATGAGTGGATTAAGGTACGATGATTGTAAGTGAAATAAGTCACACAGAAAAAGAAACATCATAAGATATCACTACTACACGGAATGTAAACTTGGCTACACAGGAACTGAATTACAAAACAGAACAGGGTCTCAAATGTAGAAAACCAACTTACGCTAGCTTAAGGGGAAAGGTGAGTTGGGGTGCTGCATGAAACCAGAGATTGAAATTAGCACAGATACCGTTCCATAAGCCAAATATGTAATAGACAAGAGCTACTCCTTGCTCAACGAAGTGGACTCAACACCCCATATTAAACGCCTAAGAATATACCTGACTAGAAATAATCTTAAAACCTACGGATTTATATGTCTCCGAAAGACAATCAAGCGTGTGTACAGCGGCATAAACGCAGCAGTGATAGGATTGGTGAGGTTCGGTGAGCAAATGCAGACCCTTTGAAGTCATATTGCATGGTACCCATTCCATGGGTCTCAACTCTCCAGGTTTAAGGGATTCTTCCTTCAGCTAAAACATGCATGTGGAACCCAGAGTATGATCCACCATGTGATCGGGAAACGTGTTCAAATGTGTCTCAGTTTTCGTCCCCTGGTACTCGGGTGCAAACTCCAGATGCTTTACTAACACTCTCCCCACTTGGAGAGTCAGTGCCTTTAACCTCCTGTTTGGCCCAGTTTGCAATTTCTGCGGAAAATGTACAGGAATGGGGAGAACCAATGAGAGACTAGCTGGGGGTGTCTGGACGGGCAAATTTAACTCTCATTTCCCACCAGGAAGAGGAATTAACCAAAGGCTCAGCGTGCCGTGCCGGAACCACACTAGGGCCTGAAGCAATCCTGCGGTGTTGCGGCCAGCTCACAAGAAAGCGAGTTGAAGAAAGGAGCTCAGGGGCACTGTAATTCACAAACCTGCAGAGTTATAAATGACAGCTATCGTCCAAAAATATATTGAAGTAAGGCTGCCAAGAAGACTTGAAAGCGGGGCAGAATTGCAGGAAACCGATTTCAGGAGGTAGACGGGAATTGCATGTAAAGCATAGGAAAAGAGCCAGAACGTCCACAATGATGCACTTGGCCAAAAAGGGCGTATGCGTTTTTTCCTGAATATATTCAGGAAAAAACGCATACGCCCTTTTTGGCCAACCAAGCAAGCTTGCAAAGGAAATCTGCACTACAATGAAGTCTCACTGCCCCCCGGTCAAAAGGGCCATCTGAAAAAAGTGTAAAATCCAGAAAGGCAAGACAGGACATGGAGAATTGGGAGCCTTGTTATGCTGATGGGCGGGATGTAAATTGCCAACAGCCACTCTGGAGAAGTGTATGCTGTTTCCTGAAACATCTAAAAAACAAAGCAACAGAGCCTAGGGCACTTCCACTTATGGTCCTATAGCTTAGGGAAATTAAAATCAAAAAGACACAGCCACCCCAAAGTTTGGGACGGCTCTGTTTACAAGAACCTCGTTTACGGTACAAGTTCAATATCACAGAAAGCGAAAAATGGATAAAGAAATTGTGGTACTTACGTACAATGCAATATCACTCAGCAATGAAATCTATGTCATCAGGCCCGTAGCAGCATAATGAGTGGATTAAGGTACGATGATTGTAAGTGAAATAAGTCACACAGAAAAAGAAACATCATAAGATATCACTACTACACGGAATGTAAACTTGGCTACACAGGAACTGAATTACAAAACAGAACAGGGTCTCAAATGTAGAAAACCAACTTATGCTAGCTTAAGGGGAAAGGTGAGTTGGGGTGCTGCATGAAACCAGAGATTGAAATTAGCACAGATACCGTTCCATAAGCCAAATATGTAATAGACAAGAGCTACTCCTTGCTCAACGAAGTGGACTCAACACCCCATATTAAACGCCTAAGAATATACCTGACTAGAAATAATCTTAAAACCTACGGATTTATATGTCTCCGAAAGAGAATCAAGCATGTGTACAGCGGCATAAACGCAGCAGTGATAGGATTGGTGAGGTTCGGTGAGCAAATGCACACCCTTTGAAGTCATATTGCATGGTACCCATTCCATGGGTCTCAACTCTCCAGGTTTAAGGGATTCTTCCTTCAGCTAAAACATGCATGTGGAACCCAGAGTATGATCCACCGTGTGATCGGGAAACGTGTTCAAATGTGTCTCAGTTTTCGTCCCCTGGTACTCGGGTGCAAACTCCAGACGCTTTACTAACACTCTCCCCACTTGGAGAGTCAGTGCCTTTAACCTCCTGTTTGGCCCAGTTTGCAATTTCTGCGGAAAATGTACAGGAATAGGGAGAACCAATGAGAGACTAGCTGGGGGTGTCTGGACGGGCAAATTTAACTCTCATTTCCCACCAGGAAGAGGAATTAACCAAAGGCTCAGCGTGCCGTGCCGGAACCACACTAGGGCCTGAAGCAATCCTGCGGTGTTGCGGCCAGCTCACAAGAAAGCGAGTTGAAGAAAGGAGCTCAGGGGCACTGTAATTCACAAACCTGCAGAGTTATAAATGACAGCTATCGTCCAAAAATATATTGAAGTAAGGCTGCCAAGAGGACTTGAAAGCGGGGCAGAATTGCAGGAAACCGATTTCAGGAGGTAGACGGGAATTGCATGTTAAGCATAGGAAAAGAGGCAGAACGTCCACAATGATGCACTTGGCCAAAAAGGGCGTATGCGTTTTTTCCTGAATATATTCAGGAAAAAACGCATACGCCCTTTTTGGCCAACCAAGCAAGCTTGCAAAGGAAATCTGCACTACAATGAAGTCTCACTGCCCCCCGGTCAAAAGGGCCATCTGAAAAAAGTGTAAAATCCAGAAAGGCAAGACAGGACATGGAGAATTGGGAGCCTTGTTATGCTGATGGGCGGGATGTAAATTGCCAACAGCCACTCTGGAGAAGTGTATGCTGTTTCCTGAAACATCTAAAAAACAAAGCAACAGAGCCTAGGGCACTTCCACTTATGGTCCTATAGC
Organism: Leucopleurus acutus; assembly: GCF_964270905.1. NCBI lineage: Eukaryota > Metazoa > Chordata > Mammalia > Artiodactyla > Delphinidae > Leucopleurus > Leucopleurus acutus. The sequence continues at coordinate 258,098 of NW_028139095.1, read as the reverse complement.
TTAGGGAAATTAAAATCAAAAAGACACAGCCACCCCAAAGGTTGGGACGGCTCTGTTTACAAGAACCTCGTTTATGGTACAAGTTCAATATCACAGAAAGCGAAAAATGGATAAAGAAGTTGTGGTACTTACGTACAATGCAATATCACTCAGCAATGAAATCTATGTCATCAGGCCCGTAGCAGCATAATGAGTGGATTAAGGTACGATGATTGTAAGTGAAATAAGTCACACAGAAAAAGAAACATCATAAGATATCACTACTACACGGAATGTAAACTTGGCTACACAGGAACTGAATTACTAAACAGAACAGGGTCTCAAATGTAGAAAACCAACTTACGCTAGCTTAGGGGAAAGGTGAGTTGGGGTGCTGCATGAAACCAGAGATTGAAATTAGCACAGATACCGTTCCATAAGCCAAATATGTAATAGACAAGAGCTACTCCTTGCTCAACGAAGTGGACTCAACACCCCATATTAAACGCCTAAGAATATACCTGACTAGAAATAATCTTAAAACCTACGGATTTATATGTCTCCGAAAGACAATCAAGCGTGTGTACAGCGGCATAAACGCAGCAGTGATAGGATTGGTGAGGTTCGGTGAGCAAATGCAGACCCTTTGAAGTCATATTGCATGGTACCCATTCCATGGGTCTCAACTCTCCAGGTTTAAGGGATTCTTCCTTCAGCTAAAACATGCATGTGGAACCCAGAGTATGATCCACCATGTGATCGGGAAACGTGTTCAAATGTGTCTCAGTTTTCGTCCCCTGGTACTCGGGTGCAAACTCCAGATGCTTTACTAACACTCTCCCCACTTGGAGAGTCAGTGCCTTTAACCTCCTGTTTGGCCCAGTTTGCAATTTCTGCGGAAAATGTACAGGAATGGGGAGAACCAATGAGAGACTAGCTGGGGGTGTCTGGACGGGCAAATTTAACTCTCATTTCCCACCAGGAAGAGGAATTAACCAAAGGCTCAGCGTGCCGTGCCGGAACCACACTAGGGCCTGAAGCAATCCTGCGGTGTTGCGGCCAGCTCACAAGAAAGCGAGTTGAAGAAAGGAGCTCAGGGGCACTGTAATTCACAAACCTGCAGAGTTATAAATGACAGCTATCGTCCAAAAATATATTGAAGTAAGGCTGCCAAGAAGACTTGAAAGCGGGGCAGAATTGCAGGAAACCGATTTCAGGAGGTAGACGGGAATTGCATGTAAAGCATAGGAAAAGAGGCAGAACGTCCACAATGATGCACTTGGCCAAAAAGGGCGTATGCGTTTTTTCCTGAATATATTCAGGAAAAAACGCATACGCCCTTTTTGGCCAACCAAGCAAGCTTGCAAAGGAAATCTGCACTACAATGAAGTCTCACTGCCCCCCGGTCAAAAGGGCCATCTGAAAAAAGTGTAAAATCCAGAAAGGCAAGACAGGACATGGAGAATTGGGAGCCTTGTTATGCTGATGGGCGGGATGTAAATTGCCAACAGCCACTCTGGAGAAGTGTATGCTGTTTCCTGAAACATCTAAAAAACAAAGCAACAGAGCCTAGGGCACTTCCACTTATGGTCCTATAGCTTAGGGAAATTAAAATCAAAAAGACACAGCCACCCCAAAGTTTGGGACGGCTCTGTTTACAAGAACCTCGTTTACGGTACAAGTTCAATATCACAGAAAGCGAAAAATGGATAAAGAAGTTGTGGTACTTACGTACAATGCAATATCACTCAGCAATGAAATCTATGTCATCAGGCCCGTAGCAGCATAATGAGTGGATTAAGGTACGATGATTGTAAGTGAAATAAGTCACACAGAAAAAGAAACATCATAAGATATCACTACTACACGGAATGTAAACTTGGCTACACAGGAACTGAATTACAAAACAGAACAGGGTCTCAAATGTAGAAAACCAACTTATGCTAGCTTAAGGGGAAAGGTGAGTTGGGGTGCTGCATGAAACCAGAGATTGAAATTAGCACAGATACCGTTCCATAAGCCAAATATGTAATAGACAAGAGCTACTCCTTGCTCAACGAAGTGGACTCAACACCCCATATTAAACGCCTAAGAATATACCTGACTAGAAATAATCTTAAAACCTACGGATTTATATGTCTCCGAAAGACAATCAAGCGTGTGTACAGCGGCATAAACGCAGCAGTGATAGGATTGGTGAGGTTCGGTGAGCAAATGCACACCCTTTGAAGTCATATTGCATGGTACCCATTCCATGGGTCTCAACTCTCCAGGTTTAAGGGATTCTTCCTTCAGCTAAAACATGCATGTGGAACCCAGAGTATGATCCACCGTGTGATCGGGAAACGTGTTCAAATGTGTCTCAGTTTTCGTCCCCTGGTACTCGGGTGCAAACTCCAGACGCTTTACTAACAACCTCCCCACTTGGAGAGTCAGTGCCTTTAACCTCCTGTTTGGCCCAGTTTGCAATTTCTGCGGAAAATGTACAGGAATAGGGAGAACCAATGAGAGACTAGCTGGGGGTGTCTGGACGGGCAAATTTAACTCTCATTTCCCACCAGGAAGAGGAATTAACCAAAGGCTCAGCGTGCCGTGCCGGAACCACACTAGGGCCTGAAGCAATCCTGCGGTGTTGCGGCCAGCTCACAAGAAAGCGAGTTGAAGAAAGGAGCTCAGGGGCACTGTAATTCACAAACCTGCAGAGTTATAAATGACAGCTATCGTCCAAAAATATATTGAAGTAAGGCTGCCAAGAGGACTTGAAAGCGGGGCAGAATTGCAGGAAACCGATTTCAGGAGGTAGACGGGAATTGCATGTTAAGCATAGGAAAAGAGCCAGAACGTCCACAATGATGCACTTGGCCAAAAAGGGCGTATGCGTTTTTTCCTGAATATATTCAGGAAAAAACGCATACGCCCTTTTTGGCCAACCAAGCAAGCTTGCAAAGGAAATCTGCACTACAATGAAGTCTCACTGCCCCCCGGTCAAAAGGGCCATCTGAAAAAAGTGTAAAATCCAGAAAGGCAAGACAGGACATGGAGAATTGGGAGCCTTGTTATGCTGATGGGCGGGATGTAAATTGCCAACAGCCACTCTGGAGAAGTGTATGCTGTTTCCTGAAACATCTAAAAAACAAAGCAACAGAGCCTAGGGCACTTCCACTTATGGTCCTATAGCTTAGGGAAATTAAAATCAAAAAGACACAGCCACCCCAAAGGTTGGGACGGCTCTGTTTACAAGAACCTCGTTTATGGTACAAGTTCAATATCACAGAAAGCGAAAAATGGATAAAGAAGTTGTGGTACTTACGTACAATGCAATATCACTCAGCAATGAAATCTATGTCATCAGGCCCGTAGCAGCATAATGAGTGGATTAAGGTACGATGATTGTAAGTGAAATAAGTCACACAGAAAAAGAAACATCATAAGATATCACTACTACACGGAATGTAAACTTGGCTACACAGGAACTGAATTACAAAACAGAACAGGGTCTCAAATGTAGAAAACCAACTTACGCTAGCTTAAGGGGAAAGGTGAGTTGGGGTGCTGCATGAAACCAGAGATTGAAATTAGCACAGATACCGTTCCATAAGCCAAATATGTAATAGACAAGAGCTACTCCTTGCTCAACGAAGTGGACTCAACACCCCATATTAAACGCCTAAGAATATACCTGACTAGAAATAATCTTAAAACCTACGGATTTATATGTCTCCGAAAGACAATCAAGCGTGTGTACAGCGGCATAAACGCAGCAGTGATAGGATTGGTGAGGTTCGGTGAGCAAATGCAGACCCTTTGAAGTCATATTGCATGGTACCCATTCCATGGGTCTCAACTCTCCAGGTTTAAGGGATTCTTCCTTCAGCTAAAACATGCATGTGGAACCCAGAGTATGATCCACCGTGTGATCGGGAAACGTGTTCACATGTGTCTCAGTTTTCGTCCCCTGGTACTCGGGTGCAAACTCCAGACGCTTTACTAACACTCTCCCCACTTGGAGAGTCGGTGCCTTTAACCTCCTGTTTGGCCCAGTTTGCAATTTCTGCGGAAAATGTACAGGAATAGGGAGAACCAATGAGAGACTAGCTGGGGGTGTCTGGACGGGCAAATTTAACTCTCATTTCCCACCAGGAAGAGGAATTAACCAAAGGCTCAGCGTGCCGTGCCAGAACCACACTAGGGCCTGAAGCAATCCTGCGGTGTTGCGGCCAGCTCACAAGAAAGCGAGTTGAAGAAAGGAGCTCAGGGGCACTGTAATTCACAAACCTGCAGAGTTATAAATGACAGCTATCGTCCAAAAATATATTGAAGTAAGGCTGCCAAGAGGACTTGAAAGCGGGGCAGAATTGCAGGAAACCGATTTCAGGAGGTAGACGGGAATTGCATGTAAAGCATAGGAAAAGAGGCAGAACGTCCACAATGATGCACTTGGCCAAAAAGGGCGTATGCGTTTTTTCCTGAATATATTCAGGAAAAAACGCATACGCCCTTTTTGGCCAACCAAGCAAGCTTGCAAAGGAAATCTGCACTACAATGAAGTCTCACTGCCCCCCGGTCAAAAGGGCCATCTGAAAAAAGTGTAAAATCCAGAAAGGCAAGACAGGACATGGAGAATTGGGAGCCTTGTTATGCTGATGGGCGGGATGTAAATTGCCAACAGCCACTCTGGAGAAGTGTATGCTGTTTCCTGAAACATCTATAAAACAAAGCAACAGAGCCTAGGGCACTTCCACTTATGGTCCTATAGCTTAGGGAAATTAAAATCAAAAAGACACAGCCACCCCAAAGGTTGGGACGGCTCTGTTTACAAGAACCTCGTTTACGGTACAAGTTCAATATCACAGAAAGCGAAAAATGGATAAAGAAGTTGTGGTACTTACGTACAATGCAATATCACTCAGCAATGAAATCTATGTGATCAGGCCCGTAGCAGCATAATGAGTGGATTAAGGTACGATGATTGTAAGTGAAATAAGTCACACAGAAAAAGAAACATCATAAGATATCACTACTACACCGAATGTAAACTTGGCTACACAGGAACTGAATTACAAAACAGAACAGGGTCTCAAATGTAGAAAACCAACTTACGCTAGCTTAAGGGGAAAGGTGAGTTGGGGTGCTGCATGAAACCAGAGATTGAAATTAGCACAGATACCGTTCCATAAGCCAAATATGTAATAGACAAGAGCTACTCCTTGCTCAACGAAGTGGACTCAACACCCCATATTAAACGCCTAAGAATATACCTGACTAGAAATAATCTTAAAACCTACGGATTTATATGTCTCCGAAAGACAATCAAGCGTGTGTACAGCGGCATAAACGCAGCAGTGATAGGATTGGTGAGGTTCGGTGAGCAAATGCAGACCCTTTGAAGTCATATTGCATGGTACCCATTCCATGGGTCTCAACTCTCCAGGTTTAAGGGATTCTTCCTTCAGCTAAAACATGCATGTGGAACCCAGAGTATGATCCACCGTGTGATCGGGAAACGTGTTCAAATGTGTCTCAGTTTTCGTCCCCTGGTACTCGGGTGCAAACTCCAGACGCTTTACTAACACTCTCCCCACTTGGAGAGTCAGTGCCTTTAACCTCCTGTTTGGCCCAGTTTGCAATTTCTGCGGAAAATGTACAGGAATAGGGAGAACCAATGAGAGACTAGCTGGGGGTGTCTGGACGGGCAAATTTAACTCTCATTTCCCACCAGGAAGAGGAATTAACCAAAGGCTCAGCGTGCCGTGCCGGAACCACACTAGGGCCTGAAGCAATCCTGCGGTGTTGCGGCCAGCTCACAAGAAAGCGAGTTGAAGAAAGGAGCTCAGGGGCACTGTAATTCACAAACCTGCAGAGTTATAAATGACAGCTATCGTCCAAAAATATATTGAAGTAAGGCTGCCAAGAGGACTTGAAAGCGGGGCAGAATTGCAGGAAACCGATTTCAGGAGGTAGACGGGAATTGCATGTAAAGCATAGGAAAAGAGGCAGAACGTACACAATGATGCACTTGGCCAAAAAGGGCGTATGCGTTTTTTCCTGAATATATTCAGGAAAAAACGCATACGCCCTTTTTGGCCAACCAAGCAAGCTTGCAAAGGAAATCTGCACTACAATGAAGTCTCACTGCCCCCCCGGTCAAAAGGGCCATCTGAAAAAAGTGGAAAATCCAGAAAGGCAAGACAGGACATGGAGAATTGGGAGCCTTGTTATGCTGATGGGCGGGATGTAAATTGCCAACAGCCACTCTGGAGAAGTGTATGCTGTTTCCTGAAACATCTAAAAAACAAAGCAACAGAGCCTAGGGCACTTCCACTTATGGTCCTATAGCTTAGGGAAATTAAAATCAAAAAGACACAGCCACCCCAAAGTTTGGGACGGCTCTGTTTACAAGAACCTCGTTTACGGTACAAGTTCAATATCACAGAAAGCGAAAAATGGATAAAGAAGTTGTGGTACTTACGTACAATGCAATATCACTCAGCAATGAAATCTATGTCATCAGGCCCGTAGCAGCATAATGAGTGGATTAAGGTACGATGATTGTAAGTGAAATAAGTCACACAGAAAAAGAAACATCATAAGATATCACTACTACACGGAATGTAAACTTGGCTATACAGGAACTGAATTACAAAACAGAACAGGGTCTCAAATGTAGAAAACCAACTTACGCTAGCTTAAGGGGAAAGGTGAGTTGGGGTGCTGCATGAAACCAGAGATTGAAATTAGCACAGATACCGTTCCATAAGCCAAATATGTAATAGACAAGAGCTACTCCTTGCTCAACGAAGTGGACTCAACACCCCATATTAAACGCCTAAGAATATACCTGACTAGAAATAATCTTAAAACCTACGGATTTATATGTCTCCGAAAGACAATCAAGCGTGTGTACAGCGGCATAAACGCAGCAGTGATAGGATTGGTGAGGTTCGGTGAGCAAATGCAGACCCTTTGAAGTCATATTGCATGGTACCCATTCCATGGGTCTCAACTCTCCAGGTTTAAGGGATTCTTCCTTCAGCTAAAACATGCATGTGGAACCCAGAGTATGATCCACCGTGTGATCGGGAAACGTGTTCAAATGTGTCTCAGTTTTCGTCCCCTGGTACTCGGGTGCAAACTCCAGACGCTTTACTAACACTCTCCCCACTTGGAGAGTCAGTGCCTTTAACCTCCTGTTTGGCCCAGTTTGTAATTTCTGCGGAAAATGTACAGGAATAGGGAGAACCAATGAGAGACTAGCTGGGGGTGTCTGGACGGGCAAATTTAACTCTCATTTCCCACCAGGAAGAGGAATTAACCAAAGGCTCAGCGTGCCGTGCCAGAACCACACTAGGGCCTGAAGCAATCTTGCGGTGTTGCGGCCAGCTCACAAGAAAGCGAGTTGAAGAAAGGAGCTCAGGGGCACTGTAATTCACAAACCTGCAGAGTTATAAATGACAGCTATCGTCCAAAAATATATTGAAGTAAGGCTGCCAAGAGGACTTGAAAGCGGGGCAGAATTGCAGGAAACCGATTTCAGGAGGTAGACGGGAATTGCATGTAAAGCATAGGAAAAGAGGCAGAACGTCCACAATGATGCACTTGGCCAAAAAGGGCGTATGCGTTTTTTCCTGAATATATTCAGGAAAAAACGCATACGCCCTTTTTGGCCAACCAAGCAAGCTTGCAAAGGAAATCTGCACTACAATGAAGTCTCACTGCCCCCCGGTCAAAAGGGCCATCTGAAAAAAGTGGAAAATCCAGAAAGGCAAGACAGGACATGGAGAATTGGGAGCCTTGTTATGCTGATGGGCGGGATGTAAATTGCCAACAGCCACTCTGGAGAAGTGTATGCTGTTTCCTGAAACATCTAAAAAACAAAGCAACAGAGCCTAGGGCACTTCCACTTATGGTCCTATAGCTTAGGGAAATTAAAATCAAACAGACACAGCCACCCCAAAGTTTGGGACGGCTCTGTTTACAAGAACCTCGTTTACGGTACAAGTTCAATATCACAGAAAGCGAAAAATGGATAAAGAAGTTGTGGTACTTACGTACAATGCAATATCACTCAGCAATGAAATCTATGTCATCAGGCCCGTAGCAGCATAATGAGTGGATTCAGGTATGATGATTCTAAGTGAAATAAGTCACACAGAAAAAGAAACACCATAAGATATCACTACTACACGGAAGGTAAACTTGGCTACACAAGAACTGAATTACAAAACAGAACAGGGTCTCAAATGTAGAAAACCAACTTATGCTTGCTTAAGAGGAAAGGTGAGTTGGGGTGCTGCATGAAACCAGAGATTGAAATTAGCACAGATACCGTTCCATAAGCCAAATATGTAATAGACAAGAGCTACTCCTTGCTCAACGAAGTGGACTCAACACCCCATATTAAACGCTTAAGAATACACCTGACTAGAAATAATCTTAAAAACTACGAATTTATATGTCTCCGAAAGACAATCAAGCGTGTGTACAGCGGCATAAACGCAGCAGTGATAGGATTGGTGAGGTTCGGTGAGCAAATGCAGACCCTTTGAAGTCATATTGCATGGTACCCATTCCATGGGTCTCAACTCTCCAGGTTTAAGGGATTCTTCCTTCAGCTAAAACATGCATGTGGAACCCAGAGTATGATCCACCGTGTGATCGGGAAACGTGTTCAAATGTGTCTCAGTTTTCGTCCCCTGGTACTCGGGTGCAAACTCCAGACGCTTTACTAACACTCTCCCCACTTGGAGAGTCAGTGCCTTTAACCTCCTGTTTGGCCCAGTTTGCAATTTCTGCGGAAAATGTACAGGAATAGGGAGAACCAATGAGAGACTAGCTGGGGGTGTCTGGACGGGCAAATTTAACTCTCATTTCCCACCAGGAAGAGGAATTAACCAAAGGCTCAGCGTGCCGTGCCGGAACCACACTAGGGCCTGAAGCAATCCTGCGGTGTTGCGGCCAGCTCACAAGAAAGCGAGTTGAAGAAAGGAGCTCAGGGGCACTGTAATTCACAAACCTGCAGAGTTATAAATGACAGCTATCGTCCAAAAATATATTGAAGTAAGGCTGCCAAGAGGACTTGAAAGCGGGGCAGAATTGCAGGAAACCGATTTCAGGAGGTAGACGGGAATTGCATGTAAAGCATAGGAAAAGAGGCAGAACGTCCACAATGATGCACTTGGCCAAAAAGGGCGTATGCGTTTTTTCCTGAATATATTCAGGAAAAAACGCATACGCCCTTTTTGGCCAACCAAGCAAGCTTGCAAAGGAAATCTGCACTACAATGAAGTCTCACTGCCCCCCGGTCAAAAGGGCCATCTGAAAAAAGTGTAAAATCCAGAAAGGCAAGACAGGACATGGAGAATTGGGAGCCTTGTTATGCTGATGGGCGGGATGTAAATTGCCAACAGCCACTCTGGAGAAGTGTATGCTGTTTCCTGAAACATCTAAAAAACAAAGCAACAGAGCCTAGGGCACTTCCACTTATGGTCCTATAGCTTAGGGAAATTAAAATCAAAAAGACACAGCCACCCCAAAGGTTGGGACGGCTCTGTTTACAAGAACCTCGTTTACGGTACAAGTTCAATATCACAGAAAGCGAAAAATGGATAAAGAAGTTGTGGTACTTACATACAATGCAATATCACTCAGCAATGAAATCTATGTCATCAGGCCCGTAGCAGCATAATGAGTGGATTAAGGTACGATGATTGTAAGTGAAATAAGTCACACAGAAAAAGAAACATCATAAGATATCACTACTACACGGAATGTAAACTTGGCTACACAGGAACTGAATTACAAAACAGAACAGGGTCTCAAATGTAGAAAACCAACTTACGCTAGCTTAAGGGGAAAGGTGAGTTGGGGTGCTGCATGAAACCAGAGATTGAAATTAGCACAGATACCGTTCCATAAGCCAAATATGTAATAGACAAGAGCTACTCCTTGCTCAACGAAGTGGACTCAACACCCCATATTAAACGCCTAAGAATATACCTGACTAGAAATAATCTTAAAACCTACGGATTTATATGTCTCCGAAAGACAATCAAGCGTGTGTACAGCGGCATAAACGCAGCAGTGATAGGATTGGTGAGGTTCGGTGAGCAAATGCAGACCCTTTGAAGTCATATTGCATGGTACCCATTCCATGGGTCTCAACTCTCCAGGTTTAAGGGATTCTTCCTTCAGCTAAAACATGCATGTGGAACCCAGAGTATGATCCACCGTGTGATCGGGAAACGTGTTCAAATGTGTCTCAGTTTTCGTCCCCTGGTACTCGGGTGCAAACTCCAGACGCTTTACTAACACTCTCCCCACTTGGAGAGTCAGTGCCTTTAACCTCCTGTTTGGCCCAGTTTGCAATTTCTGCGGAAAATGTACAGGAATAGGGAGAACCAATGAGAGACTAGCTGGGGGTGTCTGGACGGGCAAATTTAACTCTCATTTCCCACCAGGAAGAGGAATTAACCAAAGGCTCAGCGTGCCGTGCCGGAACCACACTAGGGCCTGAAGCAATCCTGCGGTGTTGCGGCCAGCTCACAAGAAAGCGAGTTGAAGAAAGGAGCTCAGGGGCACTGTAATTCACAAACCTGCAGAGTTATAAATGACAGCTATCGTCCAAAAATATATTGAAGTAAGGCTGCCAAGAGGACTTGAAAGCGGGGCAGAATTGCAGGAAACCGATTTCAGGAGGTAGACGGGAATTGCATGTAAAGCATAGGAAAAGAGGCAGAACGTCCACAATGATGCACTTGGCCAAAAAGGGCGTATGCGTTTTTTCCTGAATATATTCAGGAAAAAACGCATACGCCCTTTTTGGCCAACCAAGCAAGCTTGCAAAGGAAATCTGCACTACAATGAAGTCTCACTGCCCCCCGGTCAAAAGGGCCATCTGAAAAAAGTGTAAAATCCAGAAAGGCAAGACAGGACATGGAGAATTGGGAGCCTTGTTATGCTGATGGGCGGGATGTAAATTGCCAACAGCCACTCTGGAGAAGTGTATGCTGTTTCCTGAAACATCTAAAAAACAAAGCAACAGAGCCTAGGGCACTTCCACTTATGGTCCTATAGCTTAGGGAAATTAAAATCAAAAAGACACAGCCACCCCAAAGTTTGGGACGGCTCTGTTTACAAGAACCTCGTTTACAGTACAAGTTCAATATCACAGAAAGCGAAAAATGGATAAAGAAGTTGTGGTACTTACGTACAATGCAATATCACTCAGCAATGAAATCTATGTCATCAGGCCCGTAGCAGCATAATGAGTGGATTAAGGTACGATGATTGTAAGTGAAATAAGTCACACAGAAAAAGAAACATCATAAGATATCACTACTACACGGAATGTAAACTTGGCTACACAGGAACTGAATTACAAAACAGAACAGGGTCTCAAATGTAGAAAACCAACTTACGCTAGCTTAAGGGGAAAGGTGAGTTGGGGTGCTGCATGAAACCAGAGATTGAAATTAGCACAGATACCGTTCCATAAGCCAAATATGTAATAGACAAGAGCTACTCCTTGCTCAACGAAGTGGACTCAACACCCCATATTAAACGCCTAAGAATATACCTGACTAGAAATAATCTTAAAACCTACGGATTTATATGTCTCCGAAAGACAATCAAGCGTGTGTACAGTGGCATAAACGCAGCAGTGATAGGATTGGTGAGGTTCGGTGAGCAAATGCAGACCCTTTGAAGTCATATTGCATGGTACCCATTCCATGGGTCTCAACTCTCCAGGTTTAAGGGATTCTTCCTTCAGCTAAAACATGCATGTGGAACCCAGAGTATGATCCACCGTGTGATCGGGAAACGTGTTCAAATGTGTCTCAGTTTTCGTCCCCTGGTACTCGGGTGCAAACTCCAGACGCTTTACTAACACTCTCCCCACTTGGAGAGTCAGTGCCTTTAACCTCCTGTTTGGCCCAGTTTGCAATTTCTGCGGAAAATGTACAGGAATAGGGAGAACCAATGAGAGACTAGCTGGGGGTGTCTGGACGGGCAAATTTAACTCTCATTTCCCACCAGGAAGAGGAATTAACCAAAGGCTCAGCGTGCCGTGCCGGAACCACACTAGGGCCTGAAGCAATCCTGCGGTGTTGCGGCCAGCTCACAAGAAAGCGAGTTGAAGAAAGGAGCTCAGGGGCACTGTAATTCACAAACCTGCAGAGTTATAAATGACAGCTATCGTCCAAAAATATATTGAAGTAAGGCTGCCAAGAGGACTTGAAAGCGGGGCAGAATTGCAGGAAACCGATTTCAGGAGGTAGACGGGAATTGCATGTAAAGCATAGGAAAAGAGGCAGAACGTCCACAATGATGCACTTGGCCAAAAAGGGCGTATGCGTTTTTTCCTGAATATATTCAGGAAAAAACGCATACGCCCTTTTTGGCCAACCAAGCAAGCTTGCAAAGGAAATCTGCACTACAATGAAGTCTCACTGCCCCCCAGTCAAAAGGGCCATCTGAAAAAAGTGTAAAATCCAGAAAGGCAAGACAGGACATGGAGAATTGGGAGCCTTGTTATGCTGATGGGCGGGATGTAAATTGCCAACAGCCACTCTGGAGAAGTGTATGCTGTTTCCTGAAACATCTAAAAAACAAAGCAACAGAGCCTAGGGCACTTCCACTTATGGTCCTATAGCTTAGGGAAATTAAAATCAAAAAGACACAGCCACCCCAAAGTTTGGGACGGCTCTGTTTACAAGAACCTTGTTTACGGTACAAGTTCAATATCGCAAAAAGCGAAAAATGGATAAAGAAGTTGTGGTACTTACGTACAATGCAATATCACTCAGCAATGAAATCTATGTCATCAGGCCCGTAGCAGCATAATGAGTGGATTAAGGTACGATGATTGTAAGTGAAATAAGTCACACAGAAAAAGAAACATCATAAGATATCACTACTACACGGAATGTAAACTTGGCTACACAGGAACTGAATTACAAAACAGAACAGGGTCTCAAATGTAGAAAACCAACTTACGCTAGCTTAAGGGGAAAGGTGAGTTGGGGTGCTGCATGAAACCAGAGATTGAAATTAACACAGATACCGTTCCATAAGCCAAATATGTAATAGACAAGAGCTACTCCTTGCTCAACGAAGTGGACTCAACACCCCATATTAAACGCCTAAGAATATACCTGACTAGAAATAATCTTAAAACCTACGGATTTATATGTCTCCGAAAGACAATCAAGCGTGTGTACAGCGGCATAAACGCAGCAGTGATAGGATTGGTGAGGTTCGGTGAGCAAATGCAGACCCTTTGAAGTCATATTGCATGGTACCCATTCCATGGGTCTCAACTCTCCAGGTTTAAGGGATTCTTCCTTCAGCTAAAACATGCATGTGGAACCCAGAGTATGATCCACCGTGTGATCGGGAAACGTGTTCAAATGTGTCTCAGTTTTCGTCCCCTGGTACTCGGGTGCAAACTCCAGACACTTTACTAACACTCTCCCCACTTGGAGAGTCAGTGCCTTTAACCTCCTGTTTGGCCCAGTTTGCAATTTCTGCGGAAAATGTACAGGAATAGGGAGAACCAATGAGAGACTAGCTGGGGGTGTCTGGACGGGCAAATTTAACTCTCATTTCCCACCAGGAAGAGGAATTAACCAAAGGCTCAGCGTGCCGTGCCGGAACCACACTAGGGCCTGAAGCAATCCTGCGGTGTTGCGGCCAGCTCACAAGAAAGCGAGTTGAAGAAAGGAGCTCAGGGGCACTGTAATTCACAAACCTGCAGAGTTATAAATGACAGCTATCGTCCAAAAATATATTGAAGTAAGGCTGCCAAGAGGACTTGAAAGCGGGGCAGAATTGCAGGAAACTGATTTCAGGAGGTAGACGGGAATTGCATGTAAAGCATAGGAAAAGAGGCAGAACGTCCACAATGATGCACTTGGCCAAAAAGGGCGTATGCGTTTTTTCCTGAATATATTCAGGAAAAAACGCATACGCCCTTTTTGGCCAACCAAGCAAGCTTGCAAAGGAAATCTGCACTACAATGAAGTCTCACTGCCCCCCGGTCAAAAGGGCCATCTGAAAAAAGTGTAAAATCCAGAAAGGCAAGACAGGACATGGAGAATTGGGAGCCTTGTTATGCTGATGGGCGGGATGTAAATTGCCAACAGCCACTCTGGAGAAGTGTATGCTGTTTCCTGAAACATCTAAAAAACAAAGCAACAGAGCCTAGGGCACTTCCACTTATGGGCCTATAGCTTAGGGAAATTAAAATCAAAAAGACACAGCCACCCCAAAGGTTGGGACGGCTCTGTTTACAAGAACCTCGTTTACGGTACAAGTTCAATATCACAGAAAGCGAAAAATGGATAAAAAAGTTGTGGTACTTACGTACAATGCAATATCACTCAGCAATGAAATCTATGTCATCAGGCCCGTAGCAGCATAATGAGTGGATTAAGGTACGATGATTGTAAGTGAAATAAGTCACACAGAAAAAGAAACATCATAAGATATCACTACTACACGGAATGTAAACTTGGCTACACAGGAACTGAATTACAAAACAGAACAGGGTCTCAAATGTAGAAAACCAACTTACGCTAGCTTAAGGGGAAAGGTGAGTTGGGGTGCTGCATGAAACCAGAGATTGAAATTAGCACAGATACCGTTCCATAAGCCAAATATGTAATAGACAAGAGCTACTCCTTGCTCAACGAAGTGGACTCAACACCCCATATTAAACGCCTAAGAATATACCTGACTAGAAATAATCTTAAAACCTACGGATTTATATGTCTCCGAAAGACAATCAAGCGTGTGTACAGCGGCATAAACGCAGCAGTGATAGGATTGGTGAGGTTCGGTGAGCAAATGCAGACCCTTTGAAGTCATATTGCATGGTACCCATTCCATGGGTCTCAACTCTCCAGGTTTAAGGGATTCTTCCTTCAGCTAAAACATGCATGTGGAACCCAGAGTATGATCCACCGTGTGATCGGGAAACGTGTTCAAATGTGTCTCAGTTTTCGTCCCCTGGTACTCGGGTGCAAACTCCAGACGCTTTACTAACACTCTCCCCACTTGGAGAGTCAGTGCCTTTAACCTCCTGTTTGGCCCAGTTTGCAATTTCTGCGGAAAATGTACAGGAATGGGGAGAACCAATGAGAGACTAGCTGGGGGTGTCTGGACGGGCAAATTTAACTCTCATTTCCCACCAGGAAGAGGAATTAACCAAAGGCTCAGCGTGCCGTGCCGGAACCACACTAGGGCCTGAAGCAATCCTGCGGTGTTGCGGCCAGCTCACAAGAAAGCGAGTTGAAGAAAGGAGCTCAGGGGCACTGTAATTCACAAACCTGCAGAGTTATAAATGACAGCTATCGT
Source organism: Leucopleurus acutus (assembly GCF_964270905.1). Taxonomy (NCBI): domain Eukaryota; kingdom Metazoa; phylum Chordata; class Mammalia; order Artiodactyla; family Delphinidae; genus Leucopleurus; species Leucopleurus acutus. The sequence goes on along the minus strand of NW_028139095.1, from coordinate 242,762 downwards.
CCAAAAATATATTGAAGTAAGGCTGCCAAGAGGACTTGAAAGCGGGGCAGAATTGCAGGAAACCGATTTCAGGAGGTAGACGGGAATTGCATGTAAAGCATAGGAAAAGAGGCAGAACGTCCACAATGATGCACTTGGCCAAAAAGGGCGTATGCGTTTTTTCCTGAATATATTCAGGAAAAAACGCATACGCCCTTTTTGGCCAACCAAGCAAGCTTGCAAAGGAAATCTGCACTACAATGAAGTCTCACTGCCCCCCGGTCAAAAGGGCCATCTGAAAAAAGTGTAAAATCCAGAAAGGCAAGACAGGACATGGAGAATTGGGAGCCTTGTTATGCTGATGGGCGGGATGTAAATTGCCAACAGCCACTCTGGAGAAGTGTATGCTGTTTCCTGAAACATCTAAAAAACAAAGCAACAGAGCCTAGGGCACTTCCACTTATGGTCCTATAGCTTAGGGAAATGAAAATCAAAAAGACACAGCCACCCCAAAGTTTGGGACGGCTCTGTTTACAAGAACCTCGTTTACGGTACAAGTTCAATATCACAGAAAGCGAAAAATGGATAAAGAAGTTGTGGTACTTACGTACAATGCAATATCACTCAGCAATGAAATCTATGTCATCAGGCCCGTAGCAGCATAATGAGTGGATTAAGGTACGATGATTGTAAGTGAAATAAGTCACACAGAAAAAGAAACATCATAAGATATCACTACTACACGGAATGTAAACTTGGCTACACAGGAACTGAATTACAAAACAGAACAGGGTCTCAAATGTAGAAAACCAACTTACGCTAGCTTAGGGGAAAGGTGAGTTGGGGTGCTGCATGAAACCAGAGATTGAAATTAGCACAGATACCGTTCCATAAGCCAAATATGTAATAGACAAGAGCTACTCCTTGCTCAACGAAGTGGACTCAACACCCCATATTAAACGCCTAAGAATATACCTGACTAGAAATAATCTTAAAACCTACGGATTTATATGTCTCCGAAAGACAATCAAGCGTGTGTACAGCGGCATAAACGCAGCAGTGATAGGATTGGTGAGGTTCGGTGAGCAAATGCAGACCCTTTGAAGTCATATTGCATGGTACCCATTCCATGGGTCTCAACTCTCCAGGTTTAAGGGATTCTTCCTTCAGCTAAAACATGCATGTGGAACCCAGAGTATGATCCACCGTGTGATCGGGAAACGTGTTCAAATGTGTCTCAGTTTTCGTCCCCTGGTACTCGGGTGCAAACTCCAGACGCTTTACTAACACTCTCCCCACTTGGAGAGTCAGTGCCTTTAACCTCCTGTTTGGCCCAGTTTGCAATTTCTGCGGAAAATGTACAGGAATAGGGAGAACCAATGAGAGACTAGCTGGGGGTGTCTGGACGGGCAAATTTAACTCTCATTTCCCACCAGGAAGAGGAATTAACCAAAGGCTCAGCGTGCCGTGCCGGAACCACACTAGGGCCTGAAGCAATCCTGCGGTGTTGCGGCCAGCTCACAAGAAAGCGAGTTGAAGAAACGAGCTCAGGGGCACTGTAATTCACAAACCTGCAGAGTTATAAATGACAGCTATCGTCCAAAAATATATTGAAGTAAGGCTGCCAAGAGGACTTGAAAGCGGGGCAGAATTGCAGGAAACCGATTTCAGGAGGTAGACGGGAATTGCATGTAAAGCATAGGAAAAGAGGCAGAACGTCCACAATGATGCACTTGGCCAAAAAGGGCGTATGCGTTTTTTCCTGAATATATTCAGGAAAAAACGCATACGCCCTTTTTGGCCAACCAAGCAAGCTTGCAAAGGAAATCTGCACTACAATGAAGTCTCACTGCCCCCCGGTCAAAAGGGCCATCTGAAAAAAGTGTAAAATCCAGAAAGGCAAGACAGGACATGGAGAATTGGGAGCCTTGTTATGCTGATGGGCGGGATGTAAATTGCCAACAGCCACTCTGGAGAAGTGTATGGTGTTTCCTGAAACATCTAAAAAACAAAGCAACAGAGCCTAGGGCACTTCCACTTATGGTCCTATAGCTTAGGGAAATTAAAATCAAAAAGACACAGCCACCCCAAAGTTTGGGACGGCTCTGTTTATAAGAACCTCGTTTACGGTACAAGTTCAATATCACAGAAAGCGAAAAATGGATAAAGAAGTTGTGGTACTTACGTACAATGCAATATCACTCAGCAATGAAATCTATGTCATCAGGCCCGTAGCAGCATAATGAGTGGATTAAGGTACGATGATTGTAAGTGAAATAAGTCACACAGAAAAAGAAACATCATAAGATATCACTACTACACGGAATGTAAACTTGGCTACACAGGAACTGAATTACAAAACAGAACAGGGTCTCAAATGTAGAAAACCAACTTACGCTAGCTTAAGGGGAAAGGTGAGTTGGGGTGCTGCATGAAACCAGAGATTGAAATTAGCACAGATACCGTTCCATAAGCCAAATATGTAATAGACAAGAGCTACTCCTTGCTCAACGAAGTGGACTCAACACCCCATATTAAACGCCTAAGAATATACCTGACTAGAAATAATCTTAAAACCTACGGATTTATATGTCTCCGAAAGACAATCAAGCGTGTGTACAGCGGCATAAACGCAGCAGTGATAGGATTGGTGAGGTTCGGTGAGCAAATGCAGACCCTTTGAAGTCATATTGCATGGTACCCATTCCATGGGTCTCAACTCTCCAGGTTTAAGGGATTCTTCCTTCAGCTAAAACATGCATGTGGAACCCAGAGTATGATCCACCGTGTGATCGGGAAACGTGTTCAAATGTGTCTCAGTTTTCGTCCCCTGGTACTCGGGTGCAAACTCCAGACGCTTTACTAACACTCTCCCCACTTGGAGAGTCAGTGCCTTTAACCTCCTGTTTGGCCCAGTTTGCAATTTCTGCGGAAAATGTACAGGAATAGGGAGAACCAATGAGAGACTAGCTGGGGGTGTCTGGACGGGCAAATTTAACTCTCATTTCCCACCAGGAAGAGGAATTAACCAAAGGCTCAGCGTGCCGTGCCGGAACCACACTAGGGCCTGAAGCAATCCTGCGGTGTTGCGGCCAGCTCACAAGAAAGCGAGTTGAAGAAAGGAGCTCAGGGGCACTGTAATTCACAAACCTGCAGAGTTATAAATGACAGCTATTGTCCAACAATATATTGAAGTAAGGCTGCCAAGATGACTTGAAAGCGGGGCAGAATTGCAGGAAATCAATTTCAGGAGGTACACTGGAATTGCATGTAAAGCATAGAAAAGAGGCAGAACGTCCTCAATGATGCACTTGGCCAAAAAGGGCGTATGCGTTTTTTCCTGAATATATTCAGGAAAAAACGCATACGCCCTTTTTGGCCAACCAAGCAAGCTTGCAAAGGAAATCTGCACTACAATGAAGTCTCACTGCCCCCCGGTGAAAAGGGCCATCTGAAAAAAGTGGAAAATCCAGAAAGGCAAGACAGGACATGGAGAATTGGGAGCCTTGTTATGCTGATGGGCGGGATGTAAATTGCCAACAGCCACTCTGGAGAAGTGTATGGTGTTTCCTGAAACATCTAAAAAACTAAGCAACAGAGCCTAGGGCACTTCCACTTATGGTCCTATAGCTTAGGGAAATTAAAATCAAAAAGACACGGTCTCCCCAAAGTTTGGGACAGCTCTGTTTACAAGAACCTCGTTTACGGTACAAGTTCAATATCACAGAAAGCGAAAAATGGATAAAGAAGTTGTGGTACTTACGTACAATGCAATATCACTCAGCAATGAAATCTATGTCATCAGGCCCGTAGCAGCATAATGAGTGGATGCAGGTATGATGAGTCTAAGTGAAATAAGTCACACAGAAAAAGAAACATCATAAGATATCACTACTACACGGAATGTAAACTTGGCTACACAGGAACTGAATTACAAAACAGAACAGGGTCTCAAATGTAGAAAACCAACTTACGCTAGCTTAAGGGGAAAGGTGAGTTGGGGTGCTGCATGAAACCAGAGATTGAAATTAGCACAGATACCGTTCCATAAGCCAAATATGTAATAGACAAGAGCTACTCCTTGCTCAACGAAGTGGACTCAACACCCCATATTAAACGCCTAAGAATATACCTGACTAGAAATAATCTTAAAACCTACGGATTTATATGTCTCCGAAAGACAATCAAGCGTGTGTACAGCGGCATAAACGCAGCAGTGATAGGATTGGTGAGGTTCGGTGAGCAAATGCAGACCCTTTGAAGTCATATTGCATGGTACCCATTCCATGGGTCTCAACTCTCCAGGTTTAAGGGATTCTTCCTTCAGCTAAAACATGCATGTGGAACCCAGAGTATGATCCACCGTGTGATCGGGAAACGTGTTCAAATGTGTCTCAGTTTTCGTCCCCTGGTACTCGGGTGCAAACTCCAGACGCTTTACTAACACTCTCCCCACTTGGAGAGTCAGTGCCTTTAACCTCCTGTTTGGCCCAGTTTGCAATTTCTGCGGAAAATGTACAGGAATGGGGAGAACCAATGAGAGACTAGCTGGGGGTGTCTGGACGGGCAAATTTAACTCTCATTTCCCACCAGGAAGAGGAATTAACCAAAGGCTCAGCGTGCCGTGCCAGAACCACACTAGGGCCTGAAGCAATCCTGCGGTGTTGCGGCCAGCTCACAAGAAAGCGAGTTGAAGAAAGGAGCTCAGGGGCACTGTAATTCACAAACCTGCAGAGTTATAAATGACAGCTATCGTCCAAAAATATATTGAAGTAAGGCTGCCAAGAGGACTTGAAAGCGGGGCAGAATTGCAGGAAACCGATTTCAGGAGGTAGACGGGAATTGCATGTAAAGCATAGGAAAAGAGGCAGAACGTCCACAATGATGCACTTGGCCAAAAAGGGCGTATGCGTTTTTTCCTGAATATATTCAGGAAAAAACGCATACGCCCTTTTTGGCCAACCAAGCAAGCTTGCAAAGGAAATCTGCACTACAATGAAGTCTCACTGCCCCCCGGTCAAAAGGGCCATCTGAAAAAAGTGTAAAATCCAGAAAGGCAAGACAGGACATGGAGAATTGGGAACCTTGTTATGCTGATGGGTGGGATGTAAATTGCCAACAGCCACTCTGGAGAAGTGTATGCTGTTTCCTGAAACATCTAAAAAACAAAGCAACAGAGCCTAGGGCACTTCCACTTATGGTCCTATAGCTTAGGGAAATTAAAATCAAAAAGACACAGCCACCCCAAAGTTTGGGACGGCTCTGTTTACAAGAACCTCGTTTACGGTACAAGTTCAATATCACAGAAAGCGAAAAATGGATAAAGAAGTTGTGGTACTTACGTACAATGCAATATCACTCAGCAATGAAATCTATGTCATCAGGCCCGTAGCAGCATAATGAGTGGATTAAGGTACGATGATTGTAAGTGAAATAAGTCACACAGAAAAAGAAACATCATAAGATATCACTACTACACGGAATGTAAACTTGGCTACACAGGAACTGAATTACAAAACAGAACAGGGTCTCAAATGTAGAAAACCAACTTACGCTAGCTTAAGGGGAAAGGTGAGTTGGGGTGCTGCATGAAACCAGAGATTGAAATTAGCACAGATACCGTTCCATAAGCCAAATATGTAATAGACAAGAGCTACTCCTTGCTCAACGAAGTGGACTCAACACCCCATATTAAACGCCTAAGAATATACCTGACTAGAAATAATCTTAAAACCTACGGATTTATATGTCTCCGAAAGACAATCAAGCGTGTGTACAGCGGCATAAACGCAGCAGTGATAGGATTGGTGAGGTTCGGTGAGCAAATGCAGACCCTTTGAAGTCATATTGCATGGTACCCATTCCATGGGTCTCAACTCTCCAGGTTTAAGGGATTCTTCCTTCAGCTAAAACATGCATGTGGAACCCAGAGTATGATCCACCGTGTGATCGGGAAACGTGTTCAAATGTGTCTCAGTTTTCGTCCCCTGGTACTCGGGTGCAACACTCCAGACGCTTTACTAACACTCTCCCCACTTGGAGAGTCAGTGCCTTTAACCTCCTGTATGGCCCAGTTTGCAATTTCTGCGGAAAATGTACAGGAATAGGGAGAACCAATGAGAAACTAGCTGGAGGTGTCTGGACGGGCAAATTTAACTCTCATTTCCCACCAGAAAGAGGAATTAACCAAAGGCTCAGCATGCCTTTCCAGAACCACACTAGGGCCTGAAGCAATCCTGCGGTGTTGCGGCCAGCTCACAAGAAAGCGAGTTGAAGAAAGGAGCTCAGGGGCACTGTAATTCACAAACCTGCAGAGTTATAAATGACAGCTATCGTCCAAAAATATATTGAAGTAAGGCTGCCAAGAGGACTTGAAAGCGGGGCAGAATTGCAGGAAACCGATTTCAGGAGGTAGACGGGAATTGCATGTAAAGCATAGGAAAAGAGGCAGAACGTACACAATGATGCACTTGGCCAAAAAGGGCGTATGCGTTTTTTCCTGAATATATTCAGGAAAAAACGCATACGCCCTTTTTGGCCAACCAAGCAAGCTTGCAAAGGAAATCTGCACTACAATGAAGTCTCACTGCCCCCCGGTCAAAAGGGCCATCTGAAAAAAGTGTAAAATCCAGAAAGGCAAGACAGGACATGGAGAACTGGGAGCCTTGTTATGCTGATGGGCGGGATGTAAATTGCCAACAGCCACTCTGGAGAAGTGTATGCTGTTTCCTGAAACATCTAAAAAACAAAGCAACAGAGCCTAGGGCACTTCCACTTATGGTCCTATAGCTTAGGGAAATTAAAATCAAAAAGACACAGCCACCCCAAAGGTTGGGACGGCTCTGTTTACAAGAACCTCGTTTACGGTACAAGTTCAATATCACAGAAAGCGAAAAATGGATAAAGAAGTTGTGGTACTTACGTACAATGCAATATCACTCAGCAATGAAATCTATGTCATCAGGCCCGTAGCAGCATAATGAGTGGATTAAGGTACGATGATTGTAAGTGAAATAAGTCACACAGAAAAAGAAACATCATAAGATATCACTACTACACGGAATGTAAACTTGGCTACACAGGAACTGAATTACAAAACAGAACAGGGTCTCAAATGTAGAAAACCAACTTACGCTAGCTTAAGGGGAAAGGTGAGTTGGGGTGCTGCATGAAACCAGAGATTGAAATTAGCACAGATACCGTTCCATAAGCCAAATATGCAATAGACAAGAGCTACTCCTTGCTCAACGAAGTGGACTCAACACCCCATATTAAACGCCTAAGAATATACCTGACTAGAAATAATCTTAAAACCTACGGATTTATATGTCTCCGAAAGACAATCAAGCGTGTGTACAGCGGCATAAACGCAGCAGTGATAGGATTGGTGAGGTTCGGTGAGCAAATGCAGACCCTTTGAAGTCATATTGCATGGTACCTATTCCATGGGTCTCAACTCTCCAGGTTTAAGGGATTCTTCCTTCAGCTAAAACATGCATGTGGAACCCAGAGTATGATCCACCGTGTGATCGGGAAACGTGTTCAAATGTGTCTCGTTTTCGTCCCTGGTACTCGGGTGCAACATTCCAGATGCTTTACTAACACTCTCCCCACTTGGAGAGTCAGTGCCTTTAACCTCCTGTTTGGCCCAGTTTGTAATTTCTGTGGAAAATGAACAGGAATAGGGAGAACGAAAGAGAGACTAGCTGGAGGTGTCTGGACGGGCAAATTTAACTCTCATTTCCCACCAGGAAGAGGAATTAACCAAAGGCTCAGCGTGCCGTGCCGGAACTACACTAGGGCTTGAAGCAATCCTGCGGTGTTGGGGCCAGCTCACAAGAAAGCGAGTTGAAGAAACGAGCTCAGGGGCACTGTAATTCACAAACCTGCAGAGTTATAAATGACAGCTATCGTCCAAAAATATATTGAAGTAAGGCTGCCAAGAGGACTTGAAAGCGGGGCAGAATTGCAGGAAATCGATTTCAGGAGGTACACTGGAATTGCATGTAAAGCATAGGAAAAGAGGCAGAACGTCCACAATGATGCACTTGGCCAAAAAGGGCGTATGCATTTTTTCCTGAATATATTCAGGAAAAAACGCATACGCCCTTTTTGGCCAACCAAGCAAGCTTGCAAAGGAAATCTGCACTACAATGAAGTCTCACTGCCCCCCGGTCAAAAGGGCCATCTGAAAAAAGTGTAAAATCCAGAAAGGCAGGACAGGCCATGGAGAACTGGGAGCCTTGTTATGCTGGTGGTCGTGATGTAAATTGCCAACAGCCACTCTGGAGAAGTGTATGGTGTTTCCTGAAACATCTAAAAAACAAAGCAACAGAGCCTAGGGCACTTCCACTTATGGTCCCATAGCTTAGGGAAATTAAAATCAAAAAGACACGGTCACCCCAAAGTTTGGGATGGCTCTGTTTACAAGAACCTCGTTTACGGTACAAGTTCAATATCACAGAAAGCAAAAAATGGATAAAGAAGTTGTGGTACTTACGTACAATGCAATATCACTCAGCAATGAAATCTATGTCATCAGGCCCGTAGCAGCATAATGAGTGGATGCAGGTATGATGAGTCTAAGTGAAATAAGTCACACAGAAAAAGAAACATCATAAGATATCACTACTACACGGAATGTAAACTTGGCTACACAGGAACTGAATTACAAAACAGAACAGGGTGTCAAATGTAGAAAACCAACTTATGCTTGCTTAAGGGGAAAGGTGAGTTGGGGTGCTGCATGAAACCAGAGATTGAAATTAGCACAGATACTGTTCTATAAGCCAAATATGCAAGAGACTAGAGCTACTCCTTGCTGAACGAAGTGGACTCAACACCCCATATTAAACGCCTAAGAATATACCTGACTAGAAATAATCTTAAAACCTACGGATTTATATGTCTCCGAAAGAGAATCAAGCGTGTGTACAGTGGCATAAACGCAGCAGTGATAGGATTGGTGAGGTTAGGTGAGCAAATGCAGACCCTTTGAAGTCATATTGCATGGTACCCATTCCATGGGTCTCAACTCTCCAGGTTTAAGGGATTTTTCCTTCAGCTAAAACATGCATGTGGAACCCAGAGTATGATCCACCGTGTGATCGGAAAACGTGTTCAAATGTGTCTCGTTTTCGTCCCTGGTACTCGGGTGCAACATTCCAGACGCTTTACTAACACTCTCCCCACTTGGAGAGTCAGTGCCTTTAACCTCCTGTTTGGCCCAGTTTGTAATTTCTGTGGAAGATGAACAGGAAGATGGAGAACCAAGGAGAGACTAGCTGGAGGTGTCTGGAAGGGCAAATTTAACTCTCATTTCCCACCAGGAAGAGGAATTAACCAAAGGCTCAGCGTGCCATGCCGGAACCACACTAGGGTCTGAAGCAATCCTGCGGTGTTGCGGCCAGCTCACAAAAAAGCGAGTTGAAGAAAGGAGCTCAGGGACACTGTAATTCACAACCCTACAGAGTTAAAAATGACACTTATCGTCCAAAAATATATTGAAGTAAGGCTGCCAAGAGGACTTGAAAGCGGGGCAGAATTGCAGGAAACCGATTTCAGGAGGTAGACTGGAATTGCATGTAAAGCATAGGAAAAGAGGCAGAACGTCCACAATGATGCACTTGGCCAAAAAGGGCGTATGCTTTCTTTCCTGAATATATTCACGAAAAAACGCATACGCCCTTTTTGGCCAACCAAGCAAGCTTGCAAAGGAAATCTGCACTACAATGAAGTCTCACTGCCCCCCGGTCAAAAGGGCCATCTGAAAAAAGTGTAAAATCCAGAAAGGCAGGACAGGCCATGGAGAACTGGGAGCCTTGTTATGCTGATGGGCGGGATGTAAATTGCCAGCAGCCACTCTGGAGAAGTGTATGGTGTTTCCTGAAACATCCAAAAAACAAAGCAACAGAGCCTAGGGCACTTCCACTTATGGTCCTATAGCTTAGGGAAATTAAAATCAAAAAGACACAGCCACCCCAAGTTTGGGACGGCTCTGTTTACAAGAACCTCGTTTACGGTACAAGTTCAATATCACAGAAAGCGAAAAATGGATAAAGAAGTTGTGGTACTTACGTACAATGCAATATCACTCAGCAATGAAATCTATGTCATCAGGCCTGTAGCAGCATAATGACTGGATTCAGGTACGATGATTCTAAGTGAAATAAGTCACACAGAAAAAGAAACATCATAAGGTATCACTAATACATGGAATGTAAACTTGGCTACACAGGAAGTGAATTACAAAGCAAAACAGGGTCTCAAATGTAGAAAACCAACTTATGCTTGCTTAAGGGGAAAGGTGAGTTGGGGTGCTGCATAAAACCAGAGATTGAAATTAGCACAGATACCGTTCCATAAGCCAAATATGTAATAGACAAGAGCTACTCCTTACTCAACGAAGTGGACTCAACACCCCATATTAAACGCCTAAGAATATACCTGACTAGTAAGAATCTTAAAACCTATGGATTTATATGTCTCCGAAAGAGAATCAAGCGTGTGTACAGCGGCATAAACGCAGCAGTGATAGGATTGGTGAGGTTCGGTGAGCAAATGCAGACCCTTTGAAGTCATATTGCATGGTACCCATTACATCGGTCTCAACTCTCTAGGTCTAAGGGATTCTTCCTTCAGCTAAAACATCCATGTGGAACCAAGAGTATGATCCACCATGTGATCGGGAAATGTGTTCAAATGTGTCTCAGTTTTAGTCCCCTGGTACTAGGGTGCAACACTCCAGACGCTTTACTAACACTCTCCCCACTTGGAGAGTCAGTGCCTTTAACCTCCTGTTTGGCCCAGTTTGCAATTTCTGTGGAAGATGAACAGGAATAGTGAGAACCAATGAGAGACTAGCTCGAGGTGTCTGGACGGGCAAATTTAACTCTCATTTCCCACCAGGAAGAGGAATTAACCAAAGGTTCAGCATGCCGTGCCAGAACCAAACTAGGGCCTGAAGCAATCCTGCAGTGTTGCGGCCAGCTCACAAGAAAGCGAGTTGAAGAAAGGAGCTCAGGGGCACTGTAATTCACAAACATGCAGAGTTATAAATGACAGGTATCTTCCAAAAATATATTGAAGTAAGGCTGCCAAGAGGAGTTGAAAGCGTGGCAGAATTGCAGGAAACCGATTTCAGGAGGTAGACTGGAATTGTATGTAAAGCATAGGAAAAGAGGCAGAACGGCCACAATGATGCACTTGGCCAAAAAGGGCGTATGCGTTTTTTCCTGAATATATTCAGGAAAAAACGCATACGCCCTTTTTGGCCAACCAAGCAAGCTTGCAAAGGAAATCTGCACTACAATGAAGTCTCACTGCCCCCCGGTCAAAAGGGCCATCTGAAAAAAGTGTAAAATCCAGAAAGGCAGGACAGGCCATGGAGAACTGGGAGCCTTGTTATGCTGATGGGCGTGATGTAAATTGCCAACAGCCACTCTGGAGAAGTGTATGGTGTTTCCTGAAACATCCAAAAAACAAAGCAACAGAGCCTAGGGCACTTCCACTTATGGTCCTATAGCTTAGGGAAATTAAAATCAAAAAGACACAGCCACCCTAAAGTTTGGGACGGCTCTGTTTGCAAGAACCTCGTTTATGGTACAAGTTCAATATCACAGAAAGCGAAAAATGGATAAAGAAGTTGTGGTACTTACGTACAATGCAATATCAGTCAGCAATGAAATCTATGTCATCAGGCCCGTAGCAGCATAATGAATGGATTCAGGTACGATGATTCTAAGTGAAATAAGTCACACAGAAAAAGAAACATCATAAGATATCACTAATACATGGAATGTAAACTTGGCTACACAAGAACTGAATTACAAAACAGAACAGAGTGTCAAATGTGGAAAACCAACTTAGGCTTGCTTAAGGGGAAGGGTGAGTTGGGGTGCTGCATAAAACCAGAGATTGAAATTAGCACAGATACCGTTCCATAAGCCAAATATGTAATAGACAAGAGCTACTCCTTGCTCAACGAAGTGGACTCAACACCCCATATTAAACGCCTAAGAATATACCTGACTAGTAAGAATCTTAAAACCTTTGAATTTATGTCTCCGAAAGAGAATCAAGCGTGTGTACAGCGGCATAAACGCAGCAGTGATAGGATTGGTGAGGTTCGGTGAGCAAATGCAGACCCTTTGAAGTCATATTGCATGGTACCCATTCCATGGGTCTCAACTCTCCAGGTTTAAGGGATTCTTCCTTCAGCTAAAACATGCATGTGGAACACAGAGTATGATCCACCGTGTGATCGGGAAACGTGTTCAAATGTGTCTCAGTTTTCGTCCCCTGGTACTCGGGTGCAACACTCCAGACGCTTTACTAACACTCTCCCCACTTGGAGAGTCAGTGCCTTTAACCTCCTGTATGGCCCAGTTTGCAATTTCTGCGGAAAATGTTCAGGAATAGGGAGAACCAATGAGAAACTAGCTGGAGGTGTCTGGACGGGCAAATTTAACTCTCATTTCCCACCAGGAAGAGGAATTAACCAAAGGCTCAGCGTGCCGGGCCGGATCCACACTAGGACCAGAAGCAATCCTTTGGTGTTGCAGCCAGCTTACAAGAAAGCGAGTTGAAGAAAGGAGCTCAGGGGCACTGTAATTCACAAACCTGCAGAGTTATAAATGACAGCTATCTTCCAAAAATATATTGAAGTAAGGCAGCCAAGAGGAGTTGAAAGCGGAGCAGAATTGCAGGAAACCGATTTCAGGAGGCAGACAGGAATTGCATGTAAAGCATAGGAAAAGAGGCAGAACGTCCACAACGATGCACTTGGCCAAAAAGGGCGTATGCGTTTTTTCCTGAATATATTCAGGAAAAAACGCATACGCACTTTTTGGCCAACCAAGCAAGCTTGCAAAGGAAATCTGCACTACAATGAAGTCTCACTGCCGCCCAGTCAAAAGGGCCATCTGAAAAATGTGTAAAATCCAGAAAGGCAGGGCAGGCCATGGAGAACTGGGAGCCTTGTTATGCTGATGGGCGGGATGTAAATTGCCAACAGCCACTCTGGAGAAGTGTATGGTGTTTCCTGAAACATCTAAAAAACAAAGCAACAGAGCCTAGGGCACTTCCACTTATGGTCCTATAGCTTAGGGAAATTAAAATCAAAAAGACACAGCCACCCCAAAGTTTGGGACGGCTCTGTTTACAAGAACCTCGTTTATGGTACAAGTTCAATATCACAGAAAGCGAAAAATGGATAAAGAAGTTGTGGTACTTACGTACAATGCAATATCACTCAGCAATGAAATCTATGCCATCAGGCACGTAGAAGCATAATGAGTGGATTCAGGTACGATGATTCTAAGTGAAATAAGTCACACAGAAAAAGAAACATCATAAGATATCACCAATACACGGAATGTAAACTTGGCTACACAGGAACTGAATTACAAAACAGAACAGGGTGTCAAATGTAGAAAACCAACTTATGCTTGCTTAAGGGGAAAGGTGAGTTGGGGTGCTGCATGAAACCAGAGATTGAAATTAGCACAGATACCGTTCCATAAGCCAAATATGCAATAGACAAGAGCTACTCCTTGCTGAACGAAGTGGACTCAACACCCCATATTAAACGCCTAAGAATATACCTGACTAGTAAGAATATTAAAACCTATGGATTTATATGTCTCCGAAAGAGAATCAAGCGTGTGTACAGCGGCATAAACGCAGCAGTGATAGGATTGGTGAGGTTCGGTGAGCAAATGCAGACCCTTTGAAGTCATATTGCATGGTACCCATTCCATGGGTCTCAACTCTCCAGGTTTAAGGGATTCTTCCTTCAGCTAAAACATGCATGTGGAACACAGAGTATGATCCACCGTGTGATCGGGAAACGTGTTCAAATGTGTCTCAGTTTTCTTCCCCTGGTACTTGGGTGCAACACTCCAGACGCTTTACTAACACTCTCCCCACTTGGAGAGTCAGTGCCTTTAACCTCCTGTATGGCCCAGTTTGCAATTTCTGCGGAAAATGTTCAGGAATAGGGAGAACCAATGAGAAACTACCTGGAGGTGTCTGGACGGGCAAGTTTAACTCTCATTTCCCACCAGGAAGAGGAATTAACCAAAGGCTCAGCGTGCCGTGCCGGAACCACACTAGGGCCTGAAGCAATCCTGCGGTGTTGCGGCCAGCTCACAAGAAAGCGAGTTGAAGAAACGAGCTCAGGGGCACTGTAATTCACAAACCTGCAGAGTTATAAATGACAGCTATCGTCCAAAAATATATTGAAGTAAGGCTGCCAAGAGGACTTGAAAGCGGGGCAGAATTGCAGGAAACCGATTTCAGGAGGTAGACGGGAATTGCATGTAAAGCATAGGAAAAGAGGCAGAACGTCCACAATGATGCACTTGGCCAAAAAGGGCGTATGCGTTTTTTCCTGAATATATTCAGGAAAAAACGCATACGCCCTTTTTGGCCAACCAAGCAAGCTTGCAAAGGAAATCTGCACTACAATGAAGTCTCACTGCCCCCCGGTCAAAAGGGCCATCTGAAAAAAGTGTAAAATCCAGAAAGGCAAGACAGGACATGGAGAATTGGGAGCCTTGTTATGCTGATGGGCGGGATGTAAATTGCCAACAGCCACTCTGGAGAAGTGTATGGTGTTTCCTGAAACATCTAAAAAACAAAGCAACAGAGCCTAGGGCACTTCCACTTATGGTCCTATAGCTTAGGGAAATTAAAATCAAAAAGACACAGCCACCCCAAAGTTTGGGACGGCTCTGTTTATAAGAACCTCGTTTACGGTACAAGTTCAATATCACAGAAAGCGAAAAATGGATAAAGAAGTTGTGGTACTTACGTACAATGCAATATCACTCAGCAATGAAATCTATGTCATCAGGCCCGTAGCAGCATAATGAGTGGATTAAGGTACGATGATTGTAAGTGAAATAAGTCACACAGAAAAAGAAACATCATAAGATATCACTACTACACGGAATGTAAACTTGGCTACACAGGAACTGAATTACAAAACAGAACAGGGTCTCAAATGTAGAAAACCAACTTACGCTAGCTTAAGGGGAAAGGTGAGTTGGGGTGCTGCATGAAACCAGAGATTGAAATTAGCACAGATACCGTTCCATAAGCCAAATATGTAATAGACAAGAGCTACTCCTTGCTCAACGAAGTGGACTCAACACCCCATATTAAACGCCTAAGAATATACCTGACTAGAAATAATCTTAAAACCTACGGATTTATATGTCTCCGAAAGACAATCAAGCGTGTGTACAGCGGCATAAACGCAGCAGTGATAGGATTGGTGAGGTTCGGTGAGCAAATGCAGACCCTTTGAAGTCATATTGCATGGTACCCATTCCATGGGTCTCAACTCTCCAGGTTTAAGGGATTCTTCCTTCAGCTAAAACATGCATGTGGAACCCAGAGTATGATCCACCGTGTGATCGGGAAACGTGTTCAAATGTGTCTCAGTTTTCGTCCCCTGGTACTCGGGTGCAAACTCCAGACGCTTTACTAACACTCTCCCCACTTGGAGAGTCAGTGCCTTTAACCTCCTGTTTGGCCCAGTTTGCAATTTCTGCGGAAAATGTACAGGAATAGGGAGAACCAATGAGAGACTAGCTGGGGGTGTCTGGACGGGCAAATTTAACTCTCATTTCCCACCAGGAAGAGGAATTAACCAAAGGCTCAGCGTGCCGTGCCGGAACCACACTAGGGCCTGAAGCAATCCTGCGGTGTTGCGGCCAGCTCACAAGAAAGCGAGTTGAAGAAAGGAGCTCAGGGGCACTGTAATTCACAAACCTGCAGAGTTATAAATGACAGCTATTGTCCAACAATATATTGAAGTAAGGCTGCCAAGATGACTTGAAAGCGGGGCAGAATTGCAGGAAATCAATTTCAGGAGGTACACTGGAATTGCATGTAAAGCATAGAAAAGAGGCAGAACGTCCTCAATGATGCACTTGGCCAAAAAGGGCGTATGCGTTTTTTCCTGAATATATTCAGGAAAAAACGCATACGCCCTTTTTGGCCAACCAAGCAAGCTTGCAAAGGAAATCTGCACTACAATGAAGTCTCACTGCCCCCCGGTGAAAAGGGCCATCTGAAAAAAGTGGAAAATCCAGAAAGGCAAGACAGGACATGGAGAATTGGGAGCCTTGTTATGCTGATGGGCGGGATGTAAATTGCCAACAGCCACTCTGGAGAAGTGTATGGTGTTTCCTGAAACATCTAAAAAACTAAGCAACAGAGCCTAGGGCACTTCCACTTATGGTCCTATAGCTTAGGGAAATTAAAATCAAAAAGACACGGTCTCCCCAAAGTTTGGGACAGCTCTGTTTACAAGAACCTCGTTTACGGTACAAGTTCAATATCACAGAAAGCGAAAAATGGATAAAGAAGTTGTGGTACTTACGTACAATGCAATATCACTCAGCAATGAAATCTATGTCATCAGGCCCGTAGCAGCATAATGAGTGGATGCAGGTATGATGAGTCTAAGTGAAATAAGTCACACAGAAAAAGAAACATCATAAGATATCACTACTACACGGAATGTAAACTTGGCTACACAGGAACTGAATTACAAAACAGAACAGGGTCTCAAATGTAGAAAACCAACTTACGCTAGCTTAAGGGGAAAGGTGAGTTGGGGTGCTGCATGAAACCAGAGATTGAAATTAGCACAGATACCGTTCCATAAGCCAAATATGTAATAGACAAGAGCTACTCCTTGCTCAACGAAGTGGACTCAACACCCCATATTAAACGCCTAAGAATATACCTGACTAGAAATAATCTTAAAACCTACGGATTTATATGTCTCCGAAAGACAATCAAGCGTGTGTACAGCGGCATAAACGCAGCAGTGATAGGATTGGTGAGGTTCGGTGAGCAAATGCAGACCCTTTGAAGTCATATTGCATGGTACCCATTCCATGGGTCTCAACTCTCCAGGTTTAAGGGATTCTTCCTTCAGCTAAAACATGCATGTGGAACCCAGAGTATGATCCACCGTGTGATCGGGAAACGTGTTCAAATGTGTCTCAGTTTTCGTCCCCTGGTACTCGGGTGCAAACTCCAGACGCTTTACTAACACTCTCCCCACTTGGAGAGTCAGTGCCTTTAACCTCCTGTTTGGCCCAGTTTGCAATTTCTGCGGAAAATGTACAGGAATGGGGAGAACCAATGAGAGACTAGCTGGGGGTGTCTGGACGGGCAAATTTAACTCTCATTTCCCACCAGGAAGAGGAATTAACCAAAGGCTCAGCGTGCCGTGCCAGAACCACACTAGGGCCTGAAGCAATCCTGCGGTGTTGCGGCCAGCTCACAAGAAAGCGAGTTGAAGAAAGGAGCTCAGGGGCACTGTAATTCACAAACCTGCAGAGTTATAAATGACAGCTATCGTCCAAAAATATATTGAAGTAAGGCTGCCAAGAGGACTTGAAAGCGGGGCAGAATTGCAGGAAACCGATTTCAGGAGGTAGACGGGAATTGCATGTAAAGCATAGGAAAAGAGGCAGAACGTCCACAATGATGCACTTGGCCAAAAAGGGCGTATGCGTTTTTTCCTGAATATATTCAGGAAAAAACGCATACGCCCTTTTTGGCCAACCAAGCAAGCTTGCAAAGGAAATCTGCACTACAATGAAGTCTCACTGCCCCCCGGTCAAAAGGGCCATCTGAAAAAAGTGTAAAATCCAGAAAGGCAAGACAGGACATGGAGAATTGGGAACCTTGTTATGCTGATGGGTGGGATGTAAATTGCCAACAGCCACTCTGGAGAAGTGTATGCTGTTTCCTGAAACATCTAAAAAACAAAGCAACAGAGCCTAGGGCACTTCCACTTATGGTCCTATAGCTTAGGGAAATTAAAATCAAAAAGACACAGCCACCCCAAAGTTTGGGACGGCTCTGTTTACAAGAACCTCGTTTACGGTACAAGTTCAATATCACAGAAAGCGAAAAATGGATAAAGAAGTTGTGGTACTTACGTACAATGCAATATCACTCAGCAATGAAATCTATGTCATCAGGCCCGTAGCAGCATAATGAGTGGATTAAGGTACGATGATTGTAAGTGAAATAAGTCACACAGAAAAAGAAACATCATAAGATATCACTACTACACGGAATGTAAACTTGGCTACACAGGAACTGAATTACAAAACAGAACAGGGTCTCAAATGTAGAAAACCAACTTACGCTAGCTTAAGGGGAAAGGTGAGTTGGGGTGCTGCATGAAACCAGAGATTGAAATTAGCACAGATACCGTTCCATAAGCCAAATATGTAATAGACAAGAGCTACTCCTTGCTCAACGAAGTGGACTCAACACCCCATATTAAACGCCTAAGAATATACCTGACTAGAAATAATCTTAAAACCTACGGATTTATATGTCTCCGAAAGACAATCAAGCGTGTGTACAGCGGCATAAACGCAGCAGTGATAGGATTGGTGAGGTTCGGTGAGCAAATGCAGACCCTTTGAAGTCATATTGCATGGTACCCATTCCATGGGTCTCAACTCTCCAGGTTTAAGGGATTCTTCCTTCAGCTAAAACATGCATGTGGAACCCAGAGTATGATCCACCGTGTGATCGGGAAACGTGTTCAAATGTGTCTCAGTTTTCGTCCCCTGGTACTCGGGTGCAACACTCCAGACGCTTTACTAACACTCTCCCCACTTGGAGAGTCAGTGCCTTTAACCTCCTGTATGGCCCAGTTTGCAATTTCTGCGGAAAATGTACAGGAATAGGGAGAACCAATGAGAAACTAGCTGGAGGTGTCTGGACGGGCAAATTTAACTCTCATTTCCCACCAGAAAGAGGAATTAACCAAAGGCTCAGCATGCCTTTCCAGAACCACACTAGGGCCTGAAGCAATCCTGCGGTGTTGCGGCCAGCTCACAAGAAAGCGAGTTGAAGAAAGGAGCTCAGGGGCACTGTAATTCACAAACCTGCAGAGTTATAAATGACAGCTATCGTCCAAAAATATATTGAAGTAAGGCTGCCAAGAGGACTTGAAAGCGGGGCAGAATTGCAGGAAACCGATTTCAGGAGGTAGACGGGAATTGCATGTAAAGCATAGGAAAAGAGGCAGAACGTACACAATGATGCACTTGGCCAAAAAGGGCGTATGCGTTTTTTCCTGAATATATTCAGGAAAAAACGCATACGCCCTTTTTGGCCAACCAAGCAAGCTTGCAAAGGAAATCTGCACTACAATGAAGTCTCACTGCCCCCCGGTCAAAAGGGCCATCTGAAAAAAGTGTAAAATCCAGAAAGGCAAGACAGGACATGGAGAACTGGGAGCCTTGTTATGCTGATGGGCGGGATGTAAATTGCCAACAGCCACTCTGGAGAAGTGTATGCTGTTTCCTGAAACATCTAAAAAACAAAGCAACAGAGCCTAGGGCACTTCCACTTATGGTCCTATAGCTTAGGGAAATTAAAATCAAAAAGACACAGCCACCCCAAAGGTTGGGACGGCTCTGTTTACAAGAACCTCGTTTACGGTACAAGTTCAATATCACAGAAAGCGAAAAATGGATAAAGAAGTTGTGGTACTTACGTACAATGCAATATCACTCAGCAATGAAATCTATGTCATCAGGCCCGTAGCAGCATAATGAGTGGATTAAGGTACGATGATTGTAAGTGAAATAAGTCACACAGAAAAAGAAACATCATAAGATATCACTACTACACGGAATGTAAACTTGGCTACACAGGAACTGAATTACAAAACAGAACAGGGTCTCAAATGTAGAAAACCAACTTACGCTAGCTTAAGGGGAAAGGTGAGTTGGGGTGCTGCATGAAACCAGAGATTGAAATTAGCACAGATACCGTTCCATAAGCCAAATATGCAATAGACAAGAGCTACTCCTTGCTCAACGAAGTGGACTCAACACCCCATATTAAACGCCTAAGAATATACCTGACTAGAAATAATCTTAAAACCTACGGATTTATATGTCTCCGAAAGACAATCAAGCGTGTGTACAGCGGCATAAACGCAGCAGTGATAGGATTGGTGAGGTTCGGTGAGCAAATGCAGACCCTTTGAAGTCATATTGCATGGTACCTATTCCATGGGTCTCAACTCTCCAGGTTTAAGGGATTCTTCCTTCAGCTAAAACATGCATGTGGAACCCAGAGTATGATCCACCGTGTGATCGGGAAACGTGTTCAAATGTGTCTCGTTTTCGTCCCTGGTACTCGGGTGCAACATTCCAGATGCTTTACTAACACTCTCCCCACTTGGAGAGTCAGTGCCTTTAACCTCCTGTTTGGCCCAGTTTGTAATTTCTGTGGAAAATGAACAGGAATAGGGAGAACGAAAGAGAGACTAGCTGGAGGTGTCTGGACGGGCAAATTTAACTCTCATTTCCCACCAGGAAGAGGAATTAACCAAAGGCTCAGCGTGCCGTGCCGGAACTACACTAGGGCTTGAAGCAATCCTGCGGTGTTGGGGCCAGCTCACAAGAAAGCGAGTTGAAGAAACGAGCTCAGGGGCACTGTAATTCACAAACCTGCAGAGTTATAAATGACAGCTATCGTCCAAAAATATATTGAAGTAAGGCTGCCAAGAGGACTTGAAAGCGGGGCAGAATTGCAGGAAATCGATTTCAGGAGGTACACTGGAATTGCATGTAAAGCATAGGAAAAGAGGCAGAACGTCCACAATGATGCACTTGGTTGGCCAAAAAGGGCGTATGCGTTTTTTCCTGAATATATTCACGAAAAAACGCATACGCCCTTTTTGGCCAACCAAGCAAGCTTGCAAAGGAAATCTGCACTACAATGAAGTCTCACTGCCCCCCGGTCAAAAGGGCCATCTGAAAAAAGTGTAAAATCCAGAAAGGCAGGACAGGCCATGGAGAACTGGGAGCCTTGTTATGCTGATGGGCGGGATGTAAATTGCCAGCAGCCACTCTGGAGAAGTGTATGGTGTTTCCTGAAACATCCAAAAAACAAAGCAACAGAGCCTAGGGCACTTCCACTTATGGTCCTATAGCTTAGGGAAATTAAAATCAAAAAGACACAGCCACCCCAAGTTTGGGACGGCTCTGTTTACAAGAACCTCGTTTACGGTACAAGTTCAATATCACAGAAAGCGAAAAATGGATAAAGAAGTTGTGGTACTTACGTACAATGCAATATCACTCAGCAATGAAATCTATGTCATCAGGCCTGTAGCAGCATAATGACTGGATTCAGGTACGATGATTCTAAGTGAAATAAGTCACACAGAAAAAGAAACATCATAAGGTATCACTAATACATGGAATGTAAACTTGGCTACACAGGAAGTGAATTACAAAGCAAAACAGGGTCTCAAATGTAGAAAACCAACTTATGCTTGCTTAAGGGGAAAGGTGAGTTGGGGTGCTGCATAAAACCAGAGATTGAAATTAGCACAGATACCGTTCCATAAGCCAAATATGTAATAGACAAGAGCTACTCCTTACTCAACGAAGTGGACTCAACACCCCATATTAAACGCCTAAGAATATACCTGACTAGTAAGAATCTTAAAACCTATGGATTTATATGTCTCCGAAAGAGAATCAAGCGTGTGTACAGCGGCATAAACGCAGCAGTGATAGGATTGGTGAGGTTCGGTGAGCAAATGCAGACCCTTTGAAGTCATATTGCATGGTACCCATTACATCGGTCTCAACTCTCTAGGTCTAAGGGATTCTTCCTTCAGCTAAAACATCCATGTGGAACCAAGAGTATGATCCACCATGTGATCGGGAAATGTGTTCAAATGTGTCTCAGTTTTAGTCCCCTGGTACTAGGGTGCAACACTCCAGACGCTTTACTAACACTCTCCCCACTTGGAGAGTCAGTGCCTTTAACCTCCTGTTTGGCCCAGTTTGCAATTTCTGTGGAAGATGAACAGGAATAGTGAGAACCAATGAGAGACTAGCTCGAGGTGTCTGGACGGGCAAATTTAACTCTCATTTCCCACCAGGAAGAGGAATTAACCAAAGGTTCAGCATGCCGTGCCAGAACCAAACTAGGGCCTGAAGCAATCCTGCAGTGTTGCGGCCAGCTCACAAGAAAGCGAGTTGAAGAAAGGAGCTCAGGGGCACTGTAATTCACAAACATGCAGAGTTATAAATGACAGGTATCTTCCAAAAATATATTGAAGTAAGGCTGCCAAGAGGAGTTGAAAGCGTGGCAGAATTGCAGGAAACCGATTTCAGGAGGTAGACTGGAATTGTATGTAAAGCATAGGAAAAGAGGCAGAACGGCCACAATGATGCACTTGGCCAAAAAGGGCGTATGCGTTTTTTCCTGAATATATTCAGGAAAAAACGCATACGCCCTTTTTGGCCAACCAAGCAAGCTTGCAAAGGAAATCTGCACTACAATGAAGTCTCACTGCCCCCCGGTCAAAAGGGCCATCTGAAAAAAGTGTAAAATCCAGAAAGGCAGGACAGGCCATGGAGAACTGGGAGCCTTGTTATGCTGATGGGCGTGATGTAAATTGCCAACAGCCACTCTGGAGAAGTGTATGGTGTTTCCTGAAACATCCAAAAAACAAAGCAACAGAGCCTAGGGCACTTCCACTTATGGTCCTATAGCTTAGGGAAATTAAAATCAAAAAGACACAGCCACCCTAAAGTTTGGGACGGCTCTGTTTGCAAGAACCTCGTTTATGGTACAAGTTCAATATCACAGAAAGCGAAAAATGGATAAAGAAGTTGTGGTACTTACGTACAATGCAATATCAGTCAGCAATGAAATCTATGTCATCAGGCCCGTAGCAGCATAATGAATGGATTCAGGTACGATGATTCTAAGTGAAATAAGTCACACAGAAAAAGAAACATCATAAGATATCACTAATACATGGAATGTAAACTTGGCTACACAAGAACTGAATTACAAAACAGAACAGAGTGTCAAATGTGGAAAACCAACTTAGGCTTGCTTAAGGGGAAGGGTGAGTTGGGGTGCTGCATAAAACCAGAGATTGAAATTAGCACAGATACCGTTCCATAAGCCAAATAT
The DNA here is from genome assembly GCF_964270905.1 of Leucopleurus acutus. Classification (NCBI taxonomy): domain Eukaryota; kingdom Metazoa; phylum Chordata; class Mammalia; order Artiodactyla; family Delphinidae; genus Leucopleurus; species Leucopleurus acutus. Next base: position 219,773 of record NW_028139095.1, on the reverse strand, counting down.
GTAATAGACAAGAGCTACTCCTTGCTCAACGAAGTGGACTCAACACCCCATATTAAACGCCTAAGAATATACCTGACTAGTAAGAATCTTAAAACCTTTGAATTTATGTCTCCGAAAGAGAATCAAGCGTGTGTACAGCGGCATAAACGCAGCAGTGATAGGATTGGTGAGGTTCGGTGAGCAAATGCAGACCCTTTGAAGTCATATTGCATGGTACCCATTCCATGGGTCTCAACTCTCCAGGTTTAAGGGATTCTTCCTTCAGCTAAAACATGCATGTGGAACACAGAGTATGATCCACCGTGTGATCGGGAAACGTGTTCAAATGTGTCTCAGTTTTCGTCCCCTGGTACTCGGGTGCAACACTCCAGACGCTTTACTAACACTCTCCCCACTTGGAGAGTCAGTGCCTTTAACCTCCTGTATGGCCCAGTTTGCAATTTCTGCGGAAAATGTTCAGGAATAGGGAGAACCAATGAGAAACTAGCTGGAGGTGTCTGGACGGGCAAATTTAACTCTCATTTCCCACCAGGAAGAGGAATTAACCAAAGGCTCAGCGTGCCGGGCCGGATCCACACTAGGACCAGAAGCAATCCTTTGGTGTTGCAGCCAGCTTACAAGAAAGCGAGTTGAAGAAAGGAGCTCAGGGGCACTGTAATTCACAAACCTGCAGAGTTATAAATGACAGCTATCTTCCAAAAATATATTGAAGTAAGGCAGCCAAGAGGAGTTGAAAGCGGAGCAGAATTGCAGGAAACCGATTTCAGGAGGCAGACAGGAATTGCATGTAAAGCATAGGAAAAGAGGCAGAACGTCCACAACGATGCACTTGGCCAAAAAGGGCGTATGCGTTTTTTCCTGAATATATTCAGGAAAAAACGCATACGCACTTTTTGGCCAACCAAGCAAGCTTGCAAAGGAAATCTGCACTACAATGAAGTCTCACTGCCGCCCAGTCAAAAGGGCCATCTGAAAAATGTGTAAAATCCAGAAAGGCAGGGCAGGCCATGGAGAACTGGGAGCCTTGTTATGCTGATGGGCGGGATGTAAATTGCCAACAGCCACTCTGGAGAAGTGTATGGTGTTTCCTGAAACATCTAAAAAACAAAGCAACAGAGCCTAGGGCACTTCCACTTATGGTCCTATAGCTTAGGGAAATTAAAATCAAAAAGACACAGCCACCCCAAAGTTTGGGACGGCTCTGTTTACAAGAACCTCGTTTATGGTACAAGTTCAATATCACAGAAAGCGAAAAATGGATAAAGAAGTTGTGGTACTTACGTACAATGCAATATCACTCAGCAATGAAATCTATGCCATCAGGCACGTAGAAGCATAATGAGTGGATTCAGGTACGATGATTCTAAGTGAAATAAGTCACACAGAAAAAGAAACATCATAAGATATCACCAATACACGGAATGTAAACTTGGCTACACAGGAACTGAATTACAAAACAGAACAGGGTGTCAAATGTAGAAAACCAACTTATGCTTGCTTAAGGGGAAAGGTGAGTTGGGGTGCTGCATGAAACCAGAGATTGAAATTAGCACAGATACCGTTCCATAAGCCAAATATGCAATAGACAAGAGCTACTCCTTGCTGAACGAAGTGGACTCAACACCCCATATTAAACGCCTAAGAATATACCTGACTAGTAAGAATATTAAAACCTATGGATTTATATGTCTCCGAAAGAGAATCAAGCGTGTGTACAGCGGCATAAACGCAGCAGTGATAGGATTGGTGAGGTTCGGTGAGCAAATGCAGACCCTTTGAAGTCATATTGCATGGTACCCATTCCATGGGTCTCAACTCTCCAGGTTTAAGGGATTCTTCCTTCAGCTAAAACATGCATGTGGAACACAGAGTATGATCCACCGTGTGATCGGGAAACGTGTTCAAATGTGTCTCAGTTTTCTTCCCCTGGTACTTGGGTGCAACACTCCAGACGCTTTACTAACACTCTCCCCACTTGGAGAGTCAGTGCCTTTAACCTCCTGTATGGCCCAGTTTGCAATTTCTGCGGAAAATGTTCAGGAATAGGGAGAACCAATGAGAAACTACCTGGAGGTGTCTGGACGGGCAAGTTTAACTCTCATTTCCCACCAGGAAGAGGAATTAACCAAAGGCTCTGCGTGCCGTGCCGGATCCACACTAGGACCAGAAGCAATCCTTTGGTGTTGCAGCCAGCTCACAAGAAAGCGAGTTGAAGAAAGGAGCTCAGGGGCACTGTAATTCACAAACCTGCAGAGTTATAAATGACAGCTATCGTCCAAAAATATATTGAAGTAAGGCTGCCAAGAGGACTTGAAAGCGGGGCAGAATTGCAGGAAATCGATTTCAGGAGGTACACTGGAATTGCATGTAAAGCATAGGAAAAGAGGCAGAACGTCCACAATGATGCACTTGGCCAAAAAGGGCGTATGCATTTTTTCCTGAATATATTCAGGAAAAAACGCATACGCCCTTTTTGGCCAACCAAGCAAGCTTGCAAAGGAAATCTGCACTACTATGAAGTCTCACTGCCCCCCGGTCAAAAGGGCCATCTGAAAAAAGTGTAAAATCCAGAAAGGCAGGACAGGCCATGGAGAACTGGGAGCCTTGTTATGCTGGTGGTCGTGATGTAAATTGCCAACAGCCACTCTGGAGAAGTGTATGGTGTTTCCTGAAACATCTAAAAAACAAAGCAACAGAGCCTAGGGCACTTCCACTTATGGTCCTATAGCTTAGGGAAATTAAAATCAAAAAGACACAGCCACCCCAAAGTTTGGGCCGGCTCTGTTTACAAGAACCTCGTTTATGTTACAAGTTCAATATCACAGAAAGCAAAAAATGGATAAAGAAGTTGTGGTACTTACGTACAATGCAATATCACTCAGCAATGAAATCTATGTCATCAGGCCCGTAGCAGCATAATGAGTGGATGCAGGTATGATGAGTCTAAGTGAAATAAGTCACACAGAAAAAGAAACATCATAAGATATCACTACTACACGGAATGTAAACTTGGCAACACAGGAACTGAATTACAAAACAGAACAGGGTGTCAAATGTAGAAAACCAACTTATGCTTGCTTAAGGGGAAAGGTGAGTTGGGGTGCTGCATGAAACCAGAGATTGAAATTAGCACAGATACTGTTCCATAAGCCAAATATGCAATAGACTAGAGCTACTCCTTGCTGAACGAAGTGGACTCAACACCCCATATTAAACGCCTAAGAATATAACTGACTAGAAATAATCTTAAAACCTACGGATTTATATATCTCCGAAAGAGAATCAAGCGTGTGTACAGCGGCATAAACGCAGCAGTGATAGGATTGGTGAGGTTAGGTGAGCAAATGCAGACCCTTTGAAGTCATATTGCATGGTACCCATTCCATGGGTCTCAACTCTCCAGGTTTAAGGGATTCTTCCTTCAGCTAAAACATGCATGTGGAACACAGAGTATGATCCACCGTGTGATCAGGAAACGTGTTCAAATGTGTCTCAGTTTTCGTCCCCTGGTACTCGGGTGCAACATTCAAGACGCTTTACTAGCACTCTCCCCACTTGGAGAGTCAGTGTCTTTAAACTCCTGTTTGGCCCAGTTTGCAATTTCTACGGAAAATGTACAAGAATAGGGAGAACCAATGAGAAACTAGCTGGAGGTGTCTGGACGGGCAAATTTAACTCTCAATTCCCACCAGAAAGAGGAATTAACAAAAGGCTCAGCATGCCTTGCCGGAACCACACTAGGGCCTGAAGCAATCCTGCGGTGTTGCGGCCAGCTCACAAGAAAGCGAGTTGAAGAAAGGAGCTCAGGGGCACTGTAATTCACAAACCTGCAGAGTTATAAATGACAGCTATCGTCCAAAAATATATTGAAGTAAGGCTGCCAAGAGGACTTGAAAGCGGGGCAGGATTGCAGGAAACCGATTTCAGGAGGTAGACAGAAATTGCATGTAAAGCATAGGAAAAGAGGCAGAACGTCCACAATGATGCACTTGGCCAAAAAGGGCGTATGCGTTTTTTCCTGAATATATTCAGGAAAAAACGCATACGCCCTTTTTGGCCAACCAAGCAAGCTTGCAAAGGAAATCTGCACTACAATGAAGTCTCACTGCCCCCCGGTCAAAAGGGCCATCTGAAAAAAGTGTAAAATCCAGAAAGGCAGGACAGGCCATGGAGAACTGGGAGCCTTGTTATGCTGATGGGCGGGATGTAAATTGCCAACAGCCACTCTGGAGAAGTGTATGGTGTTTCCTGAAACATCTAAAAAACAAAGCAACAGAGCCTAGGGCACTTCCACTTATGGTCCTATAGCTTAGGGAAATTAAAATCAAAAAGACACAGCCTCCCCAAACTTTGGGACGGCTCTGTTTACAAGAACCTCATTTACCGTACAAGTTCAATATCACAGAAAGCGAAAAATGGATACAGAAGTTGTGGTACTTACATACAATGCAATATCACTCAGCAATGAAATCTATGTCATCAGGCCCGTAGCAGCATAATGAGTGGATTCAGGTATGATGATTCTAAGTGAAATAAGTCACACAGAAAAAGAAACACCATAAGATATCACTACTGCACGGAAGGTAAACTTGGCTACACAAGAACTGAATTACAAAACAGAACAGTGTCTCAAATGTAGAAAACCAACTTATGCTTGCTTGAGGGGAAAGGTGAGTTGGGGTGCTGCATGAAACCAGAGATTGAAATTAGCACAGATACCGTTCCATAAGCCAAATATGTAGTAGACAAGAGCTACTCCTTGCTCAACGAAGTGGACTCAACACCCCATATTAAACGCCAAAGAATATACCTGACTAGTAAGAATATTAAAACCTACGGATTTATATGTCTCCGAAAGAGAATCAAGCGTGTGTACAGCAGCATAAACGCAGCAGTGATAGGATTGGTGAGGTTCGGTGAGCAAATGCAGACCCTTTGAAGTCATATTGCATGGTACCCATTCCATGGGTCTCAACTCTCCAAGTTTAAGGGATTCTTCCTTCAGCTAAAACATGCATGTGGAACACAGAGTATGATCCACCATGTGATCAGGAAACGTGTTCAAATGTGTCTCAGTTTTCGTCCCCTGGTACTCGGGTGCAACACTCCAGACGCTTTACTAACACTCTCTCCACTTGGAGAGTCAGTGCCTTTAACCTCCTGTATGGCCCAGTTTGCAATTTCTGCGGAAAATGTACAGGAATAGGGAGAACCAATGATAAACTAGCTGGAGGTGTCTGGACGGGCAAATTTAACTCTCATTTCCCACCAGGAAGAGGAATTAACCAAAGGCTCAGCGTGCCGTGCTGGATCCACACTAGGGCCTGAAGCAATCCTGCGGTGTTGCGGCCAGCTCACAAAAAAGCGAGTTGAAGAAAGGAGCTCAGGGGCACTGTAATTCACAAACCTGCAGAGTTATAAATGACAGCTATCGTCGAAAAATATATTGAAGTAAGGCTGCCAAGAGGACTTGAAAGTGGTGCAGAATTGCACGAAACCGATTTCAGGAGGTAGACTGGAATTGCATGTAAAGCATAGGAAAAGAGGCAGAACGTCCACAATGATGCACTTGGGCAAAAAGGGCGTATGCGTTTTTTCCTGAATATATTCAGGAAAAAACGCATACGCCCTTTTTGGCCAACCAAGCAAGCTTGCAAAGGAAATCTGCACTACAATGAAGTCTCACTGCTGCCCAGTTAAAAGGGCCATCTGAAAAATGTGTAAAATCCAGAAAGGCAGGACAGGCCATGGAGAACTGGGAGCCTTGTTATGCTGATGGGCGGGATGTAAACTGCCAACAGCCACTCTGGGGAAGTGTATGCTGTTTCCTGAAACATCTAAAAAACAAAGCAACAGAGCCTAGGGCACTTCCACTTATGGTCCTATAGCTTAGGGAAATTAAAATCAAAAAGACACAGCCACCCCAAAGTTTGGGAAGGCTCTGTTTACAAGAACCTCGTTTATGGTACAAGTTCAATATCACAGAAAGCTAAAAATGGATAAAGAAGTTGTGGTACTTAGGTACAATGCAATATCACTCAGCAATGAAATCTATGTCATCAGGCCCGTACCAGCATAATGAGTGGATTCAGGTACGATGATTCTAAGTGAAATAAGTCACACAGAAAAAGAAACATCATAAGATATCACCAATACACGGAATGTAAACTTGGCTACACAGGAACTGAATTACAAAACAGAACAGGGTCTCAAATGTAGAAAACCAACTTATGCTTGCTTAAGGGGAAAGGTGAGTTGGGGTGCTGCATAAAACCAGAGATTGAAATTAGCACAGATACCGTTCCTTAAGCCAAATATGCAATAGACAAGAGCTACTCCTTGCTGAACGAAGTGGACTCAACACCCCATATTAAACGCCTAAGAATATACCTGACTAGAAATAATCTTAAAACCTACGGATTTATATGTCTCCGAAAGAGAATCAAGCGTGTGTACAGTGGCATAAACGCAGCAGTGATAGGATTGGTGAGGTTCGGTGAGCAAATGCAGACCCTTTAAAGTCATATTGCATGGTACCCATTCCATGGGTCTCAACTCTCCAGGTTTAAGGGATTCTTCCTTCAGCTAAAACATGCATGTGGAACGCAGAGTATGATCCACCGTGTGATTCGGAAACGTGTTCAAATGTGTCTCGTTTTCGTCCCCTGGTACTCGGGTGCAACATTCCAGACGCTTTACTAACACTCTCCCCACTTGGAGAGTCAGTGCCTTTAACCTCCTGTTTGGCCCAGTTTGCAATTTCTGTGGAAAATGAACAGGAATAGGGAGAACGAAAGAGAGACTAGCTGGAGGTGTCTGGACGGGCAAATTTAACTCTCATTTCCGACCAGAAAGAGGAATTAACCAAAGGCTCAGCGTGCCGTGCCGGAAATACACTAGGGCCTTATGCAATCCGGTGGTGTTGCGGCCAGCTCACAAGAAAGCGAGTTGAAGAAAGGAGCTCAGGGGCACTGTAATTCACAAACCTGCAGAGTTATAAATGACAGCTATCGTCCAAAAATATATTGAAGTAAGGCTGCCAAGAGGACTTGAAAGCGGGGCAGAATTGCAGGAAATCGATTTCAGGAGGTACACTGGAATTGCATGTAAAGCATAGAAAAGAGGCAGAACGTCCACAATGATGCACTTGGCCAAAAAGGGCGTATGCGTTTTTTCCTGAATATATTCAGGAAAAAACGCATACGCCCTTTTTGGCCAACCAAGCAAGCTTGCAAAGGATATCTGCACTACAATGAAGTCTCACAGCCCCCCGGTCAAAAGGGCCATCTGAAAAAAGTGTAAAATCTAGAAAGGCAGGACAGGCCATGGAGAACTGGGAGCCTTGTTATGCTGATGGGCGGGATGTAAATTGCCAACAGCCACTCTGGAGAAGTGTATGGTGTTTCCTGAAACATCTAAAAAACTAAGCAACAGAGCCTAGGGCACTTCCACTTATGGTCCTATAGCTTAGGGAAATTAAAATCAAAAAGACACGGTCACCCCAAAGTTTGGGACGGCTCTGTTTACAAGAACCTCGTTTACGGTACAAGTTCAATATCACAGAAAGCGAAAAATGGATAAAGAAGTTGTGGTACTTACGTACAATGCAATGTCACTCAGCAATGAAATCTATGTCATCAGGCCCGTAGCAGCATAATGAGTGGATGCAGGTATGATGAGTCTAAGTGAAATAAGTCACACAGAAAAAGAAACATCATAAGATATCACTACTACACGGAATGTAAACTTGGCTACACAGGAACTGAATTACAAAACAGAACAGGGTGTCAAATGTAGAAAACGAACTTATGCTTGCTTAAGGGGAAAGGTGAGTTGGGGTGCTGCATGAAACCAGAGATTGAAATTAGCACAGATACTGTTCTATAAGCCAAATATGCAATAGACTAGAGCTACTCCTTGCTCAACGAAGTGGACTCAACACCCCATATTAAACGCCTAAGAATATACCTGACTAGAAATAATCTTAAAACCTACGGATTTATATGTCTCCGAAAGACAATCAAGCGTGTGTACAGCGGCATAAACGCAGCAGTGATAGGATTGGTGAGGTTAGGTGAGCAAATGCAGACCCTTTGAAGTCATATTGCATGGTACCCATTCCATGGGTCTCAACTCTCCAGGTTTAAGGGATTTTTCCTTCAGCTAAAACATGCATGTGGAACCCAGAGTATGATCCACCGTGTGATCGGGAAACGTGTTCAAATGTGTCTCGTTTTCGTCCCTGGTACTCGGGTGCAACATTCCAGATGCTTTACTAACACTCTCCCCACTTGGAGAGTCAGTGCCTTTAACCTCCTGTTTGGCCCAGTTTGTAATTTCTGTGGAAGATGAACAGGAAGATGGAGAACCAAGGAGAGACTAGCTGGAGGTGTCTGGAAGGGTAAATTTAACTCTCATTTCCCACCAGGAAGAGGAATTAACCAAAGGCTCAGCGTGCCATGCCGGAACCACAACAGGGACTGAAGCAATCCTGCGGTGTTGCGGCCAGCTCACAAAAAAGCGAGTTGAAGAAAGGAGCTCAGGGACACTGTAATTCACAACCCTTCAGAGTTATAAATGACACTTATCGTCCAAAAATATATTGAAGTAAGGCTGCCAAGAGGACTTGAAAGCGGGGCAGAATTGCAGGAAACCGATTTCAGGAGGTACACTGGAATTGCATGTAAAGCATAGGAAAAGAGGCAGAACGTCCACAATGATGCACTTGGTTGGCCAAAATGGGCGTATGCGTTTTTTCCTGAATATATTCAGGAAAGAACGCATACGCCCTTTTTGGCCAACCAAGCAAGCTTGCAAAGGAAATCTGCACTACAATGAAGTCTCACTGCCCCCCGGTCAAAAGGGCCATCTGAAAAAAGTGTAAAATCCAGAAAGGCAGGACAGGCCATGGAGAACTGGGAGCCTTGTTATGCTGATGGGCGGGATGTAAATTGCCAGCAGCCACTCTGGAGAAGTGTATGGTGTTTCCTGAAACATCCAAAAAACAAAGCAACAGAGCCTAGGGCACTTCCACTTATGGTCCTATAGCTTAGGGAAATTAAAATCAAAAAGACACAGCCACCCCAAGTTTGGGACGGCTCTGTTTACAAGAACCTCGTTTACGGTACAAGTTCAATATCACAGAAAGCGAAAAATGGATAGAGAAGTTGTGGTACTTACGTACAATGCAATATCACTCAGCAATGAAATCTATGTCATCAGGCCCGTCGCAGCATAATGAGTGGATTCAGGTACGATGATTCTAAGTGAAATAAGTCACACAGAGAAAGAAACATCATAAGATATCACTACTACACGGAATGTAAACTTGGCTACACAGGAACTGAATTACAAAACAGAACAGGGTGTCAAATGTAGAAAACCAACTTATGCTTGCTTAAGGGGAAAGGTGAGTTGGGGTGCTGCATGAAACCAGAGATTGAAATTAGCACAGATACCGTTCCATAAGCCAAATATGCAATAGACAAGAGCTACTCCTTGCTGAACGAAGTGGACTCAACACCCCATATTAAACGCCTAAGAATATACCTGACTAGTAAGAATATTAAAACCTACGGATTTATATGTCTCCGAAAGAGAATCAAGCGTGTGTACAGCGGCATAAACGCAGCAGTGATAGGATTGGTGAGGTTCGGTGAGCAAATGCAGACCCTTTGAAGTCATATTGCATGGTACCCATTCCATGGGTCTCAACTCTCCAGGTTTAAGGGATTCTTCCTTCAGCTAAAACATGCATGTGGAACACAGAGTATGATCCACCGTGTGATCGGGAAACGTGTTCAAATGTGTCTCAGTTTTCTTCCCCTGGTACTTGGGTGCAACACTCCAGACGCTTTACTAACACTCTCCCCACTTGGAGAGTCAGTGCCTTTAACCTCCTGTATGGCCCAGTTTGCAATTTCTGCGGAAAATGTTCAGGAATAGGGAGAACCAATTAGAAACTACCTGGAGGTGTCTGGACGGGCAAATTTAACTCTCATTTCCCACCAGGAAGAGGAATTAACCAAAGGCTCTGCGTGCCGTGCCGGATCCACACTAGGACCAGAAGCAATCCTTTGGTGTTGCAGCCAGCTCACAAGAAAGCGAGTTGAAGAAAGGAGCTCAGGGGCACTGTAATTCACAAACCTGCAGAGTTATAAATGACAGCTATCGTCCAAAAATATTTTGAAGTAAGGCTGCCAAGAGGATTTGAAAGCGGGGCAGAATTGCAGGAAACCGATTTCAGGAGGTAGACAGGAATTGCATGTAAAGCATAGGAAAAGAGGCAGAACGTCCACAATGATGCACTTGGCCAAAAAGGGCGTATGCGTTTTTTCCTGAATATATTCAGGAAAAAACGCATACGCCCTTTTTGCCAACCAAGAAAGCTTGCAAAGGAAATCTGCACTACAATGAAGTCTCACTGCCCCCCGGTCAAAAGGGCCATCTGAAATATGTGTAAAATCCAGAAAGGCAGGACAGGCCATGGAGAACTGGGAGCCTTGTTATGCTGGTGGGCTTGATGTAAATTGCCAACAGCCACTCTGGAGAAGTGTATGGTGTTTCCTGAAACATCTAAAAAACAAAGCAACAGAGCCTAGGGCACTTCCACTTATGGTCCTATAGTTTAGGGAAATTAAAATCAAAAAGACACAGCCACCCCAAAGTCTGGGAAGGCTCTGTTTACAAGAACCTCGTTTACCGTACAAGTTCAATATCACAGAAAGCGAAAAATGGATAGAGAAGTTGTGGTACTTACATACAATGCAATATCACTCAGCAATGAAATCTATGTCATCAGGCCCGTAGCAGCATAATGAGTGGATTCAGGTATGATGATTCTAAGTGAAATAAGTCACACAGAAAAAGAAACACCATAAGATATCACTACTGCACGGAAGGTAAACTTGGCTACACAAGAACTGAATTACAAAACAGAACAGTGTCTCAAATGTAGAAAACCAACTTATGCTTGCTTGAGGGGAAAGGTGAGTTGGGGTGCTGCATGAAACCAGAGATTGAAATTAGCACAGATACCGTTCCATAAGCCAAATATGTAATAGACAAGAGCTACTCCTTGCTCAACGAAGTGGACTCAACACCCCATATTAAACGCCAAAGAATATACCTGACTAGTAAGAATATTAAAACCTACGGATTTATATGTCTCCGAAAGAGAATCAAGCGTGTGTACAGCAGCATAAACGCAGCAGTGATAGGATTGGTGAGGTTCGGTGAGCAAATGCAGACCCTTTGAAGTCATATTGCATGGTACCCATTCCATGGGTCTCAACTCTCCAAGTTTAAGGGATTCTTCCTTCAGCTAAAACATGCATGTGGAACACAGAGTATGATCCACCGTGTGATCAGGAAACGTGTTCAAATGTGTCTCAGTTTTCGTTCCCTGGTACTCGGGTGCAACACTCCAGACGCTTTACTAACACTCTCCCCACTTGGAGAGTCAGTGCCTTTAACCTCCTGTTTGGCCCAGTTTGTAATTTCTGTGGAAAATGAACAGGAATAGGGAGAACGAAAGAGAGACTAGCTGGAGGTGTCTGGACGGGCAAATTTAACTCTCATTTCCCACCAGGAAGAGGAATTAACCAAAGGCTCATCGTGCCGTGCCGGAACTACACTAGGGCCTGAAGCAATCCTGCGGTGTTGCGGCCAGCTCACAAGAAAGTGAGTTGAAGAAAGGAGCTCAGGGGCACTGTAATTCACAAACCTGCAGAGTTATAAATGACAGCTATCGTCCAAAAATATATTGAAGTAAGGCTGCCAAGAGGAGTTGAAAGCAGGGCAGAATTGCAGGAAACCGATTTCAGGAAGTAGACTGGAATTGCATGTAAAGCATAGGAAAAGAGGCAGAACGTCCACAATGATGCACTTGGCCAAAAAGGGCGTATGCGTTTTTTCCTGAATATATTCAGGAAAAAACGCATACGCCCTTTTTGGCCAACCAAGCAAGCTTGCAAAGGAAATCTGCACTACAATGAAGTCTCACTGCCCCCCGGTCAAAAGGGCCATCTGAAAAAAGTGTAAAATCCAGAAAGGCAGGACAGGCCATGGAGAACTGGGAGCCTTGTTAGGCTGATGGGCGGGATGTAAATTACCAGCAGCCACTCTGGAGAAGTGTATGGTGTTTCCTGAAACATCCAAAAAACAAAGCAACAGAGCCTAGGGCACTTCCACTTATGGTCCTATAGCTTAGGGAAATTAAAATCAAAAAGACACAGCCACCCCAAAGTTTGGGACGGCTCTGTTTACAAGAAACTCGTTTACAGTACAAGTTCAATATCACAGAAAGCGAAAAATGGATAAAGAAGTTGTGGTACTTACGTACAATGCAATATCACTCAGCAATGAAATCTATGTCATCAGGCCCATAGCAGCATAATGAGTGGATTCAGGTACGATGATTCTATGTGAAATAAGTCACACAGAAAAAGAAACATCATAAGATATCACTACTACACGTAATGTAAACTTGGCTACACAGGAACTGAATTACTAAACAGAACAGGGTGTCAAATGTAGAAAACCAACTTATGCTTGCTTAAGGGGAAAGGTGAGTTGGGGTGCTGCATACAACAAGAGATTGAAATTAGCACAGATACCATTCCATAAGCCAAATATGTAATAGACAAGAGCTATTCCTTGCTCAACGAAGTGGACTCAACACCCCATATTAATCGCCTAACAATATACCTGACTAGTAAGAATCTTAAAACCTATGGATTTATATGTCTCCGAAAGAGAATCAAGCGTGTGTACAGCGGCATAAACGCAGCAGTGATAGGATTGGTGAGGTTCGGTGAGCAAATGCAGACCCTTTGAAGTCATATTGCATGGTACCCATTCCATGGGTCTCAACTCTCCATGTTTAAGGGATTCTTCTTTCAGCTAAAACATGCATGTGGAACCCAGAGTATGATCCACCGTGTGATCGGAAAACGTGTTCAAATGTGTCTCAGTTTTCGTCCCCTGCTACTCGGGTGCAACATTCCAGACGCTTTACTAACACGCTCCCCACTTGGAGAGTCAGTGCCTTTAACCTCCTGTTTGGCCCAGTTTGCAATTTCTGTGGAAAATGAACAGGAATAGGGAGAACCAATGAGAGACTAGGTGGAGGTGTCTGGACGGGCAAATTTAACTCTCATTTCCCACCAGGAAGAGGAATTAACCAAAGGCTCAGCATGCCGTGCCGGAACCAAACTAGGGCCTGAAGCAATCCTGCAGTGTTGCGGCCAGCTCACAAGAAAGCGAGTTGAAGAAAGGAGCTCAGGGGCACTGTAATTCACAAACCTGCAGAGTTATAAATGACAGCTATCTTCCAAAAATATATTGAAGTAAGGCTGCCAAGAGGAGTTGAAAGCGGGGCAGAATTGCAGGAAACCAATTTCAGGAGGTAGACTGGAATTGCATGTAAAGCATACGAAAAGAGGCAGAACGTCCACAATGATGCACTTGGCCAAAAAGGGCGTATGCGTTTTTTCCTGGATATATTCAGGAAAAAACGCATACGCCCTTTTTGGCCAACCAAGCAAGCTTGCAAAGGAAATCTGCACTACAATGAAGTCTCACTGCCCCCTGGTCAAAAGGGCCATCTGAAAAAAGTGTAAAATCCAGAAAGGCAGGACAGGCCATGGAGAACTGGGAGCCTTGTTATGCTGATGGGTGGGATGTAAATTACCAGCAGCCACTCTGGAGAAGTGTATGGTGTTTCCTGAAACATCCAAAAAACAAAGCAACAGAGCCTAGGGCACTTCCACTTATGGTCCTATAGCTTAGGGAAATTAAAATCAAAAAAACACAGCCATCCCAAAGTTTGGGACGGCTCTGTTTACAAGAACCTTGTTCACCGTACAAGTTCAATATCACAGAAAGCGAAAAATGGATAAAGAAGTTGTGGTACTTACGTACAATGCAATATCACTCAGCAATGAAATCTATGTCCTCAGGCACATAGCAGCATAATGAGTGGATTCAGGTACGATGATTCTAAGTGAAATAAGTCACACAGAAAAAGAAACATCATAAGATATCACTACTACACGGAATGTAAACTTGGCTACACAGGAACTAAATTACTAAACAGAAAAGAGTGTCAAATGTAGAAAACCAACTTATGCTTGCTTAAGGGGAAAGGTGAGTTGGGGTGCTGCATACAACAAGAGATTGAAATTAGCACAGATACCATTCCATAAGCCAAATATGTAATAGACAAGAGCTACTCCTTGCTCAACGAAGTGAACTCAACACCCCATATTAAACGCCTAACAATATACCTGACTAGTAAGAATCTTAAAACCTATGGATTTATATGTCTCCGAAAGAGAATCAAGCGTGTGTACAGCGGCATAAACGCAGCAGGGATAGGATTGGTGAGGTTCGGTGAGCAAATGCAGACCCTTTGAAGTCATATTGCATGGTACCCATTCCATGGGTCTCAACTCTCCATGTTTAAGGGATTCTTCTTTCAGCTAAAACATGCATGTGGAACCCAGAGTATGATCCACCGTGTGATCGGAAAACGTGTTCAAATGTGTCTCAGTTTTCGTCCACTGCTACTCGGGTGCAACATTCCAGACGCTTTACTAACACTCTCCCCACTTGGAGAGTCAGTGCCTTTAACCTCCTGTTTGGCCCAGTTTGCAATTTCTGTGGAAAATGAACAGGAATAGGGAGAACCAATGAGAGACTAGCTGGGGGTGTCTGGACGGGCAAATTTAACTCTCATTTCCCACCAGGAAGAGGAATTAACCAAAGGCTCAGCGTGCCGTGCCGGAACCACACTAGGGCCTGAAGCAATCCTGCGGTGTTGCGGCCAGCTCACAAGAAAGCGAGTTGAAGAAAGGAGCTCAGGGGCACTGTAATTCACAAACCTGCAGAGTTATAAATGACAGCTATCGTCCAAAAATATATTGAAGTAAGGCTGCCAAGAGGACTTGAAAGCGGGGCAGAATTGCAGGAAACCGATTTCAGGAGGTAGACGGGAATTGCATGTAAAGGATAGGAAAAGAGGCAGAACGTCCACAATGATGCACTTGGCCAAAAAGGGCGTATGCGTTTTTTCCTGAATATATTCAGGAAAAAACGCATACGCCCTTTTTGGCCAACCAAGCAAGCTTGCAAAGGAAATCTGCACTACAATGAAGTCTCACAGCCCCCCGGTCAAAAGGGCCATCTGAAAAAAGTGTAAAATCCAGAAAGGCAGGACAGGCCATGGAGAACTGGGAGCCTTGTTAGGCTGATGGGCGGGATGTAAATTGCCAACAGCCACTCTGGAGAAGTGTATGGTGTTTCCTGAAACATCCAAAAAACAAAGCAACAGAGCCTAGGGCACTTCCACTTATGGTCCTATAGCTTAGGGAAATTAAAATCAAAAAGACACAGCCACCCCAAAGTTTGGGACGGCTCTGTTTACAAGAAACTCGTTTACAGTACAAGTTCAATATCACAGAAAGCGAAAAATGGATAAAGAAGTTGTGGTACTTACGTACAATGCAATATCACTCAGCAATGAAATCTATGTCATCAGGCCCATAGCAGCATAATGAGTGGATTCAGGTACGATGATTCTAAGTGATATAAGTCACACAGAAAAAGAAACATCATAAGATATCACTACTACACGTAATGTAAACTTGGCTACACAGGAACTGAATTACTAAACAGAACAGGGTGTCAAATGTAGAAAACCAACTTATGCTTGCTTAAGGGGAAAGGTGAGTTGGGGTGCTGCATACAACAAGAGATTGAAATTAGCACAGATACCATTCCATAAGCCAAATATGTAATAGACAAGAGCTACTCCTTGCTCAACGAAGTGGACTCAACACCCCATATTAATCGCCTAACAATATACCTGACTAGTAAGAATCTTAAAACCTATGGATTTATATGTCTCCGAAAGAGAATCAAGCGTGTGTACAGCGGCATAAACGCAGCAGTGATAGGATTGGTGAGGTTCGGTGAGCAAATGCAGACCCTTTGAAGTCATATTGCATGGTACCCATTCCATGGGTCTCAACTCTCCATGTTTAAGGGATTCTTCCTTCAGCTGAAACATGCATGTGGAACCCAGAGTATGATCCACCGTGTGATCGGAAAACGTGTTCAAATGTGTCTCAGTTTACGTCCCCTGGTACTCGGGTGCAACATTCCAGACGCTTTACTAACACTCTCCCCACTTGGAGAGTCAGTGCCTTTAAACTCCTGTTTGGCCCAGTTTGCAATTTCTGTGGAAAATGAACAGGAATAGGGAGAACCAATGAGAGACTAGCTGGAGCTGTCTGGACGGGCAAATTTAACTCTCATTTCCCACCAGGAAGAGGAATTAACCAAAGGCTCAGCATGCCGTGCCGGAAACAAACTAGGGCCTGAAGCAATCCTGCGGTGTTGCGGCCAGCTCACAAGAAAGCGAGTTGAAGAAAGGAGCTCAGGGGCACTGTAATTCACAAACCTGCAGAGTTATAAATGACATGTATCTTCCAAAAATATATTGAAGTAAGGCTGCCAAGAGGAGTTGAAAGCAGGGCAGAATTGCAGGAAACCGATTTCAGGAAGTAGACTGGAATTGCATGTAAAGCATAGGAAAAGAGGCAGAACGTCCACAATGATGCACTTGGCCAAAAAGGGCGTATGCGTTTTTTCCTGAATATATTCAGGAAAAAACGCATACGCCCTTTTTGGCCAACCAAGCAAGCTTGCAAAGGAAATCTGCACTACAATGAAGTCTCACTGCCCCCCGGTCAAAAGGGCCATCTGAAAAAAGTGTAAAATCCAGAAAGGCAGGACAGGCCATGGAGAACTGGGAGCCTTGTTAGGCTGATGGGCGGGATGTAAATTACCAGCAGCCACTCTGGAGAAGTGTATGGTGTTTCCTGAAACATCCAAAAAACAAAGCAACAGAGCCTAGGGCACTTCCACTTATGGTCCTATAGCTTAGGGAAATTAAAATCAAAAAGACACAGCCACCCCAAAGTTTGGGACGGCTCTGTTTACAAGAAACTCGTTTACAGTACAAGTTCAATATCACAGAAAGCGAAAAATGGATAAAGAAGTTGTGGTACTTACGTACAATGCAATATCACTCAGCAATGAAATCTATGTCATCAGGCCCATAGCAGCATAATGAGTGGATTCAGGTACGATGATTCTAAGTGAAATAAGTCACACAGAAAAAGAAACATCATAAGATATCACTACTACACGTAATGTAAACTTGGCTACACAGGAACTGAATTACTAAACAGAACAGGGTGTCAAATGTAGAAAACCAACTTATGCTTGCTTAAGGGGAAAGGTGAGTTGGGGTGCTGCATACAACAAGAGATTGAAATTAGCACAGATACCATTCCATAAGCCAAATATGTAATAGACAAGAGCTATTCCTTGCTCAACGAAGTGGACTCAACACCCCATATTAATCGCCTAACAATATACCTGACTAGTAAGAATCTTAAAACCTATGGATTTATATGTCTCCGAAAGAGAATCAAGCGTGTGTACAGCGGCATAAACGCAGCAGTGATAGGATTGGTGAGGTTCGGTGAGCAAATGCAGACCCTTTGAAGTCATATTGCATGGTACCCATTCCATGGGTCTCAACTCTCCATGTTTAAGGGATTCTTCTTTCAGCTAAAACATGCATGTGGAACCCAGAGTATGATCCACCGTGTGATCGGAAAACGTGTTCAAATGTGTCTCAGTTTTCGTCCCCTGCTACTCGGGTGCAACATTCCAGACGCTTTACTAACACGCTCCCCACTTGGAGAGTCAGTGCCTTTAACCTCCTGTTTGGCCCAGTTTGCAATTTCTGTGGAAAATGAACAGGAATAGGGAGAACCAATGAGAGACTAGGTGGAGGTGTCTGGACGGGCAAATTTAACTCTCATTTCCCACCAGGAAGAGGAATTAACCAAAGGCTCAGCATGCCGTGCCGGAACCAAACTAGGGCCTGAAGCAATCCTGCAGTGTTGCGGCCAGCTCACAAGAAAGCGAGTTGAAGAAAGGAGCTCAGGGGCACTGTAATTCACAAACCTGCAGAGTTATAAATGACAGCTATCTTCCAAAAATATATTGAAGTAAGGCTGCCAAGAGGAGTTGAAAGCGGGGCAGAATTGCAGGAAACCAATTTCAGGAGGTAGACTGGAATTCCATGTAAAGCATACGAAAAGAGGCAGAACGTCCACAATGATGCACTTGGCCAAAAAGGGCGTATGCGTTTTTTCCTGGATATATTCAGGAAAAAACGCATACGCCCTTTTTGGCCAACCAAGCAAGCTTGCAAAGGAAATCTGCACTACAATGAAGTCTCACTGCCCCCTGGTCAAAAGGGCCATCTGAAAAAAGTGTAAAATCCAGAAAGGCAGGACAGGCCATGGAGAACTGGGAGCCTTGTTATGCTGATGGGTGGGATGTAAATTACCAGCAGCCACTCTGGAGAAGTGTATGGTGTTTCCTGAAACATCCAAAAAACAAAGCAACAGAGCCTAGGGCACTTCCACTTATGGTCCTATAGCTTAGGGAAATTAAAATCAAAAAAACACAGCCATCCCAAAGTTTGGGACGGCTCTGTTTACAAGAACCTTGTTCACCGTACAAGTTCAATATCACAGAAAGCGAAAAATGGATAAAGAAGTTGTGGTACTTACGTACAATGCAATATCACTCAGCAATGAAATCTATGTCATCAGGCACATAGCAGCATAATGAGTGGATTCAGGTACGATGATTCTAAGTGAAATAAGTCACACAGAAAAAGAAACATCATAAGATATCACTACTACACGGAATGTAAACTTGGCTACACAGGAACTAAATTACTAAACAGAAAAGAGTGTCAAATGTAGAAAACCAACTTATGCTTGCTTAAGGGGAAAGGTGAGTTGGGGTGCTGCATACAACAAGAGATTGAAATTAGCACAGATACCATTCCATAAGCCAAATATGTAATAGACAAGAGCTACTCCTTGCTCAACGAAGTGAACTCAACACCCCATATTAAACGCCTAACAATATACCTGACTAGTAAGAATCTTAAAACCTATGGATTTATATGTCTCCGAAAGAGAATCAAGCGTGTGTACAGCGGCATAAACGCAGCAGGGATAGGATTGGTGAGGTTCGGTGAGCAAATGCAGACCCTTTGAAGTCATATTGCATGGTACCCATTCCATGGGTCTCAACTCTCCATGTTTAAGGGATTCTTCTTTCAGCTAAAACATGCATGTGGAACCCAGAGTATGATCCACCGTGTGATCGGAAAACGTGTTCAAATGTGTCTCAGTTTTCGTCCACTGCTACTCGGGTGCAACATTCCAGACGCTTTACTAACACTCTCCCCACTTGGAGAGTCAGTGCCTTTAACCTCCTGTTTGGCCCAGTTTGCAATTTCTGTGGAAAATGAACAGGAATAGGGAGAACCAATGAGAGACTAGGTGGAGGTGTCTGGACGGGCAAATTTAACTCTCATTTCCCACCAGGAAGAGGAATTAACCAAAGGCTCAGCATGCCGTGCCGGAACCAAACTAGGGCCTGAAGCAATCCTGCGGTGTTGCGGCCAGCTCACAAGAAAGCGAGTTGAAGAAAGGAGCTCAGGGGCACTGTAATTCACAAACCTGCAGAGTTATAAATGACAGCTATCTTCCAAAAATATATTGAAGTAAGGCTGCCAAGAGGAGTTGAAAGCGGGGCAGAATTGCAGGAAACCGATTTCAGGAGGTAGACTGGAATTGCATGTAAAGCATAGGAAAAGAGGCAGAACGTCCACAATGATGCACTTGGCCAAAAAGGGCGTATGCGTTTTTTCCTGAATATATTCAGGAAAAAACGCATACGCCCTTTTTGGCCAACCAAGCAAGCTTGCAAAGGAAATCTGCACTACAATGAAGTCTCACTGCCCCCCGGTCAAAAGGGCCATCTGAAAAAAGTGTAAAATCCAGAAAGGCAGGACAGGCCATGGAGAACTGGGAGCCTTGTTATGCTGATGGGCGGGATGTAAATTGCCAGCAGCCACTCTGGAGAAGTGTATGGTGTTTCCTGAAACATCCAAAAAACAAGGCAACAGAGCCTAGGGCACTTCCACTTATGGTCCTATAGATTAGGGAAATTAAAATCAAAAAGACACAGCCACCCCAAAGTTTGGGACGGCTCTGTTTACAAGAACCTCGTTTACCGTACAAGTTCAATATCACAGAAAGCGAAAAATGGATACAGAAGTTGTGGTACTTACGTACAATGCAATATCAGTCAGCAATGAAATCTATGTCATCAGGCCCATAGCAGCATAATGAGTGGATTCAGGTACGATGATTCTAAGTGAAATAAGTCACACAGAAAAAGGAACATCATAAGATATCCCTAATACACGGAATGTAAACTTGGCTACACAGGAACTGAATTACAAAACAGAACAGGGTCTCAAATGTAGAAAACCAACTTATGCTTGCTTAAGGGCAAAGGTGAGTTGGGGTGCTGCATGAAACCAGAGATTGAAATTAGCACAGATACCGTTCCATAAGCCAAATATGTAATAGACAAGAGCTACTCCTTGCTCAACGAAGTGGACTCAACACCCCATATTAAACGCCTAACAATATACCTGACTAGTAAGAATCTTAAAACCTTTGAATTTATATGTCTCCGACAGAGAATCAAGCGTGTGTACAGCAACATAAACGCAGCAGTGATAGGATTGGTGAGGTTCGGTGAGCAAATGCAGACCCTTTGAAGTCATATTGCATGGTACCCATTCCATGGGTCTCAACTCTCCAGGTTTAAGGGATTCTTCCTTCAGCTAAAACATGCATGTGGAACGGAGTGTATGATCCACCGTGTGATCGGGAAACGTGTTCAAATGTGTCTCAGTTTTCGTCCCTTGGTACTCGGGTGCAACATTCCAGACGCTTTACTAACACTCTCCCCACTTGGAGAGTCAGTGCCTTTAACCTCCTGTTTGGCCCAGTTTGCAATTTCTTCGGAAGATGAACAGGAATAAGGAGAAGCAATGGGAGACTATCTGTAGGTGTCTGGACGGGCAAATTTAACTCTCATTTCCCACCAGGAAGATAAATGAACCAAAGGCTCCGCGTGCCATGCTGGAACTAGATTAGGGCCTGAGGAGATCCTGCGGTGTTGCGGCCAGCTCACAAGAAAGCGAGTTGAAGAAAGGAGCTCAGGGGCACTGTAATTCAGAAACCTGCGGAGTTATAAATGACAGCTATCATCCAAAATTATACTGAAGTAAGGCTGCGAAGAGGACTTGAATGCGGGGCAGAATTGCTGGAAACTGATTTCAGAACGTACACGGGAGTAGCTCTTAAAGCATAGGAAAAGAGACAGAACTTGGAAAATAATGCACTTGGCAAAAAAGGGCATATGTGTTTTATCCAGAGCTCTCATACCTGAGGGGAGGAGATTCCCAGCAGGCTCCAACTGCCACCTGAGGGCTCACATTGCCAAGGCAACGTGAGCATGCCAGGCAGGAGTTACCTCACAGCAGAGGTCCCACCTCACAGAAGGGTGAGAAACCCAGCCAACATCAGACTCTCACCAGAGGGTCCACATCACCAAGGGGATGGGAACCAGGCAGGAGTGTCTTCACATCAGTGGGGCCACATCATCAAAAGCTGAGGTACTCAGCACATGTGTCCTCAAACCAGAGGACCCACATCACCAAGGACCTCGGAGTGAGGCAGGCAGGAGTAGCCTCACAACACTGGGCCCATAGAATAAAAAAGTGAGGAATCCAGCAGTTGGAACCTCCCAGCAGGCGGCCCAGAGCACCGAGGCCATGGGATCCAGGCCACAGTGAACTCACAGAAGAGGGCCCATGTCATGAAACTGAGCAACCCAGCCATTGGGACCTCAGAGCAGGAGGCCCACATCCCCATGGGGATGGAATTCTGGTAGGAGTGTCCTCGCACCACTGAGAACGTATCAGAAAATTTTGGGCGACCAGCAGTTAGGGCCTGACGCCAGAGGACCCTCATCACCAAGGGAAGGAGGCTCCCAGCAGGCTCCAACTGCCACCAGAGGGCTGACGTCGCCAAGGCGATGTGTGCCAACCAGGCACGAATGACCTCACAGCAGAGGGCCCACCTCAGAGAAGTGTGACGAACCCAGTCAGGATCAGACTCGCACCAGAGGGCCCACATCACCAAATGGATTGGAACCAGGCAGGAGTGTCCTCACATGAGTAGGGCCACATCATCTAAAGGTGAGGAACCCAGAACATGTGGCTTCAAACCATAGGACACCCATCACCAAGGGGCTGGGAGTGAGGCAGGCAGGAGGAGCCTCATAACAGAGGGCCCAAAAATAAGAAAGGTGAGGAATCCAGCAGTTGGAACCTCCCAGCAGGCGGCCCAGAGCACAGAGGCTAGAGGAACCAGGCCAGAGTGAACTAACACCAGACAGCCCACATCATGAAACTGTGAGCAACCCAGACATTGGGACCTCAGAGCAGAAGGCCCACATCCCCATGGTGATGGGAACATGACAGGAGTGTCCTGGCATCACTGGGCTCACATCAGAAAACGTGGGGTGCTCAGAAGTTAGGGCCTGACGCTAGAGGGCACTCATCACCGAGAGGAGGAGGCTCCCAGCAGGCTCCAGCTGCCACCAGAGGGCCAACGTCGCCAAGGTGATGTGTGCCAGCCTGGCAGGAGTGACCTCACAGCAGAGGGCCCACCTCACAGAAGGGTGAGGAACACAGCCAGGATCAGACTCTCACCAGAGGGCCCACATCACCAAGGGGATGGGAACCAGGCAGGAATGTCCCCACACCAGTGGGACAACATCATCGAAAGGTGAGGATCCCAGCACATGTGTCCTCAAACCAGAGGAACCACATCACCAAGGGGTTCGGAATGAGGCTGGCAGGACTGGCCTCACAACACAGGGTCCATAGAATATAAAAGTTGAGGAATCCAGCAGTTGGAACCTCCCAGCAAGTGGCCCAGAGCACCGAGGCTATGGGATCCAGGCCGCAGTGAACTCACAGCAGAGGGCCCACATCATGAACCTGTGAGCAGCCCAGCTGTTGGGACCTCAGAACAGAAGGCCCACATCCCCATTGGGATGGGAACCTGGCAGGAGTGGCTTTGCACCACTTAGCACATATCAGAAAATGTTAGGAGCCCAGCAGTTAGGGCCTGACGCCAGGGGGCCCTCATAACTGAGGGGAGGAGACTCCCAGCAGGTTCCAACTGCCAACAGAGGGCCCACGTCTACAAGGTGGCATGCGCCAGGCAGGCAGTAGTGACCTCACAGCAGAGGGCCTATCTCACAGAAGGGTGAGGAACCGAGGCAGGATGAGACTCTCACCAGAGGGCCCACAACACCAAGGGGATGGGAACCAGTCAGGACTGTCCTCCCACCAGTGGGGCCACATCATCGAAAGGTGAGAAACCCAGCACATGTGGCCTCATATCAGAGGACATACATCACAAAGGGGATGGGAGTGAGGCAGGTAGGAGTAGCCTAAAAACAGAGGGCCCAAAGAATAAAAAAAGTGAGGAATCCAGCATTTGGAACCTCCCAGCAGGCGGCCGAGAGCACAGAAGCTATGGGATGCAGGCAGGAGTGAACTAACAGCAGAGAGCCCACATCATGAAACTGTGAGCAACCCAGGCATTGGGACCTCAGAGCAGAAAGCCCACATCCCCATGGGGATGGGAACCTGACAGGAGTGTCCTGGCATCACTGGGCTCACATCAGAAAACGTGGGGAGCCCAGCAGTTAGAGCCTGATGCTAGAGGGCCGTCATCACCGAGGGCAGGAGGCTCCCAGCAGGTTCCATGTGCCAACAGAGGGCCCACATCGCCAAGGTGATGTGTGCAAGTCAGGCAGGATTGACCTCACAGCAGAGGGCCTACCTCACAGAAGAGTGAGGAACCCAGCCAGGATAAGACTGTCACCAGAAGGCCCACATCACCAAGGGGATGGGAACCAGGCAGGAGTGTCCTCACACCAGTGGGGCCACATCATTGAAAGTTGCCTAACCCAGCACATGTGGCCTCAAACCAGAAGACCCACATCACGAAGGGGTTGCGAGTGAGGCAGGCAGGAGGAGCATCACAACACAGGACCCATAGAATACAAAAGTTGAGGAATCGAGCAGTTGGAACCTCCCAGCAGGCAGCCAAGACCACAGAGGCTATGGGATCCAGGCCACAGTGAACTAACACCAGAGAGCCCACATCATGAAATTGTGATCAACCCAGCCGTTGGAACCTCAGAGCAGAAGGCCCACATCCCCATGGGGATGGGAACCTAAGAGGAGTGCTTGAGCAACACTGGGCTCACTAAGAAAAGTTGGGGAGCCCAGCAGTTAGGGCCTGACGTCAGAGGGCCCTCATCACAGAGCTGAGGAGGCTCCCAGCAGGGTCCAATTGCCACCAGAGGGCTCATGTCAACAAGGCGAGGTGAGCAACCCAGGCAAGAGTTACCTGATAGTAGAGGGCCCACCTCACAGATGGGTGAGGAACCCAGCCAGGATCAGACTCTCACCAGAGGGCCCACATCACAAAGGGGATGGGACCCAGTCAGGATTATCCTCACACCAGTGGGGCCTCATCATCTTAAGGTGAGGAACCCAGCACATGTGTCCTCAAACCAGAGGACCCACATCACCAAGGGCCTTGGAGTGAGGCAGGCAGGAGTAGCCTCACAACACAGGGCACATAATATAAAAAACGTGAGGATTCCAGCATTTAGACCTTCCAGCAGGCGGCCCAGAACACCGAGGCTATGGGATCCAGGCCACAGTGAACTCACAGCAGAGGGCCCACATCACAAAACTGTGAGCAACCCAGGAGTTGAGACCTCAGCGCAGAAGGACCACATCCCCATGGGAATGGGAACCTGGCTGGAGTGTCCTCGCACCACTGGGCGCACATCAGAAAATGTGGGGAGCCCACCATTTAGGGCCTGACGCCAGAGGGCCGTCATCACCGAGAGGAGGAGGCGCCCTGCACGCTCCAACTGCCACCAGAGGGCTCACGTCTCCAAGGTGACGTGTGCCAGCCAGGCAGGAGTGACCTCACAGCAGAGGGCCTACCTCACAGAACGTTGAGGAACCCAGCCAGGATTAGACTCTCGCCAGAGGGCCCACCTCACCAAGGGGATGGGAACCAGGCAGGAGTGTCCTCACACGAGTGGGGTCACATCATCGAAAGGTGAGGAACGCAACACATGTGGCCTCAAGCCATAGGACAGTCATCACCAAGGGGCTGGCAGTGAGGCAGGCAGGAGGAGCCTCACAACAGAGGGCACATAGAATAAAAAAGTTGAGGAATCCAGCAGTTGGAACCTCCCAGCAGGCGGCTCAGAGCACCGATGATAAGGGATCCTTGCCGGAGTGAACTCACAGCAGAGGGCCCACATCATGGTACTGTGAGCAAGCCAGCCGTTTTGACCTCAGAGCAGAAGGCCCATATCGCCATGGGGATGGGAACCTGGCAAGAGTCTCCTCACTCACTTGGCGCACATCAGAAAATGTGGGGAGCCCTGCAGTTATGGCCTAAGGCAAGAGGGCCCTCATCACCGAGGGGAGGAGGATCCCAGCACACTCCAACTGCCACCAGAGGGCCCACGTCGCCAAGGTGACCTGTGCCAGACAGGCATGATTGACCTCACAGCAGAGGGCCCACCTCACAGAAGGGTGAGGAACCCAGCCAGGATCAGACTCTCACCTGAGGGCCCACATCAGCAAGGGGATGGGAACCAGTCAGGACTGTCTTCCCTCCAGTGGGGTCACATCATCGAAAGGTGCGGAACCCAGCACATGTGGCCTCAAATCAGAGGACACATATCACAAAGGGAATGGGAGTGAGGCAGGCAGGAGTAGCCTAAAAACAGAGGGCCCAAAGAATAAGAAAGGTGAGGAATCCAGCAGTTGGAACCTCCCAGCAGGCGGTCCAGAGCACAGAAGCTATGGGATGCAGGCAGGAGTGAACTAACAGCAGAGAGCCCACATCATGAAACTGTGAGCAACCCAGGCTTTGGGACCTCAGAGCAGAAGGCCCACACCCCAATGGGGATGTGAACCTGGCTGGAGTGTCCTCGCACCACTGGGCACACATCACAAAATGTGGGGAGCCCAGCAGTTAGGGCCTGATGCCAGAGGGCCCTCATCACCGAGGAGAGGAGGCTCCCAGCAGGCTCCAAGTGCCACCAGAGGGCTCATGTCCACAAGGCGAGGTGAGCAAGCCAGGCAAGAGTGACCTCACATCAGACGGCCCACCTCACAGATGGGTGAGGAACCCAGCCAGGATCAGACTCTCAACAGAGGGCCCACATCACCAAGGGGATGTGAACCAGGCAGGAGTCTCCTAAGACCATTGGTCCCACATCATCGAAAGGTGAGGAACCCAGCACATGTGGCCTCAAACCAGACGACACACATCACGAAGGGGCTGGGAGTGAGGCAGGCAGGAGGATCCTCACAACAGAGGGCCCAAAAATTTAAAAAAGTGAGGAATCCAGCAGTTGGAACCTCCCAGCAGGCGGCCAAGAGCACAGAGGCTATGGGATCCAGGCTTCTGTGAACTAACACCAGAGAGCCCACATCATGAAAATGTGAACAACCCAGCCGTTGGGACCTCAGAGCAGAAGGCCCACATCCCCATGGAGATGGGATCCTAAGAGGAGTGCCAAAGCATCACTGGGCTCACTAAGAAAAGTTGGTGAGCCCAGCAGTCAGGGCCTGATGCAAGAGGGCCCTCATCACCGGGGGGAAGAGATTCCCAGCACGCTCCAACTGCCACCACACGGCTGACTTCAACAAGGCAATGTGTGCCAGCCATGCAGGAGTGACCTATCAGCAGAGGGTCTCCCTCACAGGTGGGTGAGGAACAAAGCCAGGAACAGACTCTCACCAGGGGGTCCACATAACCACGTGGATGAGAACCAAGCAGGAGTGTCCTCACACTAGTGGGGCCACATCATCGAAAGGTGAGGAACCCAGCAAAAGTGGCCACAAACCAGAGGACCCACATCACCAAGGGGTTGAGAGTGAGGTAGGTGTCTGGACGGGCATATTTAACACTCATTTCCCACCAGGAAGAGGAATTAACCAAAGGCTCAGCGTGCCCTGCCAGAAGCAGATTAGGGCCTGAAGCAGCCTTGCGGGTTTGCGGCCAGCTCACAAGAAAGCGAGTTGAAGAAAGGAGCTCAGGGGCCCTGTAATTCACAAACCTGCAGAGTTATAAATGACAGATAACGTCCAAAAATATATTGAAGTAAGGCTGCGAAGAGGACTTGAAAGCGGGGCAGAATTGCAGGAAACCGATTTCAGGAGGTAGACTGGATTTGCATTTAAAGCATAGGAAAAGAGGCAGAACATCGACAATGATGCACTTGGCAACAAAGGACGTATGAGTTTGTTCCTGAATATATTCAGGAACAAACACATACGCCCTTTTTGGCAAACCAAGCAAGCTTGCAATGGAAATCCGAACTACTATGAAGTGTCACTTCCCCCCGGTCTAAAGGGCCATCTGAGAAAAGTGTAAAATCCAGAAAGGCAAGACAGGCCATGGGGAAAAAGGAGCCTTGTTATGCTGATGGGCGGGATGTACATTGCCAACAGCCACTCTGGAGAAGTGTATGGTGTTTCCTGATACATCTGAAAAACAAAGCAACAGAGTCTAGGGCATTTCCACTTATGGTCCTATAGCTTAGGGAAATTAAAATCAAAAAGACACAGCCACCCCAAAATTTACAACGGCTCTGTTTACAGGAGCCTCTTCTACAGTACAAGTTAAATATCCCAGAGAACAAATAATTGATAAAGAAGTTGCGGTACTTATGTACAACAGAATACCACTCAGCAATGAAATCTGTGTCACCAGGCCTGTACCAGCATAATGAGTGGATTGAGGCATGATGATTCTAAGTGAAATAAGTCACACAGAAAAAGAAACATCATAAGGTATCACTAATGCACGGAATGTAAACTTGGCTACACATGAACTGAATTACAAAACAGAACAGGGTCTCAAGTTTAGAAAACCAACTTATGCTTGCTTAAGGGGAAAGGTGAGTTGGGGTGCTGCATAAAACCAGAGTTTGAAATTAGCACAGATACCGTTCCATAAGCCAAATATGTAATAGACAAGACCTACCCCTTGCTCAACGAAATGGACTCAACAATGAGGTATCACCTCACACCTGTTAGAATGGGCATCATCTGAAAATCTACAAACAACAAATGCTGGAAAGGGTGTGGAGAAAAGGAACCCTCTTCCACTATTGTTGGGAATATAAATTGATACAGTCACTATGGAGAACAATATGGAGTTTCTTAAGAAACTAATAATAGAATTACCATATGATACAGCAATCCCAGGACTGGACATATACCCAGACAAAACCATAAATCAAAAAGAGACATTCACCGCAATGTTCATTGCATCACTATTTACAATATCGAGGTAATGGAAGCAACCTAAATGCCCACAGACAGACGAATGCATAAAGATGTGGTACATATATAAAATGGAATATTACTAAGCCATGAAAGGAATGAAATTGGGTCATTTGTAGAGACGTCGATGGATCTAGAGACTGTCATACAGAGTGAAGTAAGTCAGAAAGAGAAAAACAAATCTTGTATATTCATGCATATATGTGGAACCTAGAAAAACTGTACAGATTAACCGTTTTGCAAGGCATAAATAGAGCAACAGATGTAGACAACAATCGTATGGACAACAAGGGGGGAAAGCTCTTGGAGGGGTGGTGGTGGGAGGAGTTGAGAGATTGGGATTGGCATGTAAACATTTATATGTATAAAATAGATAACCAATGAGAAGCTGCTGTATAAAAATATAAAATAAAATTCAAAATTAAAAAGAAATAAAATTTAAAAAATAAAACAGAAAAAACAATTATTCCCTTCACATACATGTATTTATATGAATAAATTATTTCCATGCTTATATCTGTAAATACAAAAAAGAGGAATAAAATCTACCTTGAACCAAAAACGAAAAAGAGAAAAAAAAAAACAGAACCCACCAGTTACTCAGAGGAAAACCGTATCAGGGCACTTGCTCCAGTTGTAAACAATTCTGAAGTTGGTCAGTGGTGGGGAATCGTCTCCCATTCAGCCAGCAGCCCCCACACAACAAGCGTCCTCATTGCAAAGCTGGGGCACCGTGCCGAGGCATCTGTGAGTAAACGTGAGCTGAACCCCAGGCCAGTTGCTGCTGAACTGTTCCCGCCCTTCCCAGGTAAAACACCTGAATATATACAAGGACTTGAAAGCCTAGAGGAAGGGCCATGGAGCCACACGAGTGACAGCATGCCAGCTGACTTGGTGCCTGCAGGCCAGCCAGGATGGTCCTGGCCCTGGGTGCTCTTCTGGAAGATTTCCATTTCCCTGCCTGAGATACCCGTCCTGTCCCTGCCCCCACTGCTTTTTTCCTTCCTCACCTCTGCCCAGGGAGAAATTCCAGCAGCAGGTATGGGTGACACATCCTCTTCTTTAGCAGGTGGCAGCCTGGCAACTGCTGCAGAAAGTCCAGCAGAGCCCCACTCACACTGGGCCACCCACAAAGCCGTGGCCTCTCACTCCCTCCCACCAGCCCAGCCCCGAGACTGCTGACAGGGCAGAGAAAATGGCGTCAGGCACAGCTGCAGGGGCTTTTGCTGCCTGGAGTGGTATTTATATTGATCTCAACCCAGGCACACCTGGGGAGGGCTGGCCGGCATGGTAAGGCTGCCCAGGTCAGCCAATCATCACCACTCAGGGGCTCACAGTTGCAGAAAATGGAACTTGCTGAACCGGCCAGGTCCAAGGAACAGGTGTGGGCTCCTGAGAGTCAGGATAGACAAGGGGCTGCAGCTTTGGCTTGTTTTCTAATCATTTTATCTGGCCCATGAGTGGGAGACAACTTCAAGAAAACCCTCTCCTAATGAGAGGAACCCAGGAGTCAGGGAGAGGAGGGGTGGGTGGTGGTTGGAGACAGAGGCCTGGTGCCCTGGGTGCAGTGGAAGTCTCTGGAAGACCAGGTGGAGGGAGGCCACACAGAGTGATGCCCAGGGTCACAGACCTGTCGGAGCTGCTGTTTGTTAGTTCAAGTCCTGCTCTGAGGTGCTCTGTGTCAGCTCTGAGCGACAGGTGAGCTGGGGGTGCTCTTCAATGAGGGCTATGTGCACGGTTCCTGTGTGCCCAGCCCTGCCACGGTACCTGCAAGGGTAGCTCTGTATCCTGGGAGGGGCCTGACCATGAGAGCCCCGTGGGCTGGGTTGGGGGTGGGGTACCTGCCCAGGAGAGCTCCATATCCTGGGATTGGCCTGACCACGAGAGCCCCATGGGCTGCTGGGGACCTGGTAAAGGATGTCAGGACAGTCAGTGAAGCCACCGAGGATATACCTCCAGTTGCTCCTGATCCCTACACCCTGCTGGTCATTCTACCAACCACCAGGACATGGTATTCTGTATTAGTCTTCAATGATGCCTTCTTTTGTATTCCATTAGTCCCAGAGTCACAAGAAATTTTGGTTTGTGAGTGGCAGGACTCAACATACAACTAAAACAATACTTCCGGGCCGTCTTGCCCCAAGGGTTCAAAAATTCCCACACCATCTTTGGGGAAAGCTTAGCTAACGACCGAAAAGTTCTACCTCTGGAAAAGGAAACCCTCCTTCAATATGCAGATGACATTCTGATCGCCAGCCCTACTAAGGAGGCCTCTGAACTACCAAGCCAATAAAGGATAGAAGTTGTCCAAGAAAAAGCTCAAATATCACAGACTGCAGTGACCTGCCTGGGCTTCATTCTCACACAAGGTCAGAGAAGCCCATCCCAGGAAAGGGAAGAAACCATTTGCAGCCTTACCCCTTTCTAAAACTAGAAGACAGCTTAGGGGTTCCTGGGGAGGCCAGGGTTTGCTGCTTCTGGATCCCTAACTACAGTCTACTAGCTGGGCCTCTATATGAAACACTGAAAGGAAAAGATGATGATCCTTTTGAACAGAATCCAGAAGTGGCCTTTCAAGAATGGAAAGAGCAGTCAATTCAGACCCTTGCCCTGGAACTCCCTAATTGAGCTAAACCCTTTGACCTTTCCATTCCCGGTGAAAGGTGAATCGCCATTGGAGAATTAGTGCAAAAACTGGGACCACTTGAAATGGAACAACGCAAGAATGCCATCCAGGTAGGATAAACTACAGTCACCAAGGGGCTTGGCCCACTGCCACATCTGGCCAAGATACTGGCGGTATCTAAAAACCTGGAAATCAGCAGCCCAAAAGGCCACCTCCCTCCTAAGGGAAAAGGACCCCACGTGGTGATCCTAATCACCAACCATGCCCTGAAGTTGCAGGGTTCGCTCCGTGGGCACACCGACCTCGAGTGAGGAGGCCCTCCAACTCCAACATCCAGAGAGATAACCGGGGGCAACAGGGCACCATGACGACTCGTGTGAACATCACTTGACCTGGAGTTTCTCTCATAAAACAACAATAGTGTGTCCCGAAGGAGTAGACTACTGCTTGCAGGACTTCCTGCACCCGGAGGGGAGCTAATAATCTTGGCGGGGGAACCGTATATCACACCGTCACCATAGAAAAGCCTACAGACACCGTGATGATGGTG
Organism: Leucopleurus acutus; assembly: GCF_964270905.1. NCBI lineage: Eukaryota > Metazoa > Chordata > Mammalia > Artiodactyla > Delphinidae > Leucopleurus > Leucopleurus acutus. Next base: position 188,159 of record NW_028139095.1, on the reverse strand, counting down.
GCCAATAAGACCAGCTGGACTCCTGTTTACTTCAAAAGGCTGTTGACTCAGTGGCCATCATGGTCCTTGATCACCACTGACCCTGGACTGTCTGGGAGTTGAGCGGGCAGGGCTCTGACACCTGGTGCTGTTTTTACGTTAATTCAGGGGCCTAATTGAAGAAAGAGCAGACTACTGGTCAGAGCATCTAGGCTGGCAGAAACGGTCAGCCTAAGGTGGCCGAACAAATGTGGGGCGGGGTGAAACCGGCCCCCACAGCGTCTCTGCACATCTCTTTCCTGGACCCTTAAAGGTCATTAGAATCTATAACACTTCCAATGCTGGTGCTCAGGCGGACGAGCAGGGAGGCAGGGGTCCTGGGGCCAATCAACGTCACCTGGAGGCTGCTGGGGAGAAGTTCTGACCCTCGTCCCCTGGTATGAGGGCTCCCAACTCAGCACTCAGCAGTTACAGAAGAAGGGTCTGCACCCTCAGCACTCCAAGAATGAGGAACGGGACAAAAGGCAGAGGAGGGGTTTGTCCCCAGCAAAGCCCATTAAAAATCCCTGGGAGATAAAAATAGAATGTGGGCAATAAAGTCAAGTCTGACCTTTTTTATCCTTTGTGCTTTGTCTAATTTCACGTGCTCCTAGGGTCCCGCATGCAGAGGTTCCACACCCGGCACTTCAGACCAGATTTCCTGGTGCAGAATGGCTGGGTCGACACCTCAGCTCCTGGGGCCCAGTGCAGACTCCGAGATATAGAGCCTGAGCTGCAGCCAACCCGGCCCTTGAGAGCTCCGCCCCCTCCCTCCCACTGACTCTGACAGGATCTCTACACAGCAGCCCAGCCCACAGCCCACGGGGTAGTGCATGCTCTCACCTCTCCATTCTCTGATGAAAATATAAAGTTTCCTTTGCTTGGGAACCAAACTCAGTCTCGATCTGTTGGCCCCAATGACACTGGGCAGGGGGACCCTTGTTGGGGTCCACTCTGGAGGATCAGTAACAGAAATTGAGACTATTGTAACTTCAGTGAACAGATGTGTGAGCCAAACTGTAGTTAACATAGAACAGTTTATAAGGCTCGGGTAAAATAAGATGTTTCTAACACTTCCATTTGATATTTCCATCACTTTATTATAAGCAAGTTCAGTGAAAAGGTTTGTCTTATTTGTCAGGTCAATATTAGAGAAATGAAGTGATTTCTTTCCAAGGATGTACATCTAATAATCTTGGTTAAAGCTTCAATCTTGTTTTAAATGCTTTTCCATTGAAAATGATACCTCTCTTTCAGCTCCCCCATTTCTGAGAAGTATAAAATCTTATAATTTATTATTACCAAAGGGGAAAGGTGGGAGGAGGGATAAATTAACAGTTTGGAATTAACACATACACACTGCTATGTATAAAATAGATCATCAACAAGGAACTACTGTATAGCACAGGGAACTACACTCAATATTGTGCAATAACCTATAAGGGGAAATAATCGGAAAAAGAATAGATATTTTTATTGACATCATCTATCAATGACAGTTAAAGTGTAACCTAAGGGAAGCCGGTGGTGAGTGCTTCTGACCCTGAAGACTTCAGTCATCTAAAGTTTGGACTCTGCCTACTTCCCAAGGCCCTTAATGAACATATGTGTAGCCGTAGCTTAAAAAACTCCCCAGTTTGGGTTTCGGGGAGACACTGATTTTGAAAAAGCCCTGGTGTTCTCCTTACATGAATGGGACTCTTCCTACTGCTAAAACATGTCTGTCACATCCAGAGGATGGTATACCGTCTGATCGGGAAGAGTTTGGAAAAGGCATCTCATCTCCTCATCTCCTGGTGCTCGGGTTCACCCCTCCAGCGTCTTTACTAACAGTCTCCCCACTTGGAGATGTCAACACTGTCAACATCCTGTTGCGTACAGTTTGGAATTTGTCCAGAGGATGAAGCGGAAGGATGAGGAACAATGAGAGACAAGTCCTAGGTGTTCAGACAGGCACATGTCACTCTAATTTCCAATCAGGAAGATGAATTGACCAAAGGCTAGGGTTGCCCATGGAAACAGTATAGGGCTTGAGGAAATCCCACTGCTTTGTGGCCAGTTCCCATAAACACAAGTTGAACAATGGAACTCAGGGGCAGTAAAATTCACGAAACTGCAGAGTTGAAAATATCTATCACTGAAAAATGTCTTGAGGAAAGTCAGAGAAAAGGATTGGCAAGCAAGGGAGAATGGCAGGAAAGGGATTTGAGGAGGTAGAAAGGACTCGCCATTAAGCACAAGAAAAGGGACTGAACATTGCCGACATTGCAGTTGGCCAAAAAGGCTGTATGTGTTTTTTTCTGTATATATTCAAGAAAAGGGCATACACTTTTTTAGCCAACCAAACAGGTGGGCACTGGAAATCAATACTACAAAAGATATCACTTCGCATCAGTCAGAAGAGCCATCCTCATAAAGTGTAAACGCCAGAAATGCAGGACAGGGCAAGGAGAAGAGGGAGCCCTGTGAGGCTTATAGTGGAAATGTATATTGCCAACGGCCATTCTGGAGAAGTGTATTGTGTTTACTAAAGCATCTAAAAAATGAGCTACAGAGCATAGGGCACTTGCACTCATGGGCGTATATCTTGGGAAAAACAAAAATCGAGAGGACACAGGCACCCCAATGTTTACTGCCTCTCTGTTTAAAAGATCCTCGACTAGGATATAACTTAAATGTCTCTGGAGGGAAAAAATGGATAGAGATGTGGTACTTATGTAGAGTGGAATATTACTCAGCCTGGAAATCAATGAAATATGGCCAGTTGTAACAACTCCGGAGGAGTTACGTATGATCATTCTAAGTGACATAATTCAAAAAGAAAAAGACACATATCATAAGATATCACTTAAAGGTGGAATCCAAAATGGCTACACATGAAATAAATTACAAAACAAAAACATAGTCAAATATGTAGAAAACACGTGTAAGGCTGCTAAACGGGAAAGGTGGGGAGGGGTGAGGCATCATCCAGGAGGTTGAAATTAGCAAAGATACCATTCCAAATACCAAACTGATAATCAACAAGGCCTACACGGTAGCTAAAAGAACTGCACTCAGCACACTCAAGTCACCGGAAAAGAATATCTATGACTGGTAAGAATCTGAAAAAGAAATTATTGATGTCTCTCTGTACGTGAATCAAGTGGATGTACAGCAGCAAGAAACAGAGCTTTGAAAATCAGCTGTAAACAACATAGTAATAAATTGAAAAAAATAAACGACAGAGAGACAGAGAAAACCTCTTACAACTTTTCCTCAGGGACGGTGATGCAACATGGATTGAACACATCTAGACCCACAGCAGGATGAGACATAAGGCTGGAAACTGTTCGCGCTAAGAGAAATGTGAGGTTGGGTGAGGAAATGCACACCCTTTATAGTAATACTACCTGGTACCCATTCAATGGGTCCCAAATCTGCAGGTTCAAGGAATCTTCCTACAGCTAAAACATGCATGGAAAACCCAGAGGACTGTACACCATGTGATCGGGAGATGTGTCTAAAATGCACCTCATTTATCCTCTCCTGGTGCTCCTGTTCATCATTCCAGCCACGTTACTTAGAATCTCCCCACTTAGAGAATCAGCACATTTAAACTTCTGTTTCACACATTTTGCAAATTGTGAGGAGGATGAACGGGAAGAGGGGGAACCAATGAGAGAATAGTTGTAGGGGTTTGGACGGGCACATGTCACTCTAATTTCCCATTAAGAATAAGAATTAAAAAAAGGCTCAGCCCGCCTCGCCGGAGCCAAAATAGGGCCTGAAGCAATCCTGCGGTTTTGAGGCCAGCTCACAAAAGAGCAACTTAAAAAATGGAGCTCAGGGTCACTGCAATTCACAAACCTGCAGAGTTATAAATGAAAACTAACGTCCAAAAATATGTTGAGGTAAGGCAAAGAAGAGGATCTGAATGCAAGACAGAATTGCAAGAAACAGATTTCAAGAGATAGATTGGACTCGCCTTTAAAGCACATGAAAAGCGGCAGAATTTCGACAATGATGCAGTTGGCCCAAAAGGGAGTATGCGTTTTTTCCTGAATATATCCAGGAAAAAACGCATACGCACTTTATGGGCAACCAAGCAAGCAAGCAATGCAAATGTGCACAACAAAGAAGTCTCATTTCCCACCGGTCAAAAGGGCCATCCGAAAAAATTGTAAAAACCAGAAATGCAGGACAGGCCATGGAGAACAGGGAGCCTTTATACGCTGATGGACAGTGTGTGAACTGCCGAGAGCCACTCTGGAGAAGTGTATGGTGGTTCCTAAATCATCTAAAAAACAGAGCGACAGAGCATAGGGCACTTCCAATCACGGGAGTATATCTAGGGAAGTCTAAAAATCAACAAGACACAAGCACACCACAGTTTAGGGCTACTCTGTTTACAAGAACCTCAACTTCAGTACACCTTAAATATCCCAGGAAAGAGAACAATGGATAAAGAAAATGTGGTACTTATGTACAATGGAATATCTCTTCACCATGAAATCAATGTAATAAGGCTAGTAGAAGGATAAAGAGTGGATTGAGGTCCGATAATACTACTTGAAATAAGTCAAACAGAAAAAGAAACATATCATAAGATATCACTTATAGAGGGAGGATAAATATGGCTGCACAAAAAATGAATTACAAAACAGAACAGTGTCTCACATTTAGAAAACACACTTATGTCAGCTTAAGGGGAAAGGAGAGGTGGGGTGATGCATAAAACCAGAGTTTGAAATTAGCACAGATACCGTTCAATAAACCAAATAGGTATCAGACAAGATCTACACCTTGCTCAATGAACTGGCCTCAACACACCCTATAAACCGCAGAGAAATATATCTGAGTAATAAGAATCTTAAAACCCATGTATTGATATATCTCCATAAGGGAATCAAGTGTGCACAGAGCGGCACAAACACAGCAGTGAAAATGAGCTAAACCCCATTATAGAAATAAATTTTAAAACCAAAACGCAGAAACAATGAAAGAGAGAAAAATTCTTACAAAATTCACTCAGGGGCTGTGATGCAACCTGGAATGACCACATATAAACCCACAGCTGGATAAGACATAAGGCTGGACACTTGGGGCTGAAAGGATTGGAGAGCTTTGGTGAGCAACTGCCGAAAGTTTAATGCAATACTTCATGCTACTTATTCCAAGGGTCCCAACACTCCAAGTTGAAGGGAATCTTCCTACAGCTAAACCATGCATGGGAAATCCAGCAGATGGTATACCATATGATCGGGAAAGGTTTCTAAAATGCACCTCATTTTCCTCTCCTGGGGCTCCGGATCAACATTCCAGCCACTTTACTAACAACATCTCCACATGGAGAGTCAATGCCTTTAAGTTCCGGTATCGCACAGTCTGCAGTTAGTGCGGAGGATGAATGGGAATAGGGGGAACCAGTGAGAAAATAGCTGTAGCGGTTTCAATGGGCACATGTCACTCTAATTTCAATTCAGGAAGAAGAATTAACCAAAGGCAGAGCAAGGCGCCCCAGAAGAAGAATAGGGCCTGAAGAAATCCTGTGGATATGAGGCAAGATCACAAAAATAAGAGCTGAAAAATGGAGCTAAGGGCCACTGCAATTCAAAAACCTGCAGAGTTATAAAGGCCAACTATTTTCCAAAAGTATATTGAAGTAAGGCTATGAAGAGGCACTGAGAGCAAGGCAGAACTGCAGGAAACCGATTTCAGGAGGTAGACTGGAATTGCACTGAAAACATATGAAAAGACTCAGAACGTCGACAATGATGCACTTGGCCAAAAAGGGCGTATGCGTTCTTTCCTGAATATATTCAGGAAGAAACGCATACGCCCTTTCTGGCCAACCAAGCAAGCTCGCAAAGGAAATCTGCACTACAATGAAGTCTCACTGCCCCCCGGTCAAAGGGACTTCTGAAAAAAGAGTAAAATCCAGAAAGGCAGGACAGGCCATGGAGAACTGGGAGCCTTGTTATGCTGATGGGCGAGATGTAAATTGCCAACAGCCACTCTGGAGAAGTGTATGGTGTTTCCTGAAACATTCAAAAAATTAAGCAACAGAGCCTAGGGCACTTCCACTTATGGTCCTATAGCTTAGGGAAATTAAAATCAAAAAGACACAGCCACCCCAAAGGTTGGGATGGCTCTGTTTACAAGAACCTCATTTACGGTACACGTTCAATATCGCAAAAAGCGAAAAATGGATAAAGAAGTTGTGGTACTTACGTACAATGCAATATCACTCAGCAATGAAATCTATGTCATCAGGCCCGTAGCAGCATAATGAGTGGATTCAGGTACGATGATTCTAAGTGAAATAAGTCACACAGAAAGAGAAACATCATAAGATATCACTACTACACGGAATGTAAACTTGGCTACACAGGAACTGAATTACAAAACAGAACAGGGTCTCAAATGTAGAAAACCAACTTATGCTTGCTTAAGGGGAAAGGTGAGTTGGGGTGCTGCATAAAACCAGAAATTGAAATTAGCAGATACCGTTCCATAAGACAAATATGTAATAGACAAGAGCTACTCCTTGCTCAACGAAGTGGACTCAACATCCCATATTAAAAGCCTAAGAATATACCTGACTAGTAAGAATCTTAAAACCTATGGATTTATATGTCTCCGAAAGAGAATCAAGCATGTGTACAGCGGCATAAATGCAGCAGTGATAGGATTGGTGAGGTTCGGTGAGCAAATGCAGACCCTTTGAAGTCATATTGCATGGTACCCATTCCATGGTCTCAACTCTCCAGGTTTAAGGGATTCTTCATTCAGCTAAAACATGCATGTGGAACCCAGAGTATGATCCACGGTGTGATCGGGAAACGTGTTGAAATGTGTCTCAGTTTTCGTCCCCTGGTACTCGGGTACAACATTCCAGACGCTTTACTAACACTCTCCCCACTTGGAGAGTCAGTGCCTTTAACCTCCTGTTTGGCCCAGTTTGCAGTTTCTGTGGAAGATGAACAGGAAGATGGAGAACCAAGGAGAGACTAGCTGGAGGTGTCTGGAAGGGCAAATTTAACTCTCATTTCCCACCAGGAAGAGGAATTAACCAAAGGCTCAGCGTGCCATGCCGGAACCACACTAGGGACTGAAGCAATCCTGCGGTGTTGCGGCCAGCTCACAAAAAAGCGAGTTGAAGAAAGGAGCTCAGGGACACTGTAAATCACAACCCTACAGAGTTATAAATGACACTTATCGTCCAAAAATATATTGAAGTAAGGCTGCCAAGAGGACTTGAAAGCGGGGCAGAATTGCAGGAAACCGATTTCAGGAGGTAGACTGGAATTGCATGTAAAGCATAGGAAAAGAGGCAGAACGTCCACAATGATGCACTTGGCCAAAAAGGGTGTATGCGTTCTTTCCTGAATATATTCAGGAAAAAACGCATACGCCCTTTTTGGCCAACCAAGCAAGCTTGCAAAGGTAATCTGCACTACAATGAAGTCTCACTGCCCCCACGGTCAAAAGGGCCATCTGAAAAAAGTGTAAAATCCAGAAAGGCAGGACAGGCCATGGAGAACTGGGAGCCTTGTTATGCTGATGGGCGGGATGTAAATTGCCAGCAGCCACTCTGGAGAAGTGTATGGTGTTTCCTGAAACATCCAAAAAACAAAGCAACAGAGCCTAGGGTACTTCCACTTATGGTCCTATAGCTTAGGGAAATTAAAATCAAAAAGACACAGCCACCCCAAGTTTGGGACGGCTCTGTTTACAAGAACCTCGTTTACGGTACAAGTTCAATATCACAGAAAGCGAAAAATGGATAAAGAAGTTGTGGTACTTACGTACAATGCAATATCACTCAGCAATGAAATCTATGTCATCAGGCCTGTAGCAGCATAATGACTGGATTCAGGTACGATGATTCTAAGTGAAATAAGTCACACAGAAAAAGAAACATCATAAGATATCACTAATACATGGAATGTAAACTTGGCTACACAGGAACTGAATTACAAAGCAAAACAGGGTCTCAAATGTAGAAAGCCAACTTATGCTTGCTTAAGGGGAAAGGTGAGTTGGGGTGCTGCATAAAACCAGAGATTGAAATTAGCACAGATACCGTTCCATAAGCCAAATATGTAATAGACAAGAACTACTCCTTACTCAACGAAGTGGACTCAACACCCCATATTAAACGCCTAAGAATATACCTGACTAGTAAGAATCTTAAAACCTATGGATTTATATGTCTCCGAAAGAGAATCAAGCGTGTGTACAGCGGCATAAACGCAGCAGTGATAGGATTGTTGAGGTTCGGTGAGCAAATGCAGACCCTTTGAAGTCATATTGCATGGTACCCATTACATCGGTCTCAACTCTCTAGGTCTAAGGGATTCTTCCTTCAGCTAAAACATCCATGTGGAACCAAGAGTATGATCCACCATGTGATCGGGAAATGTGTTCAAATGTGTCTCAGTTTTAGTCCCCTGGTACTCGGGTGCAACACTCCAGATGCTTTACTAACACTCTCCCCACTTGGAGAGTCAGTGCCTTTAACCTCCTGTTTGGCCCAGTTTGCAATTTCTGTGGAAGATGAACAGGAATAGTGAGAACCAATGAGAGACTAGCTCGAGGTGTCTGGACGGGCAAATTTAACTCTCATTTCCCACCAGGAAGAGGAATTAACCAAAGGTTCAGCATGCCGTGCCAGAACCAAACTAGGGCCTGAAGCAATCCTGCAGTGTTGCGGCCAGCTCACAAGAAAGCGAGTTGAAGAAAGGAGCTCAGGGGCACTGTAATTCACAAACCTGCAGAGTTATAAATGACAGCTATCTTCCAAAAATATATTGAAGTAAGGCTGCCAAGAGGAGTTGAAAGCGGGGCAGAATTGCAGGAAACCGATTTCAGGAGGTAGACTGGAATTGCATGTAAAGCATAGGAAAAGAGGCAGAACGTCCACAATGATGCACTTGGCCAAAAAGGGCGTATGCGTTTTTTCCTGAATATATTCAGGAAAAAACGCATACGCCCTTTTTGGCCACCCAAGCAAGCTTGCAAAGGAAATCTGCACTACAATGAAGTCTCACTGCCCCCCGGTCAAAAGGGCCATCTGAAAAAAGTGTATAATCCAGAAAGGCAGGACAGGCCATGGAGAACTGGGAGCCTTGTTATGCTGATGGGCGTGATGTAAATTGCCAACAGCCACTCTGAAGAAGTGTATGGTGTTTCCTGAAACATCCAAAAAACAAAGCAACAGAGCCTAGGGCACTTCCACTTATGGTCCTATAGCTTAGGGAAATTAAAATCAAAAAGACACAGCCACCCTAAAGTTTGGGACGGCTCTGTTTGCAAGAACCTCGTTTACGGTACAAGTTCAATATCACAGAAAGAGAAAAATGGATAAAGAAGTTGTGGTACTTACGTACAATGCAATATCAGTCAGCAATGAAATCTATGTCATCAGGCCCGTAGCAGCATAATAAATGGATTCAGGTACGATGATTCTAAGTGAAATAAGTCACACAGAAAAAGAAACATCATAAGATATCACTAATACATGGAATGTAAACTTGGCTACACAAGAACTGTATTACAAAACAGAACAGAGTGTCAAATGTAGAAAACCAACTTAGGCTTGCTTAAGGGGAAGGGTGAGTTGGGGTGCTGCATAAAACCAGAGATTGAAATTAGCACAGATACCGTTCCATAAGCCAAATATGTAATAGACAAGAGCTACTCCTTGCTCAACGAAGTGGACTCAACACCCCATATTAAACGCCTAAGAATATACCTGACTAGTAAGAATCTTAAAACCTTTGAATTTATGTCTCCGAAAGAGAATCAAGCGTGTGTACAGCGGCATAAACGCAGCAGTGATAGGATTGGTGAGGTTCGGTGAGCAAATGCAGACCCTTTGAAGTCATATTGCATGGTACCCATTCCATGGGTCTCAACTCTCCAAGTTTAAGGGATTCTTCCTTCAGCTAAAACATGCATGTGGAACACAGAGTATGATCCACCGTGTGATCAGGAAACGTCTTCAAATGTGTCTCAGTTTTCGTCCCCTGGTACTCGGGTGCAACACTCCAGACGCTTTACTAACACTCCCTCCACTTGGAGAGTCAGTGCCTTTAACCTCCTGTATGGCCCAGTTTGCAATTTCTGCGGAAAATGTTCAGGAATAGGGAGAACCAATGATAAGCTAGCTGGAGGTGTCTGGACGGGCAAATTTAACTCTCATTTCCCACCAGGAAGAGGAATTAACCAAAGGCTCAGCGTGCCGTGCCGGATCCACACTAGGACCAGAAGCAATCCTTTGGTGTTGCAGCCAGCTCACAAGAAAGCGAGTTGAAGAAAGGAGCTCAGGGGCACTGTAATTCACAAACCTGCAGAGTTATAAATGACAGCTATCTTCCAAAAATATATTGAAGTAAGGCATCCAAGAGGAGTTGAAAGCGGAGCAGAATTGCAGGAAACCGATTTCAGGAGGCAGACAGGAATTGCATGTAAAGCATAGGAAAAGAGGCAGAACGTCCACAATGATGCACTTGGCCAAAAAGGGCGTATGCGTTTTTTCCTGAATATATTCAGGAAAAAACGCATACGCCCTTTTTGGCCAACCAAGCAAGCTTGCAAAGGAAATCTGCACTACAATGAAGTCTCACAGCCCCCCGGTCAAAAGGGCCATCTGAAAAAAGTGTAAAATCCAGAAAGGCAGGACAGGCCATGGAGAACTGGGAGCCTTGTTATGCTGGTGGGCGTGATGTAAATTGCCAACAGCCACTCTGGAGAAGTGTATGGTGTTTCCTGAAACATCTAAAAAACAAAGCAACAGAGCCTAGGACACTTCCACTTATGGTCCTATAGCTTAGGGAAATTAAAATCAAAAAGACACGGTCACCCCAAAGTTTGGGACAGCTCTGTTTACAAGAACCTCGTTTACGGTACAAGTTCAATATCACAGAAAGCGAAAAATGGATAAAGAATTTGTGGTACTTACGTACAATGCAATATCACTCAGCAATGAAATCTATGTCATCAGGCCCGTAGCAGCATAATGAGTGGATTCAGGTACGATGATTCTAAGTGAAATAAGTCACACAGAAAAAGAAACATCATAAGATATCACCAATACACGGAATGTAAACTTGGCTACATAGGAACTGAATTACAAAACAGAACAGGGTCTCAAATGTAGAAAACCAACTTATGCTTGCTTAAGGGGAAAGGTGAGTTGGGGTGCTGCATGAAACCAGAGATTGAAATTAGCACAGATACCGTTCCATAAGCCAAATATGCAATAGACAAGAGCTACTCCTTGCTGAACGAAGTGGACTCAACACCCTTAAACGCCTAAGAATATACCTGACTAGAAATAATCTTAAAACCTACGGATTTATATGTCTCCGAAAGAGAATCAAGCGTGTGTACAGCGGCATAAACGCAGCAGTGATAGGATTGGTGAGGTTCGGTGAGCAAATGCAGACCCTTTGAAGTCATATTGCATGGTACCCATTCCATGGGTCTCAACTCTCCAGGTTTAAGGGATTCTTCCTTCAGCTAAAACATGCATGTGGAACACAGAGTATGATCCACCGTGTGATCGGGAAACGTGTTCAAATGTGTCTCAGTTTTCGTCCCCTGGTACTCGGGTGCAACATTCCAGACGCTTTACTAACACTCTGCCCACTTGGAGAGTCAGTGCCTTTAACCTCCTGTATGGCCCAGTTTGCAATTTCTGCGGAAAATGTACAGGAATAGGGAGAACCAATGAGAAACTAGCTGGAGGTGTCTGGACGGGCAAATTTAACTCTCATTTCCCACCAGAAAGAGGAATTAACCAAAGGCTCAGCATGCCGTGCCGGAACCACACTAGGGCCTGAAGCAATCCTACGGTGTTGCAGCCAGCTCACAAGAAAGCGAGTTGAAGAAAGGAGCTCAGGGGCACTGTAATTCACAAACCTGCAGAGTTATAAATGACAGCTATCGTCCAAAAATATATTGAAGTAAGGCTGCCAAGAGGACTTGAAAGCGGGGCAGAATTGCAGGAAACCGATTTCAGGAGGTAGACAGGAATTGCATGTAAAGCATAGGAAAAGAGGCAGAACGTCCACAATGATGCACTTGGCCAAAAAGGGCGTATGCGTTTTTTCCTGAATATATTCAGGAAAAAACGCATACGCCCTTTTTGGCCAACCAAGCAAGCTTGCAAAGGAAATCTGCACTACAATGAAGTCTCACTGCCCCCAGGTCAAAAGGGCCATCTGAAATATGTGTAAAATCCAGAAAGGCAGGACAGGCCATGGAGAACTGGGAGCCTTGTTATGCTGGTGGGCGTGATGTAAATTGCCAACAGCCACTCTGGAGAAGTGTATGGTGTTTCCTGAAACATCTAAAAAACAAAGCAACAGAGCCTAGGGCACTTACACTTATGGTCCTATAGTTTAGGGAAATTAAAATCAAAAAGACACAGCCACCCCAAAGTTTGGGACGGCTCTGTTTACAAGAACCTCGTTTACGGTACAAGTTCAATATCACAGAAAGCAAAAAATGGTAAAGAAGTTGTGGTACTTACGTACAATGCAATATCACTCAGCAATGAAATCTATGTCATCAGGCCCGTAGCAGCATAATGAGTGGATGCAGGTTTGATGAGTCTAAGTGAAATAAGTCACACAGAAAAAGAAACATCATAAGATATCACTACTACACGGAATGTAAACTTGGCTACACAGGAACTGAATTACAAAACAGAACAGGGTCTCAAATGTAGAAAACCAACTTATGCTTGCTTAAGGGGAAAGGTGAGTTGGGGTGCTGCATGAAACCAGAGATTGAAATTAGCACAGATACCGTTCCATAAGCCAAATATGCAATAGACAAGAGCTACTCCTTGCTGAACGAAGTGGACTCAACACCCCATATTAAACGCCTAAGAATATACCTGACTAGAAATAATCTTAAAACCTACGGATTTATATGTCTCCGAAAGACAATCAAGCGTGTGTACAGCGGCATAAACGCAGCAGTGATAGGATTGGTGAGGTTCGGTGAGCAAATGCAGACCCTTTGAAGTCATATTGCATGGTACCTATTCCATGGGTCTCAACTCTCCAGGTTTAAGGGATTCTTCCTTCAGCTAAAACATGCATGTGGAACCCAGAGTATGATCCACCGTGTGATCGGGAAACGTGTTCAAATGTGTCTCGTTTTCGTCCCTGGTACTCGGGTGCAACATTCCAGATGCTTTACTAACACTCTCCCCACTTGGAGAGTCAGTGCCTTTAACCTCCTGTTTGGCCCAGTTTGTAATTTCTGTGGAAAATGAACAGGAATAGGGAGAACGAAAGAGAGACTAGCTGGAGGTGTCTGGACGGGCAAATTTAACTCTCATTTCCCACCAGGAAGAGGAATTAACCAAAGGCTCAGCGTGCCGTGCCGGAACTACACTAGGGCTTGAAGCAATCCTGCGGTGTTGGGGCCAGCTCACAAGAAAGCGAGTTGAAGAAACGAGCTCAGGGGCACTGTAATTCACAAACCTGCAGAGTTATAAATGACAGCTATCGTCCAAAAATATATTGAAGTAAGGCTGCCAAGAGGACTTGAAAGCGGGGCAGAATTGCAGGAAATCGATTTCAGGAGGTACACTGGAATTGCATGTAAAGCATAGGAAAAGAGGCAGAACGTCCACAATGATGCACTTGGCCAAAAAGGGCGTATGCATTTTTTCCTGAATATATTCAGGAAAAAACGCATACGCCCTTTTTGGCCAACCAAGCAAGCTTGCAAAGGAAATCTGCACTACAATGAAGTCTCACTGCCCCCCGGTCAAAAGGGCCATCTGAAAAAAGTGTAAAATCCAGAAAGGCAGGACAGGCCATGGAGAACTGGGAGCCTTGTTATGCTGGTGGTCGTGATGTAAATTGCCAACAGCCACTCTGGAGAAGTGTATGGTGTTTCCTGAAACATCTAAAAAACAAAGCAACAGAGCCTAGGGCACTTCCACTTATGGTCCCATAGCTTAGGGAAATTAAAATCAAAAAGACACGGTCACCCCAAAGTTTGGGATGGCTCTGTTTACAAGAACCTCGTTTACGGTACAAGTTCAATATCACAGAAAGCAAAAAATGGATAAAGAAGTTGTGTTACTTACGTACAATGCAATATCACTCAGCAATGAAATCTATGTCATCAGGCCCGTAGCAGCATAATGAGTGGATGCAGGTATGATGAGTCTAAGTGAAATAAGTCACACAGAAAAAGAAACATCATAAGATATCACTACTACACGGAATGTAAACTTGGCTACACAGGAACTGAATTACAAAACAGAACAGGGTGTCAAATGTAGAAAACCAACTTATGCTTGCTTAAGGGGAAAGGTGAGTTGGGGTGCTGCATGAAACCAGAGATTGAAATTAGCACAGATACTGTTCTATAAGCCAAATATGCAAGAGACTAGAGCTACTCCTTGCTGAACGAAGTGGACTCAACACCCCATATTAAACGCCTAAGAATATACCTGACTAGAAATAATCTTAAAACCTACGGATTTATATGTCTCCGAAAGAGAATCAAGCGTGTGTACAGTGGCATAAACGCAGCAGTGATAGGATTGGTGAGGTTAGGTGAGCAAATGCAGACCCTTTGAAGTCATATTGCATGGTACCCATTCCATGGGTCTCAACTCTCCAGGTTTAAGGGATTTTTCCTTCAGCTAAAACATGCATGTGGAACCCAGAGTATGATCCACCGTGTGATCGGAAAACGTGTTCAAATGTGTCTCGTTTTCGTCCCTGGTACTCGGGTGCAACATTCCAGATGCTTTACTAACACTCTCCCCACTTGGAGAGTCAGTGCCTTTAACCTCCTGTTTGGCCCAGTTTGTAATTTCTGTGGAAGATGAACAGGAAGATGGAGAACCAAGGAGAGACTAGCTGGAGGTGTCTGGAAGGGCAAATTTAACTCTCATTTCCCACCAGGAAGAGGAATTAACCAAAGGCTCAGCGTGCCATGCCGGAACCACACTAGGGTCTGAAGCAATCCTGCGGTGTTGCGGCCAGCTCACAAAAAAGCGAGTTGAAGAAAGGAGCTCAGGGACACTGTAATTCACAACCCTACAGAGTTAAAAATGACACTTATCGTCCAAAAATATATTGAAGTAAGGCTGCCAAGAGGACTTGAAAGCGGGGCAGAATTGCAGGAAACCGATTTCAGGAGGTAGACTGGAATTGCATGTAAAGCATAGGAAAAGAGGCAGAACGTCCACAATGATGCACTTGGCCAAAAAGGGCGTATGCTTTCTTTCCTGAATATATTCACGAAAAAACGCATACGCCCTTTTTGGCCAACCAAGCAAGCTTGCAAAGGAAATCTGCACTACAATGAAGTCTCACTGCCCCCCGGTCAAAAGGGCCATCTGAAAAAAGTGTAAAATCCAGAAAGGCAGGACAGGCCATGGAGAACTGGGAGCCTTGTTATGCTGATGGGCGGGATGTAAATTGCCAGCAGCCACTCTGGAGAAGTGTATGGTGTTTCCTGAAACATCCAAAAAACAAAGCAACAGAGCCTAGGGCACTTCCACTTATGGTCCTATAGCTTAGGGAAATTAAAATCAAAAAGACACAGCCACCCCAAGTTTGGGACGGCTCTGTTTACAAGAACCTCGTTTACGGTACAAGTTCAATATCACAGAAAGCGAAAAATGGATAAAGAAGTTGTGGTACTTACGTACAATGCAATATCACTCAGCAATGAAATCTATGTCATCAGGCCTGTAGCAGCATAATGACTGGATTCAGGTACGATGATTCTAAGTGAAATAAGTCACACAGAAAAAGAAACATCATAAGGTATCACTAATACATGGAATGTAAACTTGGCTACACAGGAAGTGAATTACAAAGCAAAACAGGGTCTCAAATGTAGAAAACCAACTTATGCTTGCTTAAGGGGAAAGGTGAGTTGGGGTGCTGCATAAAACCAGAGATTGAAATTAGCACAGATACCGTTCCATAAGCCAAATATGTAATAGACAAGAGCTACTCCTTACTCAACGAAGTGGACTCAACACCCCATATTAAACGCCTAAGAATATACCTGACTAGTAAGAATCTTAAAACCTATGGATTTATATGTCTCCGAAAGAGAATCAAGCGTGTGTACAGCGGCATAAACGCAGCAGTGATAGGATTGGTGAGGTTCGGTGAGCAAATGCAGACCCTTTGAAGTCATATTGCATGGTACCCATTACATCGGTCTCAACTCTCTAGGTCTAAGGGATTCTTCCTTCAGCTAAAACATCCATGTGGAACCAAGAGTATGATCCACCATGTGATCGGGAAATGTGTTCAAATGTGTCTCAGTTTTAGTCCCCTGGTACTAGGGTGCAACACTCCAGACGCTTTACTAACACTCTCCCCACTTGGAGAGTCAGTGCCTTTAACCTCCTGTTTGGCCCAGTTTGCAATTTCTGTGGAAGATGAACAGGAATAGTGAGAACCAATGAGAGACTAGCTCGAGGTGTCTGGACGGGCAAATTTAACTCTCATTTCCCACCAGGAAGAGGAATTAACCAAAGGTTCAGCATGCCGTGCCAGAACCAAACTAGGGCCTGAAGCAATCCTGCAGTGTTGCGGCCAGCTCACAAGAAAGCGAGTTGAAGAAAGGAGCTCAGGGGCACTGTAATTCACAAACATGCAGAGTTATAAATGACAGGTATCTTCCAAAAATATATTGAAGTAAGGCTGCCAAGAGGAGTTGAAAGCGTGGCAGAATTGCAGGAAACCGATTTCAGGAGGTAGACTGGAATTGTATGTAAAGCATAGGAAAAGAGGCAGAACGGCCACAATGATGCACTTGGCCAAAAAGGGCGTATGCGTTTTTTCCTGAATATATTCAGGAAAAAACGCATACGCCCTTTTTGGCCAACCAAGCAAGCTTGCAAAGGAAATCTGCACTACAATGAAGTCTCACTGCCCCCCGGTCAAAAGGGCCATCTGAAAAAAGTGTAAAATCCAGAAAGGCAGGACAGGCCATGGAGAACTGGGAGCCTTGTTATGCTGATGGGCGTGATGTAAATTGCCAACAGCCACTCTGGAGAAGTGTATGGTGTTTCCTGAAACATCCAAAAAACAAAGCAACAGAGCCTAGGGCACTTCCACTTATGGTCCTATAGCTTAGGGAAATTAAAATCAAAAAGACACAGCCACCCTAAAGTTTGGGACGGCTCTGTTTGCAAGAACCTCGTTTATGGTACAAGTTCAATATCACAGAAAGCGAAAAATGGATAAAGAAGTTGTGGTACTTACGTACAATGCAATATCAGTCAGCAATGAAATCTATGTCATCAGGCCCGTAGCAGCATAATGAATGGATTCAGGTACGATGATTCTAAGTGAAATAAGTCACACAGAAAAAGAAACATCATAAGATATCACTAATACATGGAATGTAAACTTGGCTACACAAGAACTGAATTACAAAACAGAACAGAGTGTCAAATGTGGAAAACCAACTTAGGCTTGCTTAAGGGGAAGGGTGAGTTGGGGTGCTGCATAAAACCAGAGATTGAAATTAGCACAGATACCGTTCCATAAGCCAAATATGTAATAGACAAGAGCTACTCCTTGCTCAACGAAGTGGACTCAACACCCCATATTAAACGCCTAAGAATATACCTGACTAGTAAGAATCTTAAAAGCTTTGAATTTATGTCTCCGAAAGAGAATCAAGCGTGTGTACAGCGGCATAAACGCAGCAGTGATAGGATTGGTGAGGTTCGGTGAGCAAATGCAGACCCTTTGAAGTCATATTGCATGGTACCCATTCCATGGGTCTCAACTCTCCAGGTTTAAGGGATTCTTCCTTCAGCTAAAACATGCATGTGGAACACAGAGTATGATCCACCGTGTGATCGGGAAACGTGTTCAAATGTGTCTCAGTTTTCGTCCCCTGGTACTCGGGTGCAACACTCCAGACGCTTTACTAACACTCTCCCCACTTGGAGAGTCAGTGCCTTTAACCTCCTGTATGGCCCAGTTTGCAATTTCTGCGGAAAATGTTCAGGAATAGGGAGAACCAATGAGAAACTAGCTGGAGGTGTCTGGACGGGCAAATTTAACTCTCATTTCCCACCAGGAAGAGGAATTAACCAAAGGCTCAGCGTGCCGGGCCGGATCCACACTAGGACCAGAAGCAATCCTTTGGTGTTGCAGCCAGCTTACAAGAAAGCGAGTTGAAGAAAGGAGCTCAGGGGCACTGTAATTCACAAACCTGCAGAGTTATAAATGACAGCTATCTTCCAAAAATATATTGAAGTAAGGCAGCCAAGAGGAGTTGAAAGCGGAGCAGAATTGCAGGAAACCGATTTCAGGAGGCAGACAGGAATTGCATGTAAAGCATAGGAAAAGAGGCAGAACGTCCACAACGATGCACTTGGCCAAAAAGGGCGTATGCGTTTTTTCCTGAATATATTCAGGAAAAAACGCATACGCACTTTTTGGCCAACCAAGCAAGCTTGCAAAGGAAATCTGCACTACAATGAAGTCTCACTGCCGCCCAGTCAAAAGGGCCATCTGAAAAATGTGTAAAATCCAGAAAGGCAGGGCAGGCCATGGAGAACTGGGAGCCTTGTTATGCTGATGGGCGGGATGTAAATTGCCAACAGCCACTCTGGAGAAGTGTATGGTGTTTCCTGAAACATCTAAAAAACAAAGCAACAGAGCCTAGGGCACTTCCACTTATGGTCCTATAGCTTAGGGAAATTAAAATCAAAAAGACACAGCCACCCCAAAGTTTGGGACGGCTCTGTTTACAAGAACCTCGTTTATGGTACAAGTTCAATATCACAGAAAGCGAAAAATGGATAAAGAAGTTGTGGTACTTACGTACAATGCAATATCACTCAGCAATGAAATCTATGCCATCAGGCACGTAGAAGCATAATGAGTGGATTCAGGTACGATGATTCTAAGTGAAATAAGTCACACAGAAAAAGAAACATCATAAGATATCACCAATACACGGAATGTAAACTTGGCTACACAGGAACTGAATTACAAAACAGAACAGGGTGTCAAATGTAGAAAACCAACTTATGCTTGCTTAAGGGGAAAGGTGAGTTGGGGTGCTGCATGAAACCAGAGATTGAAATTAGCACAGATACCGTTCCATAAGCCAAATATGCAATAGACAAGAGCTACTCCTTGCTGAACGAAGTGGACTCAACACCCCATATTAAACGCCTAAGAATATACCTGACTAGTAAGAATATTAAAACCTATGGATTTATATGTCTCCGAAAGAGAATCAAGCGTGTGTACAGCGGCATAAACGCAGCAGTGATAGGATTGGTGAGGTTCGGTGAGCAAATGCAGACCCTTTGAAGTCATATTGCATGGTACCCATTCCATGGGTCTCAACTCTCCAGGTTTAAGGGATTCTTCCTTCAGCTAAAACATGCATGTGGAACACAGAGTATGATCCACCGTGTGATCGGGAAACGTGTTCAAATGTGTCTCAGTTTTCTTCCCCTGGTACTTGGGTGCAACACTCCAGACGCTTTACTAACACTCTCCCCACTTGGAGAGTCAGTGCCTTTAACCTCCTGTATGGCCCAGTTTGCAATTTCTGCGGAAAATGTTCAGGAATAGGGAGAACCAATGAGAAACTACCTGGAGGTGTCTGGACGGGCAAATTTAACTCTCATTTCCCACCAGGAAGAGGAATTAACCAAAGGCTCTGCGTGCCGTGCCGGATCCACACTAGGACCAGAAGCAATCCTTTGGTGTTGCAGCCAGCTCACAAGAAAGCGAGTTGAAGAAAGGAGCTCAGGGGCACTGTAATTCACAAACCTGCAGAGTTATAAATGACAGCTATCGTCCAAAAATATATTGAAGTAAGGCTGCCAAGAGGACTTGAAAGCGGGGCAGAATTGCAGGAAATCGATTTCAGGAGGTACACTGGAATTGCATGTAAAGCATAGGAAAAGAGGCAGAACGTCCACAATGATGCACTTGGCCAAAAAGGGCGTATGCATTTTTTCCTGAATATATTCAGGAAAAAACGCATACGCCCTTTTTGGCCAACCAAGCAAGCTTGCAAAGGAAATCTGCACTACTATGAAGTCTCACTGCCCCCCGGTCAAAAGGGCCATCTGAAAAAAGTGTAAAATCCAGAAAGGCAGGACAGGCCATGGAGAACTGGGAGCCTTGTTATGCTGGTGGTCGTGATGTAAATTGCCAACAGCCACTCTGGAGAAGTGTATGGTGTTTCCTGAAACATCTAAAAAACAAAGCAACAGAGCCTAGGGCACTTCCACTTATGGTCCTATAGTTTAGGGAAATTAAAATCAAAAAGACACAGCCACCCCAAAGTCTGGGAAGGCTCTGTTTACAAGAACCTCGTTTACCGTACAAGTTCAATATCACAGAAAGCGAAAAATGGATACAGAAGTTGTGGTACTTACATACAATGCAATATCACTCAGCAATGAAATCTATGTCATCAGGCCCGTAGCAGCATAATGAGTGGATTCAGGTATGATGATTCTAAGTGAAATAAGTCACACAGAAAAAGAAACACCATAAGATATCACTACTGCACGGAAGGTAAACTTGGCTACACAAGAACTGAATTACAAAACAGAACAGTGTCTCAAATGTAGAAAACCAACTTATGCTTGCTTGAGGGGAAAGGTGAGTTGGGGTGCTGCATGAAACCAGAGATTGAAATTAGCACAGATACCGTTCCATAAGCCAAATATGTAATAGACAAGAGCTACTCCTTGCTCAACGAAGTGGACTCAACACCCCATATTAAACGCCAAAGAATATACCTGACTAGTAAGAATATTAAAACCTACGGATTTATATGTCTCCGAAAGAGAATCAAGCGTGTGTACAGCAGCATAAACGCAGCAGTGATAGGATTGGTGAGGTTCGGTGAGCAAATGCAGACCCTTTGAAGTCATATTGCATGGTACCCATTCCATGGGTCTCAACTCTCCAAGTTTAAGGGATTCTTCCTTCAGCTAAAACATGCATGTGGAACACAGAGTATGATCCACCGTGTGATCAGGAAACGTGTTCAAATGTGTCTCAGTTTTCGTTCCCTGGTACTCGGGTGCAACACTCCAGACGCTTTACTAACACTCTCCCCACTTGGAGAGTCAGTGCCTTTAACCTCCTGTTTGGCCCAGTTTGTAATTTCTGTGGAAAATGAACAGGAATAGGGAGAACGAAAGAGAGACTAGCTGGAGGTGTCTGGACGGGCAAATTTAACTCTCATTTCCCACCAGGAAGAGGAATTAACCAAAGGCTCAGCGTGCCGTGCCGGAACTACACTAGGGCCTGAAGCAATCCTGCGGTGTTGCGGCCAGCTCACAAGAAAGCGAGTTGAAGAAACGAGCTCAGGGGCACTGTAATTCACAAACCTGCAGAGTTATAAATGACAGCTATCGTCCAAAAATATATTGAAGTAAGGCTGCCAAGAGGACTTGAAAGCGGGGCAGAATTGCAGGAAATCGATTTCAGGAGGTACACTGGAATTGCATGTAAAGCATAGGAAAAGAGGCAGAACGTCCACAATGATGCACTTGGCCAAAAAGGGCGTATGCATTTTTTCCTGAATATATTCAGGAAAAAACGCATACGCCCTTTTTGGCCAACCAAGCAAGCTTGCAAAGGAAATCTGCACTACTATGAAGTCTCACTGCCCCCCGGTCAAAAGGGCCATCTGAAAAAAGTGTAAAATCCAGAAAGGCAGGACAGGCCATGGAGAACTGGGAGCCTTGTTATGCTGGTGGTCGTGATGTAAATTGCCAACAGCCTCTCTGGAGGAGTGTATGGTGTTTCCTGAAACATCTAAAAAACAAAGCAACAGAGCCTAGGGCACTTCCACTTATGGTCCTATAGCTTAGGGAAATTAAAATCAAAAAGACACAGCCACCCCAAAGTTTGGGCCGGCTCTGTTTACAAGAACCTCGTTTATGTTACAAGTTCAATATCACAGAAAGCAAAAAATGGATAAAGAAGTTGTGGTACTTACGTACAATGCAATATCACTCAGCAATGAAATCTATGTCATCAGGCCCGTAGCAGCATAATGAGTGGATGCAGGTATGATGAGTCTAAGTGAAATAAGTCACACAGAAAAAGAAACATCATAAGATATCACTACTACACGGAATGTAAACTTGGCAACACAGGAACTGAATTACAAAACAGAACAGGGTGTCAAATGTAGAAAACCAACTTATGCTTGCTTAAGGGGAAAGGTGAGTTGGGGTGCTGCATGAAACCAGAGATTGAAATTAGCACAGATACTGTTCCATAAGCCAAATATGCAATAGACTAGAGCTACTCCTTGCTGAACGAAGTGGACTCAACACCCCATATTAAACGCCTAAGAATATACCTGACTAGAAATAATCTTAAAACCTACGGATTTATATGTCTCCGAAAGAGAATCAAGCGTGTGTACAGCGGCATAAACGCAGCAGTGATAGGATTGGTGAGGTTAGGTGAGCAAATGCAGACCCTTTGAAGTCATATTGCATGGTACCCATTCCATGGGTCTCAACTCTCCAGGTTTAAGGGATTCTTCCTTCAGCTAAAACATGCATGTGGAACACAGAGTATGATCCACCGTGTGATCAGGAAACGTGTTCAAATGTGTCTCAGTTTTCGTCCCCTGGTACTCGGGTGCAACATTCAAGACGCTTTACTAGCACTCTCCCCACTTGGAGAGTCAGTGTCTTTAAACTCCTGTTTGGCCCAGTTTGCAATTTCTACGGAAAATGTACAAGAATAGGGAGAACCAATGAGAAACTAGCTGGAGGTGTCTGGACGGGCAAATTTAACTCTCATTTCCCACCAGAAAGAGGAATTAACAAAAGGCTCAGCATGCCTTGCCGGAACCACACTAGGGCCTGAAGCAATCCTGCGGTGTTGCGGCCAGCTCACAAGAAAGCGAGTTGAAGAAAGGAGCTCAGGGGCACTGTAATTCACAAACCTGCAGAGTTATAAATGACAGCTATCGTCCAAAAATATATTGAAGTAAGGCTGCCAAGAGGACTTGAAAGCGGGGCAGGATTGCAGGAAACCGATTTCAGGAGGTAGACAGAAATTGCATGTAAAGCATAGGAAAAGAGGCAGAACGTCCACAATGATGCACTTGGCCAAAAAGGGCGTATGCGTTTTTTCCTGAATATATTCAGGAAAAAACGCATACGCCCTTTTTGGCCAACCAAGCAAGCTTGCAAAGGAAATCTGCACTACAATGAAGTCTCACTGCCCCCCGGTCAAAAGGGCCATCTGAGAAAAGTGTAAAATCCAGAAAGGCAGGACAGGCCATGGAGAACTGGGAGCCTTGTTATGCTGATGGGCGGGATGTAAATTGCCAACAGCCACTCTGGAGAAGTGTATGGTGTTTCCTGAAACATCTAAAAAACAAAGCAACAGAGCCTAGGGCACTTCCACTTATGGTCCTATAGCTTAGGGAAATTAAAATCAAAAAGACACAGCCTCCCCAAACTTTGGGACGGCTCTGTTTACAAGAACCTCATTTACCGTACAAGTTCAATATCACAGAAAGCGAAAAATGGATACAGAAGTTGTGGTACTTACATACAATGCAATATCACTCAGCAATGAAATCTATGTCATCAGGCCCGTAGCAGCATAATGAGTGGATTCAGGTATGATGATTCTAAGTGAAATAAGTCACACAGAAAAAGAAACACCATAAGATATCACTACTGCACGGAAGGTAAACTTGGCTACACAAGAACTGAATTACAAAACAGAACAGTGTCTCAAATGTAGAAAACCAACTTATGCTTGCTTGAGGGGAAAGGTGAGTTGGGGTGCTGCATGAAACCAGAGATTGAAATTAGCACAGATACCGTTCCATAAGCCAAATATGTAGTAGACAAGAGCTACTCCTTGCTCAACGAAGTGGACTCAACACCCCATATTAAACGCCAAAGAATATACCTGACTAGTAAGAATATTAAAACCTACGGATTTATATGTCTCCGAAAGAGAATCAAGCGTGTGTACAGCAGCATAAACGCAGCAGTGATAGGATTGGTGAGGTTCGGTGAGCAAATGCAGACCCTTTGAAGTCATATTGCATGGTACCCATTCCATGGGTCTCAACTCTCCAAGTTTAAGGGATTCTTCCTTCAGCTAAAACATGCATGTGGAACACAGAGTATGATCCACCATGTGATCAGGAAACGTGTTCAAATGTGTCTCAGTTTTCGTCCCCTGGTACTCGGGTGCAACACTCCAGACGCTTTACTAACACTCTCTCCACTTGGAGAGTCAGTGCCTTTAACCTCCTGTATGGCCCAGTTTGCAATTTCTGCGGAAAATGTACAGGAATAGGGAGAACCAATGATAAACTAGCTGGAGGTGTCTGGACGGGCAAATTTAACTCTCATTTCCCACCAGGAAGAGGAATTAACCAAAGGCTCAGCGTGCCGTGCTGGATCCACACTAGGGCCTGAAGCAATCCTGCGGTGTTGCGGCCAGCTCACAAAAAAGCGAGTTGAAGAAAGGAGCTCAGGGGCACTGTAATTCACAAACCTGCAGAGTTATAAATGACAGCTATCGTCGAAAAATATATTGAAGTAAGGCTGCCAAGAGGACTTGAAAGTGGTGCAGAATTGCACGAAACCGATTTCAGGAGGTAGACTGGAATTGCATGTAAAGCATAGGAAAAGAGGCAGAACGTCCACAATGATGCACTTGGGCAAAAAGGGCGTATGCGTTTTTTCCTGAATATATTCAGGAAAAAACGCATACGCCCTTTTTGGCCAACCAAGCAAGCTTGCAAAGGAAATCTGCACTACAATGAAGTCTCACTGCCGCCCAGTTAAAAGGGCCATCTGAAAAATGTGTAAAATCCAGAAAGGCAGGACAGGCCATGGAGAACTGGGAGCCTTGTTATGCTGATGGGCGGGATGTAAACTGCCAACAGCCACTCTGGGGAAGTGTATGCTGTTTCCTGAAACATCTAAAAAACAAAGCAACAGAGCCTAGGGCACTTCCACTTATGGTCCTATAGCTTAGGGAAATTAAAATCAAAAAGACACAGCCACCCCAAAGTTTGGGAAGGCTCTGTTTACAAGAACCTCGTTTATGGTACAAGTTCAATATCACAGAAAGCTAAAAATGGATAAAGAAGTTGTGGTACTTAGGTACAATGCAATATCACTCAGCAATGAAATCTATGTCATCAGGCCCGTACCAGCATAATGAGTGGATTCAGGTACGATGATTCTAAGTGAAATAAGTCACACAGAAAAAGAAACATCATAAGATATCACCAATACACGGAATGTAAACTTGGCTACACAGGAACTGAATTACAAAACAGAACAGGGTCTCAAATGTAGAAAACCAACTTATGCTTGCTTAAGGGGAAAGGTGAGTTGGGGTGCTGCATGAAACCAGAGATTGAAATTAGCACAGATACCGTTCCTTAAGCCAAATATGCAATAGACAAGAGCTACTCCTTGCTGAACGAAGTGGACTCAACACCCCATATTAAACGCCTAAGAATATACCTGACTAGAAATAATCTTAAAACCTACGGATTTATATGTCTCCGAAAGAGAATCAAGCGTGTGTACAGTGGCATAAACGCAGCAGTGATAGGATTGGTGAGGTTCGGTGAGCAAATGCAGACCCTTTAAAGTCATATTGCATGGTACCCATTCCATGGGTCTCAACTCTCCAGGTTTAAGGGATTCTTCCTTCAGCTAAAACATGCATGTGGAACGCAGAGTATGATCCACCGTGTGATTCGGAAACGTGTTCAAATGTGTCTCGTTTTCGTCCCCTGGTACTCGGGTGCAACATTCCAGACGCTTTACTAACACTCTCCCCACTTGGAGAGTCAGTGCCTTTAACCTCCTGTTTGGCCCAGTTTGCAATTTCTGTGGAAAATGAACAGGAATAGGGAGAACGAAAGAGAGACTAGCTGGAAGTGTCTGGACGGGCAAATTTAACTCTCATTTCCGACCAGAAAGAGGAATTAACCAAAGGCTCAGCGTGCCGTGCCGGAAATACACTAGGGCCTTATGCAATCCGGTGGTGTTGCGGCCAGCTCACAAGAAAGCGAGTTGAAGAAAGGAGCTCAGGGGCACTGTAATTCACAAACCTGCAGAGTTATAAATGACAGCTATCGTCCAAAAATATATTGAAGTAAGGCTGCCAAGAGGACTTGAAAGCGGGGCAGAATTGCAGGAAATCGATTTCAGGAGGTACACTGGAATTGCATGTAAAGCATAGAAAAGAGGCAGAACGTCCACAATGATGCACTTGGCCAAAAAGGGCGTATGCGTTTTTTCCTGAATATATTCAGGAAAAAACGCATACGCCCTTTTTGGCCAACCAAGCAAGCTTGCAAAGGATATCTGCACTACAATGAAGTCTCACAGCCCCCCGGTCAAAAGGGCCATCTGAAAAAAGTGTAAAATCTAGAAAGGCAGGACAGGCCATGGAGAACTGGGAGCCTTGTTATGCTGATGGGCGGGATGTAAATTGCCAACAGCCACTCTGGAGAAGTGTATGGTGTTTCCTGAAACATCTAAAAAACTAAGCAACAGAGCCTAGGGCACTTCCACTTATGGTCCTATAGCTTAGGGAAATTAAAATCAAAAAGACACGGTCACCCCAAAGTTTGGGACGGCTCTGTTTACAAGAACCTCGTTTACGGTACAAGTTCAATATCACAGAAAGCGAAAAATGGATAAAGAAGTTGTGGTACTTACGTACAATGCAATGTCACTCAGCAATGAAATCTATGTCATCAGGCCCGTAGCAGCATAATGAGTGGATGCAGGTATGATGAGTCTAAGTGAAATAAGTCACACAGAAAAAGAAACATCATAAGATATCACTACTACACGGAATGTAAACTTGGCTACACAGGAACTGAATTACAAAACAGAACAGGGTGTCAAATGTAGAAAACCAACTTATGCTTGCTTAAGGGGAAAGGTGAGTTGGGGTGCTGCATGAAACCAGAGATTGAAATTAGCACAGATACCGTTCCATAAGCCAAATATGTAGTAGACAAGAGCTACTCCTTGCTCAACGAAGTGGACTCAACACCCCATATTAAACGCCAAAGAATATACCTGACTAGTAAGAATATTAAAACCTACGGATTTATATGTCTCCGAAAGAGAATCAAGCGTGTGTACAGCAGCATAAACGCAGCAGTGATAGGATTGGTGAGGTTCGGTGAGCAAATGCAGACCCTTTGAAGTCATATTGCATGGTACCCATTCCATGGGTCTCAACTCTCCAAGTTTAAGGGATTCTTCCTTCAGCTAAAACATGCATGTGGAACACAGAGTATGATCCACCATGTGATCAGGAAACGTGTTCAAATGTGTCTCAGTTTTCGTCCCCTGGTACTCGGGTGCAACACTCCAGACGCTTTACTAACACTCTCTCCACTTGGAGAGTCAGTGCCTTTAACCTCCTGTATGGCCCAGTTTGCAATTTCTGCGGAAAATGTACAGGAATAGGGAGAACCAATGATAAACTAGCTGGAGGTGTCTGGACGGGCAAATTTAACTCTCATTTCCCACCAGGAAGAGGAATTAACCAAAGGCTCAGCGTGCCGTGCTGGATCCACACTAGGGCCTGAAGCAATCCTGCGGTGTTGCGGCCAGCTCACAAAAAAGCGAGTTGAAGAAAGGAGCTCAGGGGCACTGTAATTCACAAACCTGCAGAGTTATAAATGACAGCTATCGTCGAAAAATATATTGAAGTAAGGCTGCCAAGAGGACTTGAAAGTGGTGCAGAATTGCACGAAACCGATTTCAGGAGGTAGACTGGAATTGCATGTAAAGCATAGGAAAAGAGGCAGAACGTCCACAATGATGCACTTGGGCAAAAAGGGCGTATGCGTTTTTTCCTGAATATATTCAGGAAAAAACGCATACGCCCTTTTTGGCCAACCAAGCAAGCTTGCAAAGGAAATCTGCACTACAATGAAGTCTCACTGCCGCCCAGTTAAAAGGGCCATCTGAAAAATGTGTAAAATCCAGAAAGGCAGGACAGGCCATGGAGAACTGGGAGCCTTGTTATGCTGATGGGCGGGATGTAAACTGCCAACAGCCACTCTGGGGAAGTGTATGCTGTTTCCTGAAACATCTAAAAAACAAAGCAACAGAGCCTAGGGCACTTCCACTTATGGTCCTATAGCTTAGGGAAATTAAAATCAAAAAGACACAGCCACCCCAAAGTTTGGGAAGGCTCTGTTTACAAGAACCTCGTTTATGGTACAAGTTCAATATCACAGAAAGCTAAAAATGGATAAAGAAGTTGTGGTACTTAGGTACAATGCAATATCACTCAGCAATGAAATCTATGTCATCAGGCCCGTACCAGCATAATGAGTGGATTCAGGTACGATGATTCTAAGTGAAATAAGTCACACAGAAAAAGAAACATCATAAGATATCACCAATACACGGAATGTAAACTTGGCTACACAGGAACTGAATTACAAAACAGAACAGGGTCTCAAATGTAGAAAACCAACTTATGCTTGCTTAAGGGGAAAGGTGAGTTGGGGTGCTGCATGAAACCAGAGATTGAAATTAGCACAGATACCGTTCCTTAAGCCAAATATGCAATAGACAAGAGCTACTCCTTGCTGAACGAAGTGGACTCAACACCCCATATTAAACGCCTAAGAATATACCTGACTAGAAATAATCTTAAAACCTACGGATTTATATGTCTCCGAAAGAGAATCAAGCGTGTGTACAGTGGCATAAACGCAGCAGTGATAGGATTGGTGAGGTTCGGTGAGCAAATGCAGACCCTTTAAAGTCATATTGCATGGTACCCATTCCATGGGTCTCAACTCTCCAGGTTTAAGGGATTCTTCCTTCAGCTAAAACATGCATGTGGAACGCAGAGTATGATCCACCGTGTGATTCGGAAACGTGTTCAAATGTGTCTCGTTTTCGTCCCCTGGTACTCGGGTGCAACATTCCAGACGCTTTACTAACACTCTCCCCACTTGGAGAGTCAGTGCCTTTAACCTCCTGTTTGGCCCAGTTTGCAATTTCTGTGGAAAATGAACAGGAATAGGGAGAACGAAAGAGAGACTAGCTGGAGGTGTCTGGACGGGCAAATTTAACTCTCATTTCCGACCAGAAAGAGGAATTAACCAAAGGCTCAGCGTGCCGTGCCGGAAATACACTAGGGCCTTATGCAATCCGGTGGTGTTGCGGCCAGCTCACAAGAAAGCGAGTTGAAGAAAGGAGCTCAGGGGCACTGTAATTCACAAACCTGCAGAGTTATAAATGACAGCTATCGTCCAAAAATATATTGAAGTAAGGCTGCCAAGAGGACTTGAAAGCGGGGCAGAATTGCAGGAAATCGATTTCAGGAGGTACACTGGAATTGCATGTAAAGCATAGAAAAGAGGCAGAACGTCCACAATGATGCACTTGGCCAAAAAGGGCGTATGCGTTTTTTCCTGAATATATTCAGGAAAAAACGCATACGCCCTTTTTGGCCAACCAAGCAAGCTTGCAAAGGATATCTGCACTACAATGAAGTCTCACAGCCCCCCGGTCAAAAGGGCCATCTGAAAAAAGTGTAAAATCTAGAAAGGCAGGACAGGCCATGGAGAACTGGGAGCCTTGTTATGCTGATGGGCGGGATGTAAATTGCCAACAGCCACTCTGGAGAAGTGTATGGTGTTTCCTGAAACATCTAAAAAACTAAGCAACAGAGCCTAGGGCACTTCCACTTATGGTCCTATAGCTTAGGGAAATTAAAATCAAAAAGACACGGTCACCCCAAAGTTTGGGACGGCTCTGTTTACAAGAACCTCGTTTACGGTACAAGTTCAATATCACAGAAAGCGAAAAATGGATAAAGAAGTTGTGGTACTTACGTACAATGCAATGTCACTCAGCAATGAAATCTATGTCATCAGGCCCGTAGCAGCATAATGAGTGGATGCAGGTATGATGAGTCTAAGTGAAATAAGTCACACAGAAAAAGAAACATCATAAGATATCACTACTACACGGAATGTAAACTTGGCTACACAGGAACTGAATTACAAAACAGAACAGGGTGTCAAATGTAGAAAACCAACTTATGCTTGCTTAAGGGGAAAGGTGAGTTGGGGTGCTGCATGAAACCAGAGATTGAAATTAGCACAGATACTGTTCTATAAGCCAAATATGCAATAGACTAGAGCTAGTCCTTGCTCAACGAAGTGGACTCAACACCCCATATTAAACGCCTAAGAATATACCTGACTAGAAATAATCTTAAAACCTACGGATTTATATGTCTCCGAAAGACAATCAAGCGTGTGTACAGCGGCATAAACGCAGCAGTGATAGGATTGGTGAGGTTAGGTGAGCAAATGCAGACCCTTTGAAGTCATATTGCATGGTACCCATTCCATGGGTCTCAACTCTCCAGGTTTAAGGGATTTTTCCTTCAGCTAAAACATGCATGTGGAACCCAGAGTATGATCCACCGTGTGATCGGGAAACGTGTTCAAATGTGTCTCGTTTTCGTCCCTGGTACTCGGGTGCAACATTCCAGATGCTTTACTAACACTCTCCCCACTTGGAGAGTCAGTGCCTTTAACCTCCTGTTTGGCCCAGTTTGTAATTTCTGTGGAAGATGAACAGGAAGATGGAGAACCAAGGAGAGACTAGCTGGAGGTGTCTGGAAGGGTAAATTTAACTCTCATTTCCCACCAGGAAGAGGAATTAACCAAAGGCTCAGCGTGCCATGCCGGAACCACACTAGGGCCTGAAGCAATCCTGCGGTGTTGCGGCCAGCTCACAAAAAAGCGAGTTGAAGAAAGGAGCTCAGGGACACTGTAATTCACAACCCTTCAGAGTTATAAATGACACTTATCGTCCAAAAATATATTGAAGTAAGGCTGCCAAGAGGACTTGAAAGCGGGGCAGAATTGCAGGAAACCGATTTCAGGAGGTACACTGGAATTGCATGTAAAGCATAGGAAAAGAGGCAGAACGTCCACAATGATGCACTTGGTTGGCCAAAATGGGCGTATGCGTTTTTTCCTGAATATATTCAGGAAAGAACGCATACGCCCTTTTTGGCCAACCAAGCAAGCTTGCAAAGGAAATCTGCACTACAATGAAGTCTCACTGCCCCCCGGTCAAAAGGGCCATCTGAAAAAAGTGTAAAATCCAGAAAGGCAGGACAGGCCATGGAGAACTGGGAGCCTTGTTATGCTGATGGGCGGGATGTAAATTGCCAGCAGCCACTCTGGAGAAGTGTATGGTGTTTCCTGAAACATCCAAAAAACAAAGCAACAGAGCCTAGGGCACTTCCACTTATGGTCCTATAGCTTAGGGAAATTAAAATAAAAAAGACACAGCCACCCCAAGTTTGGGACGGCTCTGTTTACAAGAACCTTGTTTACGGTACAAGTTCAATATCACAGAAAGCGAAAAATGGATAAAGAAGTTGTGGTACTTACGTACAATGCAATATCACTCAGCAATGAAATCTATGTCATCAGGCCTGTAGCAGCATAATGACTGGATTCAGGTACGATGATTCTAAGTGAAATAAGTCACACAGAAAAAGAAACATCATAAGGTATCACCAATACATGGAATGTAAACTTGGCTACACAGGAACTGAATTACAAAGCAAAACAGGGTCTCAAATGTAGAAAACCAACTTATGCTTGCTTAAGGGGAAAGGTGAGTTGGGGTGCTGCATAAAACCAGAGATAGAAATTAGCACAGATACCGTTCCATAAGCCAAATATGTAATAGACAAGAGCTACTCCTTACTCAACGAAGTGGACTCAACACCCCATATTAAACGCCTAAGAATATACCTGACTAGTAAGAATCTTAAAACCTATGGATTTATATGTCTCCGAAAGAGAATCAAGCGTGTGTACAGCGGCATAAACGCAGCAGTGATAGGATTGGTGAGGTTCGGTGAGCAAATGCAGACCCTTTGAAGTCATATTGCATGGTACCCATTACATCGGTCTCAACTCTCTAGGTCTAAGGGATTCTTCCTTCAGCTAAAACATCCATGTGGAACCAAGAGTATGATCCACCATGTGATCGGGAAATGTGTTCAAATGTGTCTCAGTTTTAGTCCCCTGGTACTCGGGTGCAACACTCCAGACGCTTTACTAACACTCTCCCCACTTGGAGAGTCAGTGCCTTTAACCTCCTGTTTGGCCCAGTTTGCAATTTCTGTGGAAGATGAACAGGAATAGTGAGAACCAATGAGAGACTAGCTCGAGGTGTCTGGACGGGCAAATTTAACTCTCATTTCCCACCAGGAAGAGGAATTAACCAAAGGTTCAGCATGCCGTGCCAGAACCAAACTAGGGCCTGAAGCAATCCTGCAGTGTTGCGGCCAGCTCACAAGAAAGCGACTTGAAGAAACGAGCTCAGGGGCACTGTAATTCACAAACCTGCAGAGTTATAAATGACAGCTATCGTCCAAAAATATATTGAAGTAAGGCTGCCAAGAGGACTTGAAAGCGGGGCAGAATTGCAGGAAACCGATTTCAGGAGGTAGACGGGAATTGCATGTAAAGCATAGGAAAAGAGGCAGAACGTCCACAATGATGCACTTGGCCAAAAAGGGCGTATGCGTTTTTTCCTGAATATATTCAGGAAAAAACGCATACGCCCTTTTTGGCCAACCAAGCAAGCTTGCAAAGGATATCTGCACTACAATGAAGTCTCACTGCCTCCTGGTCAAAAGGGCCATCTGAAAAAAGTGTAAAATCCAGAAAGGCAGGACAGGCCATGGAGAACTGGGAGCCTTGTTATGCTGATGGGCGGGATGTAAATTGCCAACAGCCACTCTGGAGAAGTGTATGGTGTTTCCTGAAACATCTAAAAAACAAAGCAACAGAGCCTAGGTCACTTCCACTTATGGTCCTATAGCTTAGGGAAATTAAAATCAAAAAGACACGGTCACCCCAAAGTTTGGGACGGCTCTGTTTACAAGAACCTCGTTTACGGTACAAGTTCAATATCACAGAAAGGGAAAATGGATAAAGATGTTGTGGTACTTACGTACAATGCAATATCACTCAGCAATGAAATCTATGTCATCAGGCCCGTAGCAGCATAATGAGTGGATTCAGGTATGATGATTCTAAGTGAAATAAGTCACACAGAAAAAGAAACACCATAAGATATCACTACTACACGGAAGGTAAACTTGGCTACACAAGAACTGAATTACAAAACAGAACAGGGTCTCAAATGTAGAAAACCAACTTATGCTTGCTTAAGGGGAAAGGTGAGTTGGGGTGCTGCATGAAACCAGAGATTGAAATTAGCACAGATACCGTTCCATAAGCCAAATATGTAATAGACAAGAGCTACTCCTTGCTCAACGAAGTGGACTCAACACCCCATATTAAACGCTTAAGAATACACCTGATTAGAAATAATCTTAAAAACTACGGATATATATGTCTCCGAAAGAGAATCAAGCGTGTGTACAGCGGCATAAACGCAGCAGTGATAGGATTGGTGAGGTTCGGTGAGCAAATGCAGACCCTTTGAAGTCATATTGCATGGTACCCATTCCATGGGTCTCAACTCTCCAAGTTTAAGGGATTCTTCCTTCAGCTAAAACATGCATGTGGAACACAGAGTATGATCCACCGTGTGATCAGGAAACGTGTTCAAATGTGTCTCAGTTTTCGTCCCCTGGTACTCGGGTGCAACACTCCAGACGCTTTACTAACACTCTCCTCACTTGGAGAGTCAGTGCCTTTAACCTCCTGTATGGCCCAGTTTGCAATTTCTGCAGAAAATGTACAGGAATAGGGAGAACCAATGAGAAACTAGCTGGAGGTGTCTGGACGGGCAAATTTAACTCTCATTTCCCACCAGAAAGGGGAATTAACCAAAGGCTCAGCGTGCCGTGCCGGAACCACACTAGGGCCTGAAGCAATCCTACGGTGTTGCGGCCAGCTCACAAGAAAGCGAGTTGAAGAAAGGAGCTCAGGGGCACTGTAATTCACAAACCTGCAGAGTTATAAATGACAGCTATCGTCCAAAAATATATTGAAGTAAGGCTGCCAAGAGGACTTGAAAGCGGGGCAGAATTGCAGGAAACCGATTTCAGGAGGTAGACGGGAATTGCATGTAAAGCATAGGAAAAGAGGCAGAACGTCCACAATGATGCACTTGGCCAAAAAGGGTGTATGCGTTTTTTCCTGAATATATTCAGGAAAAAACGCATACGCCCTTTTTGGCCAACCAAGCAAGCTTGCAAAGGAAATCTGCACTACAATGAAGTCTCACTGCCCCCCGGTCAAAAGGGCCATCTGAAAAAAGTGTAAAATCCAGAAAGGCAGGACAGGCCATGGAGAACTGGGAGCCTTGTTATGCTGGTGGGTGGGATGTAAATTGCCAACAGCCACTCTGGAGAAGTGTATGGTGTTTCCTGAAACATCTAAAAAACAAAGCAACAGAGCCTAGGGCACTTCCACTTATGGTCCTATAGCTTAGGGAAATTAAAATCAAAAAGACACAGCCACCCCAAAGTTTGGGACGGCTCTGTTTACAAGAACCTCGTTTACGGTACAAGTTCAATATCACAGAAAGCGAAAAATGGATAAAGAAGTTGTGGTACTTACGTACAATGCAATATCACTCAGCAATGAAATCTATGTCATCAGGCCCGTAGCAGCATAATGAGTGGATGCAGGTACGATGATTCTAAGTGAAATAAGTCACACAGAAAAAGAAACATCATAAGGTATCACTACTACACGGAATGGAAACTTGGCTACACAGGAACTGAATTACAAAACAGAACAGGGTCTCAAATGTAGAAAACCAACTTATGCTTGCTTAAGGGGAAAGGTGAGTTGGGGTGCTGCATAAAACCAGAGATTGAAATTAGCACAGATACCGTTCCATAAGCCAAATATGTAATAGACAAAAGCTACTCCTTGCTCAACGCAGTGGACTCAACACCCCATATTAAACGCCTAAGAATATACCTGACTAGAAATAATCTTAAAACCTACGGATTTATATGTCTCCGAAAGAGAATCAAGTGTGTGTACGACGGCATAAACGCAGCAGTGATAGGATTGGTGAGGTTCGGTGAGCAAATGCAGACCCTTTGAAGTCATATTGCATGGTACCCATTCCATGGGTCTCAACTCTCCAGGTTTAAAGGATTCTTCCTTCAGCTGAAACATGCATGTGAAACACAGTGTATGATCCACCGTGTGATCAGGAAACGTGTTCAAATGTGTCTCAGTTTTCGTCCCCTGGTACTCGGGTGCAAACTCCAGACGCTTTACTAACACTCTCCCCACTTGGAGAGTCAGTGCCTTTAACCTCCTGTTTGGCCCAGTTTGCAATTTCTGTGGAAAATGAACAGGAATAGGGAGAACCAATGAGAGACTAGCTGGAGGTGTCTGGACGGGCAAATTTAACTCTCATTTCCCACCAGGAAGAGGAATTAACCAAAGGCTCAACATGCCGTGCCGGAAACAAACTAGGGCCTGAAGCAATCCTGCGGTGTTGCGGCCAGCTCAAAAGAAAGCGAGTTGAAGAAAGCTCAGGGGCACTGTAATTCACAAACCTGCAGAGTTATAAATGACAGCTATCTTCCAAAAATATATTGAAGTAAGGCAGCCAAGAGGAGTTGAAAGCGGGACAGAATTGCAGGAAACCGATTTCAGGAGGTAGACTGGAATTGCATGTAAAGCATAGGAAAAGAGGCAGAACGTCCACAATGATGCACTTGGCCAAAAAGGGCGTATG
Source organism: Leucopleurus acutus (assembly GCF_964270905.1). Taxonomy (NCBI): domain Eukaryota; kingdom Metazoa; phylum Chordata; class Mammalia; order Artiodactyla; family Delphinidae; genus Leucopleurus; species Leucopleurus acutus. Next base: position 152,365 of record NW_028139095.1, on the reverse strand, counting down.
CGTTTTTTCCTGAATCAGGAAAAGACGCATACGCCCTTTTTGGCCAACCAAGCAAGCTTGCAAAGGAAATCTGCACTACAATGAAGTCTCACTGCCCCCCGGTCAAAAGGGCCATCTGAAAAATGTGTAAAATCCAGAAAGGCAGGACAGGCCATGGAGAACTGGGAGCCTTGTTATGCTGATGGGCGGCATGTAAATTGCCAGCAGCCACTCTGGCGAAGTGTATGGTGTTTCCTGAAACATCCAAAAAACAAAGCAACAGAGCCTAGGGCACTTCCACTTATGGTCCTATAGCTTAGGGAAATTAAAATCAAAAAGACACAGCCACCCCAAGTTTGGAACGGCTCTGTTTACAAGAACCTCGTTTACGGTACAAGTTCAATATCACAGAAAGCGAAAAATGGATAAAGAAGTTGTGGTACTTACGTACAATGCAATATCACTCAGCAATGAAATCTATGTCATCAGGCCTGTAGCAGCATAATGAGTGGATTCAGGTACGATGATTCTAAGTGAAATAAGTCACACAGGGCTTACCTGGTGGCGCAGTGGTTGAGAGTCCGCCTGCCGATGCAGAGTACATGGGTTCGTGCCCCGATCCGGGAAGATCCCACATGCCGCGGAGTGGCTGGGCCTGTGAGCCATGGCCGCTGAGCCTGCGCGTCCGGAGCCTGTGCTCTGCAATGGGAAAGACCACAACAGTGAGAGGCCCACGTACCGCAAAAAAAAAAAAAAATAAATAAATAAATAAATAAAAAAATAAAAAATAAGTCACACAGAAAAAGAAACATCATAAGATATCACTACTACACGGATGTAAACTTGGTTACACAGGAACTAAATTACTAAACAGAACAGAGTGTGAAATGTAGAAAACCAATTTATGCTTGCTTAAGGGGAAAGGTGAGTTGGGGTGCTGCATACAACAAGAGATTGAAATTAGCACAGATACCGTTCCATAAGCCAAATATATAATAGACAAGTGCTACTCCTTGCTCAACGAAGTGGACTCAACACCCCATATTAAACGCCTAACAATATACCTGACTAGTAAGAATCTTAAAAACTATGGATTTATATGTCTCCGAAAGAGAATCAAGCGTGTGTACAGCGGCATAAACGCAGCAGTGATAGGATTGGTGAGGTTCGGTGAGCAAATGCAGACCCTTTGAAGTCATATTGCATGGTACCCATTCCATGGGTCTCAACTCTCCAAGTTTAAGGGATTCTTCCTTCAGCTAAAACATGCATGTGGAACACAGAGTATGATCCACCGTGTGATCAGGAAACGTGTTCAAATGTGTCTCAGTTTTCGTCCCCTGGTACTCGGGTGCAACACTCCAGACGCTTTACTAACACTCTCCTCACTTGGAGAGTCAGTGCCTTTAACCTCCTGTATGGCCCAGTTTGCAATTTCTGCAGAAAATGTACAGGAATAGGGAGAACCAATGAGAAACTAGCTGGAGGTGTCTGGACGGGCAAATTTAACTCTCATTTCCCACCAGAAAGAGGAATTAACCAAAGGCTCAGCGTGCCGTGCCGGAACCACACTAGGGCCTGAAGCAATCCTACGGTGTTGCGGCCAGCTCACAAGAAAGCGAGTTGAAGAAAGGAGCTCAGGGGCACTGTAATTCACAAACCTGCAGAGTTATAAATGACAGCTATCGTCCAAAAATATATTGAAGTAAGGCTGCCAAGAGGACTTGAAAGCGGGGCAGAATTGCAGGAAACCGATTTCAGGAGGTAGACGGGAATTGCATGTAAAGCATAGGAAAAGAGGCAGAACGTCCACAATGATGCACTTGGCCAAAAAGGGTGTATGCGTTTTTTCCTGAATATATTCAGGAAAAAACGCATACGCCCTTTTTGGCCAACCAAGCAAGCTTGCAAAGGAAATCTGCACTACAATGAAGTCTCACTGCCCCCCGGTCAAAAGGGCCATCTGAAAAAAGTGTAAAATCCAGAAAGGCAGGACAGGCCATGGAGAACTGGGAGCCTTGTTATGCTGGTGGGTGGGATGTAAATTGCCAACAGCCACTCTGGAGAAGTGTATGGTGTTTCCTGAAACATCTAAAAAACAAAGCAACAGAGCCTAGGGCACTTCCACTTATGGTCCTATAGCTTAGGGAAATTAAAATCAAAAAGACACAGCCACCCCAAAGTTTGGGACGGCTCTGTTTACAAGAACCTCGTTTACGGTACAAGTTCAATATCACAGAAAGCGAAAAATGGATAAAGAAGTTGTGGTACTTACGTACAATGCAATATCACTCAGCAATGAAATCTATGTCATCAGGCCCGTAGCAGCATAATGAGTGGATGCAGGTACGATGATTCTAAGTGAAATAAGTCACACAGAAAAAGAAACATCATAAGGTATCACTACTACACGGAATGGAAACTTGGCTACACAGGAACTGAATTACAAAACAGAACAGGGTCTCAAATGTAGAAAACCAACTTATGCTTGCTTAAGGGGAAAGGTGAGTTGGGGTGCTGCATAAAACCAGAGATTGAAATTAGCACAGATACCGTTCCATAAGCCAAATATGTAATAGACAAAAGCTACTCCTTGCTCAACGCAGTGGACTCAACACCCCATATTAAACGCCTAAGAATATACCTGACTAGAAATAATCTTAAAACCTACGGATTTATATGTCTCCGAAAGAGAATCAAGTGTGTGTACGACGGCATAAACGCAGCAGTGATAGGATTGGTGAGGTTCGGTGAGCAAATGCAGACCCTTTGAAGTCATATTGCATGGTACCCATTCCATGGGTCTCAACTCTCCAGGTTTAAAGGATTCTTCCTTCAGCTGAAACATGCATGTGAAACACAGTGTATGATCCACCGTGTGATCAGGAAACGTGTTCAAATGTGTCTCAGTTTTCGTCCCCTGGTACTCGGGTGCAAACTCCAGACGCTTTACTAACACTCTCCCCACTTGGAGAGTCAGTGCCTTTAACCTCCTGTTTGGCCCAGTTTGCAATTTCTGTGGAAAATGAACAGGAATAGGGAGAACCAATGAGAGACTAGCTGGAGGTGTCTGGACGGGCAAATTTAACTCTCATTTCCCACCAGGAAGAGGAATTAACCAAAGGCTCAACATGCCGTGCCGGAAACAAACTAGGGCCTGAAGCAATCCTGCGGTGTTGCGGCCAGCTCAAAAGAAAGCGAGTTGAAGAAAGCTCAGGGGCACTGTAATTCACAAACCTGCAGAGTTATAAATGACAGCTATCTTCCAAAAATATATTGAAGTAAGGCAGCCAAGAGGAGTTGAAAGCGGGACAGAATTGCAGGAAACCGATTTCAGGAGGTAGACTGGAATTGCATGTAAAGCATAGGAAAAGAGGCAGAACGTCCACAATGATGCACTTGGCCAAAAAGGGCGTATGCGTTTTTTCCTGAATCAGGAAAAGACGCATACGCCCTTTTTGGCCAACCAAGCAAGCTTGCAAAGGAAATCTGCACTACAATGAAGTCTCACTGCCCCCCGGTCAAAAGGGCCATCTGAAAAATGTGTAAAATCCAGAAAGGCAGGACAGGCCATGGAGAACTGGGAGCCTTGTTATGCTGATGGGCGGCATGTAAATTGCCAGCAGCCACTCTGGCGAAGTGTATGGTGTTTCCTGAAACATCCAAAAAACAAAGCAACAGAGCCTAGGGCACTTCCACTTATGGTCCTATAGCTTAGGGAAATTAAAATCAAAAAGACACAGCCACCCCAAGTTTGGGACGGCTCTGTTTACAAGAACCTCGTTTACGGTACAAGTTCAATATCACAGAAAGCGAAAAATGGATAAAGAAGTTGTGGTACTTACGTACAATGCAATATCACTCAGCAATGAAATCTATGTCATCAGGCCTGTAGCAGCATAATGAGTGGATTCAGGTACGATGATTCTAAGTGAAATAAGTCACACAGGGCTTACCTGGTGGCGCAGTGGTTGAGAGTCCGCCTGCCGATGCAGAGTACATGGGTTCGTGCCCCGATCCGGGAAGATCCCACATGCCGCGGAGTGGCTGGGCCTGTGAGCCATGGCCGCTGAGCCTGCGCGTCCGGAGCCTGTGCTCTGCAATGGGAAAGACCACAACAGTGAGAGGCCCACGTACCGCAAAAAAAAAAATAAATAAATAAATAAATAAATAAAAAAATAAAAAATAAGTCACACAGAAAAAGAAACATCATAAGATATCACTACTACACGGATGTAAACTTGGTTACACAGGAACTAAATTACTAAACAGAACAGAGTGTGAAATGTAGAAAACCAATTTATGCTTGCTTAAGGGGAAAGGTGAGTTGGGGTGCTGCATACAACAAGAGATTGAAATTAGCACAGATACCGTTCCATAAGCCAAATATATAATAGACAAGTGCTACTCCTTGCTCAACGAAGTGGACCCAACACCCCATATTAAACGCCTAACAATATACCTGACTAGTAAGAATCTTAAAAACTATGGATTTATATGTCTCCGAAAGAGAATCAAGCGTGTGTACAGCGGCATAAACGCAGCAGTGATAGGATTGGTGAGGTTCGGTGAGCAAATGCAGACCCTTTGAAGTCATATTGCATGGTACCCATTCCATGGGTCTCAACTGTCCAGGTTTAAGGGATTCTTCCTTCAGCTAAAACATGCATGTGGAACCCAGAGTATGATCCACCGTGTGATCGGAAAACGTGTTCAAATGTGTCTCAGTTTACGTCCCCTGGTACTCGGGTGCAACATTCCAGACGCTTTACTAACACTCTCCCCACTTGGAGAGTCAGTGCCTTTAACCTCCTGTTTGGCCCAGTTTGCAATTTCTGTGGAAAATGAACAGGAATAGGGAGAACCAATGAGAGACTACCTGGAGCTGTCTGGACGGGCAAATTTAACTCTCATTTCCCACCAGGAAGAGGAATTAACCAAAGGCTCAGCATGCCGTGCTGGGAAACAAACTAGGGCCTGAAGCAATCCTGCGGTGTAGCGGCCAGCTCACAAGAAAGCGAGTTGAAGAAAGGAGCTCAGGGGCACTGTAATTCACAAACCTGCAGAGTTATAAATGACAGCTATTGTCCAAAAATATATTGAAGTAAGGCTGCCAAGAGGACTTGAAAGCGGGGCAGAATTGCAGGAAACCGATTTCAGGAGGTAGACGGGAATTGCATGTAAAGCATAGGAAAAGAGGCAGAACGTCCACAATGATGCACTTGGCCAAAAAGGGCGTATGTGTTCTTTCCTGAATATATTCAGGAAAAAACGCATACGCACTTTTTGGCCAACCAAGCAAGCTTGCAAAGATAATCAACACTACAATGAAGTCTCACTGCAGCCCAGTCAAAAGGGCCATCTGAAAAATGTGTAAAATCCAGAAAGGCAGGACAGGCCATGGAGAACTGGGAGCCTTGTTATGCTGATGGGCGGGATGTAAATTGCCAACAGCCACTCTGGAGAAGTGTATGGTGTTTCCTGAAACATCTAAAAAACAAAGCAACAGAGCCTAGGGCACTTCCACTTATGGTCCTATAGCTTAGGGAAATTAAAATCAAAAAGACACAGCCACCCCAAAGTTTGGGACGGCTCTGTTTACAAGAACCTCGTTTATGGTACAAGTTCAATATCACAGAAAGCGAAAAATGGATAAAGAAGTTGTGGTACTTACGTACAATGCAATATCACTCAGCAATGAAATCTATGTCATCAGGCCCGTAGCAGCATAATGAGTGGATTCAGGTATGATGATTCTAAGTGAAATAAGTCACACAGAAAAAGAAACATCATAAGATATCACTACTACACGGAAGGTAAACTTGGCTACACAGGAACTGAATTACAAAACAGAACAGGGTCTCAAATGTAGAAAACCAACTTATGCTTGCTTAAGGGGAAAGGTGAGTTGGGGTGCTGCATGAAACCAGAGATTGAAATTAGCACAGATACCGTTCCATAAGCCAAATATGCAATAGACAAGAGCTACTCCTTGCTGAACGAAGTGGACTCAACACCCCATATTAAACGCCTAAGAATATACCTGACTAGAAATAATCTTAAAACCTACGGATGTATATGTCTCCAAAAGTGAATCAAGCGTGTGTACAGCGGCATAAACGCAGCAGTGATAGGATTGGTGAGGTTCGGTGAGCAAATGCAGACCCTTTGAAGTCATATTGCATGGTACCCATTCCATGGGTCTCAACTCTCCAAGTTTAAGGGATTCTTCGTTCAGCTAAAACATGCATGTGGAACACAGAGTATGATCCACCGTGTGATCAGGAAACGTGTTCAAATGTGTCTCAGTTTTCGTCCCCTGGTACTCGGGTGCAACATTCAAGACGCTTTACTAACACTCTCCCCACTTGGAGAGTCAGTGTCTTTAAACTCCTGTTTGGCCCAGTTTGCAATTTCTGCGGAAACTGTACAGGAATAGGGAGAACCAATGAGAGACTAGCTGGAGGTGTGTGGACGGGCAAATTTAACTCTCATTTCCCACCAGGAAGAGGAATTAACCAAAGGCTCAGCGTGCCGTGCCGGAACCACACTAGGGCCTGAAGCAATCCTGCGGTGTTGCGGCCAGCTCACAAGAAAGCGAGTTGAAGAAAGGAGCTCAGGGGCACTGTAATTCACAAACATGCAGAGTTATAAATGACAGGTATCTTCCAAAAATATATTGAAGTAAGGCTGCCAAGAGGACTTGAAAGCGGGGCAGAATTGCAGGAAACCGATAACAGGAGGTAGACGGGAATTGCATGTAAATCATAGGAAAAGAGGCAGAACGTCCACAATGATGCACTTGGCCAAAAAGGGCGTATGCATTTTTTCCTGAATATATTCAGGAAAAAACGCATACGCCCTTTTTGGCCAACCAAGCAAGCTTGCAAAGGAAATCTGCACTACAATGAAGTCTCACTGCCCCCCGGTCAAAAGGGCCATCTGAAAAAAGTGTAAAATCCAGAAAGGCAGGACAGGCCATGGAGAACTGGGAGCCTTGTTATGCTGGTGGGCGGGATGTAAATTGCCAACAGCCACTCTGGAGAAGTGTATGGTGTTTCCTGAAACATCTAAAAAACAAAGCAACAGAGCCTAGGGCACTTCCACTTATGGTCCTATAGCTTAGGGAAATTAAAATCAAAAAGACACAGCCACCCCAAAGTTTGGGACGGCTCTGTTTACAAGAACCTCGTTTACGGTACAAGTTCAATATCACAGAAAGCAAAAAATGGATAAAGAAGTTGTGGTACTTACGTACAATGCAATATCACTCAGCAATGAAATCTATGTCATCAGGCCCATAGCAGCATAATGAGTGGATGCAGGTATGATGAGTCTAAGTGAAATAAGTCACACAGAAAAAGAAACATCATAAGATATCACTACTACACGGAATGTAAACTTGGCTACACAGGAACTGAATTACAAAACAGAACAGGGTCTCAAATGTAGAAAACCAACTTATGCTTGCTTAAGGGGAAAGGTGAGTTGGGGTGCTGCATGAAACCAGAGATTGAAATTAGCACAGATACCGTTCCATAAGCCAAATAAGCAATAGACAAGAGCTACTCCTTGCTGAACGAAGTGGACTCAACACCCCATATAAACGCCTAAGAATATACCTGACTAGTAAGAATATAAAACCTACCGATTTATATGTCTCCGAAAGAGAATCAAGCGTGTGTACGGTGGCATAAACGCAGCAGTGATAGGATTGGTGAAGTTCGGTGAGCAAATGCAGACCCGTTGAAGTCATATTGCACGGTACCCATTCCATGGGACTCAACTCTCCAGGTTTAAGGGATTCTTCCTTCAGCTAAAACATGCATGTGGAATCCAGAGTATGATCCACCGTGTGATCGGGAAACGTGTTCAAATGTGTCTCAGTTTTCGTCCCATAGAACTCGGGTGCAATATTCCAGATGCTTTACTAACACTCTCCCCACTTGGAGAGTCAGTGCCTTTTACCTCCTGTTTGGCCCAGTTTGCAATTTCTGTGGAAAATGAACAGGAATAGGGAGAACCAATGAGAGACTAGCTGGAGGTGTCTGGACGGGCAAATTTAACTCTCATTTCCCACCAGGAAGAGGAATTAACCAAAGGCTCAACATGCCGTGCCGGAAACAAACTAGGGCCTGAAGCAATCCTGCGGTGTTGCGGCCAGCTCAAAAGAAAGCGAGTTGAAGAAAGCTCAGGGGCACTGTAATTCACAAACCTGCAGAGTTATAAATGACAGCTATCTTCCAAAAATATATTGAAGGAAGGCAGCCAAGAGGACTTGAAAGCGGGGCAGAATTGCAGGAAACAGATTTCAGGAGGTAGACGGGAATTGCATGTAAAGCATAGGAAAAGAGGCAGAACGTCCACAATGATGCACTTGGCCAAAAAGGGCGTATGCGTTTTTTCCTGAATATATTCAGGAAAAAACGCATACGCCCTTTTTGGCCAACCAAGCAAGCTTGCAAAAGAAATCTGCACTACAATGAAGTCTCACTGCCCCCCGGTCAAAAGGGCCATCTGAAAAAAGTGTAAAATCCAGAAAGGCAGGACAGGCCATGGAGAACTGGGAGCCTTGTTATGCTGATGGGCGGCATGTAAATTGCCAGCAGCCACTCTGGCGAAGTGTATGGTGTTTCCTGAAACATCCAAAAAACAAAGCAACAGAGCCTAGGGCACTTCCACTTATGGTCCTATAGCTTAGGGAAATTAAAATCAAAAAGACACAGCCACCCCAAGTTTGGGACGGCTCTGTTTACAAGAACCTCGTTTACGGTACAAGTTCAATATCACAGAAAGCGAAAAATGGATAAAGAAGTTGTGGTACTTACGTACAATGCAATATCACTCAGCAATGAAATCTATGTCATCAGGCCTGTAGCAGCATAATGAGTGGATTCAGGTACGATGATTCTAAGTGAAATAAGTCACACAGGGCTTACCTGGTGGCGCAGTGGTTGAGAGTCCGCCTGTCGATGCAGAGTACATGGGTTCGTGCCCCGATCCGGGAAGATCCCACATGCCGCGGAGTGGCTGGGCCTGTGAGCCATGGCCGCTGAGCCTGCGCGTCCGGAGCCTGTGCTCTGAAATGGGAAAGACCACAACAGTGAGAGGCCCACGTACCGCAAAAAAAAAAATAAATAAAAAAATAAAAAAATAAAAAAATAAAAAATAAGTCACACAGAAAAAGAAACATCATAAGATATCACTACTACACGGATGTAAACTTGGTTACACAGGAACTAAATTACTAAACAGAACAGAGTGTGAAATGTAGAAAACCAATTTATGCTTGCTTAAGGGGAAAGGTGAGTTGGGGTGCTGCATACAACAAGAGATTGAAATTAGCACAGATACCGTTCCATAAGCCAAATATATAATAGACAAGTGCTACTCCTTGCTCAACGAAGTGGACTCAACACCCCATATTAAACGCCTAACAATATACCTGACTAGTAAGAATCTTAAAAACTATGGATTTATATGTCTCCGAAAGAGAATCAAGCGTGTGTACAGCGGCATAAACGCAGCAGTGATAGGATTGGTGAGGTTCGGTGAGCAAATGCAGACCCTTTGAAGTCATATTGCATGGTACCCATTCCATGGGTCTCAACTCTCCAGGTTTAAGGGATTCTTCCTTCAGCTAAAACATGCATGTGGAACCCAGAGTATGATCCACCGTGTGATCGGAAAACGTGTTCAAATGTGTCTCAGTTTTCGTCCCCTGGTACTCGGGTGTAACATTCCAGACGCTTTACTAACACTCTCCCCACTTGGAGAGTCAGTGCCTTTAACCTCCTGTTTGGCCCAGTTTGCAATTTCTTCGGAAGATGAACAGGAATAAGGAGAAGCAATGGGAGACTATCTGTAGGTGTCTGGACGGGCAAATTTAACTCTCATTTCCCACCAGGAAGATAAATGAACCAAAGGCTCCGCGTGCCATGCTGGAACTAGATTAGGGCCTGAGGAGATCCTGCGGTGTTGCGGCCAGCTCACAAGAAAGCGAGTTGAAGAAAGGAGCTCAGGGGCACTGTAATTCAGAAACCTGCGGAGTTATAAATGACAGCTATCATCCAAAATTATACTGAAGTAAGGCTGCGAAGAGGACTTGAATGCGGGGCAGAATTGCTGGAAACTGATTTCAGAACGTACACGGGAGTAGCTCTTAAAGCATAGGAAAAGAGACAGAACTTGGAAAATAATGCACTTGGCAAAAAAGGGTATATGTGTTTTATCCAGAGCTCTCATACCTGAGGGGAGGAGATTCCCAGCAGGCTCCAACTGCCACCTGAGGGCTCACATTGCCAAGGCAACGTGAGCATGCCAGGCAGGAGTTACCTCACAGCAGAGGTCCCACCTCACAGAAGGGTGAGAAACCCAGCCAACATCAGACTCTCACCAGAGGGCCCACATCACCAAGGGGATGGGAACCAGGCAGGAGTGTCTTCACATCAGTGGGGCCACATCATCAAAAGCTGAGGTACTCAGCACATGTGTCCTCAAACCAGAGGACCCACATCACCAAGGACCTCGGAGTGAGGCAGGCAGGAGTAGTCTCACAACACTGGGCCCATAGAATAAAAAAGTGAGGAATCCAGCAGTTGGAACCTCCCAGCAGGCGGCCCAGAGCACCGAGGCCATGGGATCCAGGCCACAGTGAACTCACAGAAGAGGGCCCATGTCATGAAACTGAGCAACCCAGCCATTGGGACCTCAGAGCAGGAGGCCCACATCCCCATGGGGATGGAATTCTGGTAGGAGTGTCCTCGCACCACTGAGAACGTATCAGAAAATTTTGGGCGACCAGCAGTTAGGGCCTGACGCCAGAGGACCCTCATCACCAAGGGAAGGAGGCTCCCAGCAGGCTCCAACTGCCACCAGAGGGCTGACGTCGCCAAGGCGATGTGTGCCAACCAGGCACGAATGACCTCACAGCAGAGGGCCCACCTCAGAGAAGTGTGACGAACCCAGTCAGGATCAGACTCGCACCAGAGGGCCCACATCACCAAATGGATTGGAACCAGGCAGGAGTGTCCTCACATGAGTAGGGCCACATCATCTAAAGGTGAGGAACCCAGAACATGTGGCTTCAAACCATAGGACACCCATCACCAAGGGGCTGGGAGTGAGGCAGGCAGGAGGAGCCTCATAACAGAGGGCCCAAAAATAAGAAAGGTGAGGAATCCAGCAGTTGGAACCTCCCAGCAGGCGGCCCAGAGCACAGAGGCTAGAGGATCCAGGCCAGAGTGAACTAACACCAGACAGCCCACATCATGAAACTGTGAGCAACCCAGACATTGGGACCTCAGAGCAGAAGGCCCACATCCCCATGGTGATGGGAACATGACAGGAGTGTCCTGGCATCACTGGGCTCACATCAGAAAACGTGGGGTGCTCAGAAGTTAGGGCCTGACGCTAGAGGGCACTCATCACCGAGAGGAGGAGGCTCCCAGCAGGCTCCAGCTGCCACCAGAGGGCCAACGTCGCCAAGGTGATGTGTGCCAGCCTGGCAGGAGTGACCTCACAGCAGAGGGCCCACCTCACAGAAGGGTGAGGAACACAGCCAGGATCAGACTCTCACCAGAGGGCCCACATCACCAAGGGGATGGGAACCAGGCAGGAGTGTCCCCACACCAGTGGGACAACATCATCGAAAGGTGAGGATCCCAGCACATGTGTCCTCAAACCAGAGGAACCACATCACCAAGGGGTTCGGAATGAGGCTGGCAGGACTGGCCTCACAACACAGGGTCCATAGAATATAAAAGTTGAGGAATCCAGCAGTTGGAACCTCCCAGCAAGTGGCCCAGAGCACCGAGGCTATGGGATCCAGGCCGCAGTGAACTCACAGCAGAGGGCCCACATCATGAACCTGTGAGCAGCCCAGCTGTTGGGACCTCAGAACAGAAGGCCCACATCCCCATTGGGATGGGAACCTGGCAGGAGTGGCTTTGCACCACTTAGCACATATCAGAAAATGTTAGGAGCCCAGCAGTTAGGGCCTGACGCCAGGGGGCCCTCATAACTGAGGGGAGGAGACTCCCAGCAGGTTCCAACTGCCAACAGAGGGCCCACGTCTACAAGGTGGCATGCGCCAGCCAGGCAGTAGTGACCTCACAGCAGAGGGCCTATCTCACAGAAGGGTGAGGAACCGAGGCAGGATGAGACTCTCACCAGAGGGCCCACAACACCAAGGGGATGGGAACCAGTCAGGACTGTCCTCCCACCAGTGGGGCCACATCATCGAAGGTGAGGAACCCAGCACATGTGGCCTCATATCAGAGGACATACATCACAAAGGGGATGGGAGTGAGGCAGGTAGGAGTAGCCTAAAAACAGAGGGCCCAAAGAATAAAAAAAGTGAGGAATCCAGCATTTGGAACCTCCCAGCAGGCGGCCGAGAGCACAGAAGCTATGGGATGCAGGCAGGAGTGAACTAAGAGCAGAGAGCCCACATCATGAAACTGTGAGCAACCCAGGCATTGGGACCTCAGAGCAGAAAGCCCACATCCCCATGGGGATGGGAACCTGACAGGAGTGTCCTGGCATCACTGGGCTCACATCAGAAAACGTGGGGAGCCCAGCAGTTAGAGCCTGATGCTAGAGGGCCGTCATCACCGAGGGCAGGAGGCTCCCAGCAGGTTCCATGTGCCAACAGAGGGCCCACATCGCCAAGGTGATGTGTGCAAGTCAGGCAGGATTGACCTCACAGCAGAGGGCCTACCTCACAGAAGAGTGAGGAACCCAGCCAGGATAAGACTGTCACCAGAAGGCCCACATCACCAAGGGGATGGGAACCAGGCAGGAGTGTCCTCACACCAGTGGGGCCACATCATTGAAAGTTGCCTAACCCAGCACATGTGGCCTCAAACCAGAAGACCCACATCACGAAGGGGTTGCGAGTGAGGCAGGCAGGAGGAGCATCACAACACAGGACCCATAGAATACAAAAGTTGAGGAATCGAGCAGTGGGAAGCTCCCAGCAGGCAGCCAAGACCACAGAGGCTATGGGATCCAGGCCACAGTGAACTAACACCAGAGAGCCCACATCATGAAATTGTGATCAACCCAGCCGTTGGAACCTCAGAGCAGAAGGCCCACATCCCCATGGGGATGGGAACCTAAGAGGAGTGCTTGAGCAACACTGGGCTCACTAAGAAAAGTTGGGGAGCCCAGCAGTTAGGGCCTGACGTCAGAGGGCCCTCATCACAGAGCTGAGGAGGCTCCCAGCAGGGTCCAATTGCCACCAGAGGGCTCATGTCAACAAGGCGAGGTGAGCAACCCAGGCAAGAGTTACCTGATAGTAGAGGGCCCACCTCACAGATGGGTGAGGAACCCAGCCAGGATCAGACTCTCACCAGAGGGCCCACATCACAAAGGGGATGGGACCCAGTCAGGATTATCCTCACACCAGTGGGGCCTCATCATCTTAAGGTGAGGAACCCAGCACATGTGTCCTCAAACCAGAGGACCCACATCACCAAGGGCCTTGGAGTGAGGCAGGCAGGAGTAGCCTCACAACACAGGGCACATAATATAAAAAACGTGAGGATTCCAGCATTTAGACCTTCCAGCAGGCGGCCCAGAACACCGAGGCTATGGGATCCAGGCCACAGTGAACTCACAGCAGAGGGCCCACATCACAAAACTGTGAGCAACCCAGGAGTTGAGACCTCAGCGCAGAAGGACCACATCCCCATGGGAATGGGAACCTGGCTGGAGTGTCCTCGCACCACTGGGCGCACATCAGAAAATGTGGGGAGCCCACCATTTAGGGCCTGACGCCAGAGGGCCGTCATCACCGAGAGGAGGAGGCGCCCTGCACGCTCCAACTGCCACCAGAGGGCTCACGTCTCCAAGGTGACGTGTGCCAGCCAGGCAGGAGTGACCTCACAGCAGAGGGCCTACCTCACAGAACGTTGAGGAACCCAGCCAGGATTAGACTCTCGCCAGAGGGCCCACCTCACCAAGGGGATGGGAACCAGGCAGGAGTGTCCTCACACGAGTGGGGTCACATCATCGAAAGGTGAGGAACGCAGCACATGTGGCCTCAAGCCATAGGACAGTCATCACCAAGGGGCTGGCAGTGAGGCAGGCAGGAGGAGCCTCACAACAGAGGGCACATAGAATAAAAAAGTTGAGGAATCCAGCAGTTGGAACCTCCCAGCAGGCGGCTCAGAGCACCGATGATAAGGGATCCTTGCCGGAGTGAACTCACAGCAGAGGGCCCACATCATGGTACTGTGAGCAAGCCAGCCGTTTTGACCTCAGAGCAGAAGGCCCATATCGCCATGGGGATGGGAACCTGGCAAGAGTCTCCTCACTCACTTGGCGCACATCAGAAAATGTGGGGAGCCCACCATTTAGGGCCTGACGCCAGAGGGCCGTCATCACCGAGAGGAGGAGGCGCCCTGCACGTTCCAACTGCCACCAGAGGGCTCACGTCTCCAAGGTGACGTGTGCCAGCCAGGCAGGAGTGACCTCACAGCAGAGGGCCCACCTCACAGAAGGGTGAGGAACCCAGCCAGGATCAGACACTCACCTGAGGGCCCACATCAGCAAGGGGATGGGAACCAGTCAGGACTGTCTTCCCTCCAGTGGGGTCACATCATCGAAAGGTGCGGAACCCAGCACATGTGGCCTCAAATCAGAGGACACATATCACAAAGGGAATGGGAGTGAGGCAGGCAGGAGTAGCCTAAAAACAGAGGTCCCAAAGAATAAGAAAGGTGAGGAATCCAGCAGTTGGAACCTCCCAGCAGGCGGTCCAGAGCACAGAAGCTATGGGATGCAGGCAGGAGTGAACTAACAGCAGAGAGCCCACATCATGAAACTGTGAGCAACCCAGGCTTTGGGACCTCAGAGCAGAAGGCCCACACCCCAATGGGGATGTGAACCTGGCTGGAGTGTCCTCGCACCACTGGGCACACATCACAAAATGTGGGGAGCCCAGCAGTTAGGGCCTGATGCCAGAGGGCCCTCATCACCGAGGAGAGGAGGCTCCCAGCAGGCTCCAAGTGCCACCAGAGGGCTCATGTCCACAAGGCGAGGTGAGCAAGCCAGGCAGGAGTGACCTCACATCAGACGGCCTACCTCACAGATTGGTGAGGAACCCAGCCAGGATCAGACTCTCAACAGAGGGCCCACATCACCAAGGGGATGTGAACCAGGCAGGAGTCTCCTAAGACCATTGGTCCCACATCATCGAAAGGTGAGGAACCCAGCACATGTGGCCTCAAACCAGACGACACACATCACGAAGGGGCTGGGAGTGAGGCAGGCAGGAGGATCCTCACAACAGAGGGCCCAAAAATTTAAAAAAGTGAGGAATCCAGCAGTTGGAACCTCCCAGCAGGCGGCCAAGAGCACAGAGGCTATGGGATCCAGGCTTCTGTGAACTAACACCAGAGAGCCCACATCATGAAAATGTGAACAACCCAGCCGTTGGGACCTCAGAGCAGAAGGCCCACATCCCCATGGAGATGGGATCCTAAGAGGAGTGCCAAAGCATCACTGGGCTCACTAAGAAAAGTTGGTGAGCCCAGCAGTCAGGGCCTGATGTAAGAGGGCCCTCATCACCGGGGGGAAGAGATTCCCAGCACGCTCCAACTGCCACCACACGGCTGACTTCACCAAGGCAATGTGTGCCAGCCATGCAAGAGTGACCTATCAGCAGAGGGTCTCCCTCACAGGTGGGTGAGGAACAAAGCCAGGAACAGACTCTCACCAGGGGGTCCACATAACCACGTGGATGAGAACCAAGCAGGAGTGTCCTCACACTAGTGGGGCCACATCATCGAAAGGTGAGGAACCCAGCAAAAGTGGCCACAAACCAGAGGACCCACATCACCAAGGGGTTGAGAGTGAGGTAGGTGTCTGGACGGGCATATTTAACACTCATTTCCCACCAGGAAGAGGAATTAACCAAAGGCTCAGCGTGCCCTGCCAGAAGCAGATTAGGGCCTGAAGCAGTCTTGCGGGTTTGCGGCCAGCTCACAAGAAAGCGAGTTGAAGAAAGGAGCTCAGGGGCCCTGTAATTCACAAACCTGCAGAGTTATAAATGACAGATAACGTCCAAAAATATATTGAAGTAAGGCTGCGAAGAGGACTTGAAAGCGGGGCAGAATTGCAGGAAACCGATTTCAGGAGGTAGACTGGATTTGCATTTAAAGCATAGGAAAAGAGGCAGAACATCGACAATGATGCACTTGGCAACAAAGGGCGTATGAGTTTGTTCCTGAATATATTCAGGAAAAAACACATACGCCCTTTTTGGCAAACCAAGCAAGCTTGCAATGGAAATCCGAACTACTATGAAGTGTCACTTCCCCCCGGTCTAAAGGGCCATCTGAGAAAAGTGTAAAATCCAGAAAGGCAAGACAGGCCATGGGGAAAAAGGAGCCTTGTTATGCTGATGGGCGGGATGTACATTGCCAACAGCCACTCTGGAGAAGTGTATGGTGTTTCCTGATACATCTGAAAAACAAAGCAACAGAGTCTAGGGCATTTCCACTTATGGTCCTATAGCTTAGGGAAATTAAAATCAAAAAGACACAGCCACCCCAAAATTTACAACGGCTCTGTTTACAGGAGCCTCTTCTACAGTACAAGTTAAATATCCCAGAGAACAAATAATTGATAAAGAAGTTGCGGTACTTATGTACAACAGAATACCACTCAGCAATGAAATCTGTGTCACCAGGCCTGTACCAGCATAATGAGTGGATTGAGGCATGATGATTCTAAGTGAAATAAGTCACACAGAAAAAGAAACATCATAAGGTATCACTAATGCACGGAATGTAAACTTGGCTACACATGAACTGAATTACAAAACAGAACAGGGTCTCAAGTTTAGAAAACCAACTTATGCTTGCTTAAGGGGAAAGGTGAGTTGGGGTGCTGCATAAAACCAGAGTTTGAAATTAGCACAGATACCGTTCCATAAGCCAAATACGTAATAGACAAGACCTACCCCTTGCTCAACGAAATGGACTCAACAATGAGGTATCACCTCACACCTGTTAGAATGGGCATCATCTGAAAATCTACAAACAACAAATGCTGGAAAGGGTGTGGAGAAAAGGAAGCCTCTTCCACTATTGTTGGGAATATAAATTGATACAGTCACTATGGAGAACAATATGGAGTTTCTTAAGAAACTAATAATAGAATTACCATATGATACAGCAATCCCAGGACTGGACATATACCCAGACAAAACCATAAATCAAAAAGAGACATTCACCGCAATGTTCATTGCATCACTATTTACAATATCGAGGTAATGGAAGCAACCTAAATGCCCACAGACAGACGAATGCATAAAGATGTGGTACATATATAAAATGGAATATTACTAAGCCATGAAAGGAATGAAATTGGGTCATTTGTAGAGACGTCGATGGATCTAGAGACTGTCATACAGAGTGAAGTAAGTCAGAAAGAGAAAAACAAATCTTGTATATTCATGCATATATGTGGAACCTAGAAAAACTGTACAGATTAACCGTTTTGCAAGGCATAAATAGAGCAACAGATGTAGACAACAATCGTATGGACAACAAGGGGGGAAAGCTCTTGGAGGGGTGGTGGTGGGAGGAGTTGAGAGATTGGGATTGGCATGTAAACATTTATATGTATAAAATAGATAACCAATGAGAACCTGCTGTATAAAAATATAAAATAAAATTCAAAATTAAAAAGAAATAAAATTTAAAAAATAAAACAGAAAAAACAATTATTCCCTTCACATACATGTATTTATATGAATAAATTATTTCCATGCTTATATCTGTAAATACAAAAAAGAGGAATAAAATCTACCTTGAACCAAAAACGAAAAAGAGAAACAAAAAAACAGAACCCACCAGTTACTCAGAGGAAAACCGTATCAGGGCACTTGCTCCAGTTGTAAACAATTCTGAAGTTGGTCAGTGGTGGGGAATCGTCTCCCATTCAGCCAGCAGCCCCCACACAACAAGCGTCCTCATTGCAAAGCTGGGGCACCGTGCCGAGGCATCTGTGAGTAAACGTGAGCTGAACCCCAGGCCAGTTGCTGCTGAACTGTTCCCGCCCTTCCCAGGTAAAACACCTGAATATATACAAGGACTTGAAAGCCTAGAGGAAGGGCCATGGAGCCACACGAGTGACAGCATGCCAGCTGACTTGGTGCCTGCAGGCCAGCCAGGATGGTCCTGGCCCTGGGTGCTCTTCTGGAAGATTTCCATTTCCCTGCCTGAGATACCCGTCCTGTCCCTGCCCCCACTGCTTTTTTCCTTCCTCACCTCTGCCCAGGGAGAAATTCCAGCAGCAGGTATGGGTGACACATCCTCTTCTTTAGCAGGTGGCAGCCTGGCAACTGCTGCAGAAAGTCCAGCAGAGCCCCACTCACACTGGGCCACCCACAAAGCCGTGGCCTCTCACTCCCTCCCACCAGCCCAGCCCCGAGACTGCTGACAGGGCAGAGAAAATGGCGTCAGGCACAGCTGCAGGGGCTTTTGCTGCCTGGAGTGGTATTTATATTGATCTCAACCCAGGCACACCTGGGGAGGGCTGGCCGGCATGGTAAGGCTGCCCAGGTCAGCCAATCATCACCCCTCAGGGGCTCACAGTTGCAGAAAATGGAACTTGCTGAACCGGCCAGGTCCAAGGAACAGGTGTGGGCTCCTGAGAGTCAGGATAGACAAGGGGCTGCAGCTTTGGCTTGTTTTCTAATCATTTTATCTGGCCCATGAGTGGGAGACAACTTCAAGAAAACCCTCTCCTAATGAGAGGAACCCAGGAGTCAGGGAGAGGAGGGGTGGGTGGTGGTTGGAGACAGAGGCCTGGTGCCCTGGGTGCAGTGGAAGTCTCTGGAAGACCAGGTGGAGGGAGGCCACACAGAGTGATGCCCAGGGTCACAGACCTGTCGGAGCTGCTGTTTGTTAGTTCAAGTCCTGCTCTGAGGTGCTCTGTGTCAGCTCTGAGCGACAGGTGAGCTGGGGGTGCTCTTCAATGAGGGCTATGTGCACGGTTCCTGTGTGCCCAGCCCTGCCACGGTACCTGCAAGGGTAGCTCTGTATCCTGGGAGGGGCCTGACCATGAGAGCCCCGTGGGCTGGGTTGGGGGTGGGGTACCTGCCCAGGAGAGCTCCATATCCTGGGATTGGCCTGACCACGAGAGCCCCATGGGCTGCTGGGGACCTGGTAAAGGATGTCAGGACAGTCAGTGAAGCCACCGAGGATATACCTCCAGTTGCTCCTGATCCCTACACCCTGCTGGTCATTCTACCAACCACCAGGACATGGTATTCTGTATTAGTCTTCAATGATGCCTTCTTTTGTATTCCATTAGTCCCAGAGTCACAAGAAATTTTGGTTTGTGAGTGGCAGGACTCAACATACAACTAAAACAATACTTCCGGGCCGTCTTGCCCCAAGGGTTCAAAAATTCCCACACCATCTTTGGGGAAAGCTTAGCTAACGACCGAAAAGTTCTACCTCTGGAAAAGGAAACCCTCCTTCAATATGCAGATGACATTCTGATCGCCAGCCCTACTAAGGAGGCCTCTGAACTACCAAGCCAATAAAGGATAGAAGTTGTCCAAGAAAAAGCTCAAATATCACAGACTGCAGTGACCTGCCTGGGCTTCATTCTCACACAAGGTCAGAGAAGCCCATCCCAGGAAAGGGAAGAAACCATTTGCAGCCTTACCCCTTTCTAAAACTAGAAGACAGCTTAGGGGTTCCTGGGGAGGCCAGGGTTTGCTGCTTCTGGATCCCTAACTACAGTCTACTAGCTGGGCCTCTATATGAAACACTGAAAGGAAAAGATGATGATCCTTTTGAACAGAATCCAGAAGTGGCCTTTCAAGAATGGAAAGAGCAGTCAATTCAGACCCTTGCCCTGGAACTCCCTAATTGAGCTAAACCCTTTGACCTTTCCATTCCCGGTGAAAGGTGAATCGCCATTGGAGAATTAGTGCAAAAACTGGGACCACTTGAAATGGAACAACGCAAGAATGCCATCCAGGTAGGATAAACTACAGTCACCAAGGGGCTTGGCCCACTGCCACATCTGGCCAAGATACTGGCGGTATCTAAAAACCTGGAAATCAGCAGCCCAAAAGGCCACCTCCCTCCTAAGGGAAAAGGACCCCACGTGGTGATCCTAATCACCAACCATGCCCTGAAGTTGCAGGGTTCGCTCCGTGGGCACACCGACCTCGAGTGAGGAGGCCCTCCAACTCCAACATCCAGAGAGATAACCGGGGGCAACAGGGCACCATGACGACTCGTGTGAACATCACTTGACCTGGAGTTTCTCTCATAAAACAACAATAGTGTGTCCCGAAGGAGTAGACTACTGCTTGCAGGACTTCCTGCACCCGGAGGGGAGCTAATAATCTTGGCGGGGGAACCGTATATCACACCGTCACCATAGAAAAGCCTACAGACACCGTGATGATGGTGGCCAATAAGACCGGCTGGACTCCTGTTTACTTCAAAAGGCTGTTGACTCAGTGGCCATCATGGTCCTTGATCACCACTGACCCTGGACTGTCTGGGAGTTGAGCGGGCAGGGCTCTGACACCTGGTGCTGTTTTTACGTTAATTCAGGGGCCTAATTGAAGAAAGAGCAGACTACTGGTCAGAGCATCTAGGCTGGCAGAAACGGTCAGCCTAAGGTGGCCGAACAAATGTGGGGCGGGGTGAAACCGGCCCCCACAGCGTCTCTGCACATCTCTTTCCTGGACCCTTAAAGGTCATTAGAATCTATAACACTTCCAATGCTGGTGCTCAGGCGGACGAGCAGGGAGGCAGGGGTCCTGGGGCCAATCAACGTCACCTGGAGGCTGCTGGGGAGAAGTTCTGACCCTCGTCCCCTGGTATGAGGGCTCCCAACTCAGCACTCAGCAGTTACAGAAGAAGGGTCTGCACCCTCAGCACTCCAAGAATGAGGAACGGGACAAAAGGCAGAGGAGGGGTTTGTCCCCAGCAAAGCCCATTAAAAATCCCTGGGAGATAAAAATAGAATGTGGGCAATAAAGTCAAGTCTGACCTTTTTTATCCTTTGTGCTTTGTCTAATTTCACGTGCTCCTAGGGTCCCGCATGCAGAGGTTCCACACCCGGCACTTCAGACCAGATTTCCTGGTGCAGAATGGCTGGGTCGACACCTCAGCTCCTGGGGCCCAGTGCAGACTCCGAGATATAGAGCCTGAGCTGCAGCCAACCCGGCCCTTGAGAGCTCCGCCCCCTCCCTCCCACTGACTCTGACAGGATCTCTACACAGCAGCCCAGCCCACAGCCCACGGGGTAGTGCATGCTCTCACCTCTCCATTCTCTGATGAAAATATAAAGTTTCCTTTGCTTGGGAACCAAACTCAGTCTCGATCTGTTGGCCCCAATGACACTGGGCAGGGGGACCCTTGTTGGGGTCCACTCTGGAGGATCAGTAACAGAAATTGAGACTATTGTAACTTCAGTGAACAGATGTGTGAGCCAAACTGTAGTTAACATAGAACAGTTTATAAGGCTCGGGTAAAATAAGATGTTTCTAACACTTCCATTTGATATTTCCATCACTTTATTATAAGCAAGTTCAGTGAAAAGGTTTGTCTTATTTGTCAGGTCAATATTAGAGAAATGAAGTGATTTCTTTCCAAGGATGTACATCTAATAATCTTGGTTAAAGCTTCAATCTTGTTTTAAATGCTTTTCCATTGAAAATGATACCTCTCTTTCAGCTCCCCCATTTCTGAGAAGTATAAAATCTTATAATTTATTATTACCAAAGGGGAAAGGTGGGAGGAGGGATAAATTAACAGTTTGGAATTAACACATACACACTGCTATGTATAAAATAGATCATCAACAAGGAACTACTGTATAGCACAGGGAACTACACTCAATATTGTGCAATAACCTATAAGGGGAAATAATCGGAAAAAGAATAGATATTTTTATTGACATCATCTATCAATGACAGTTAAAGTGTAACCTAAGGGAAGCCGGTGGTGAGTGCTTCTGACCCTGAAGACTTCAGTCATCTAAAGTTTGGACTCTGCCTACTTCCCAAGGCCCTTAATGAACATATGTGTAGCCGTAGCTTAAAAAACTCCCCAGTTTGGGTTTCGGGGAGACACTGATTTTGAAAAAGCCCTGGTGTTCTCCTTACATGAATGGGACTCTTCCTACTGCTAAAACATGTCTGTCACATCCAGAGGATGGTATACCGTCTGATCGGGAAGAGTTTGGAAAAGGCATCTCATCTCCTCATCTCCTGGTGCTCGGGTTCACCCCTCCAGCGTCTTTACTAACAGTCTCCCCACTTGGAGATGTCAACACTGTCAACATCCTGTTGCGTACAGTTTGGAATTTGTCCAGAGGATGAAGCGGAAGGATGAGGAACAATGAGAGACAAGTCCTAGGTGTTCAGACAGGCACATGTCACTCTAATTTCCAATCAGGAAGATGAATTGACCAAAGGCTAGGGTTGCCCATGGAAACAGTATAGGGCTTGAGGAAATCCCACTGCTTTGTGGCCAGTTCCCATAAACACAAGTTGAACAATGGAACTCAGGGGCAGTAAAATTCACGAAACTGCAGAGTTGAAAATATCTATCACTGAAAAATGTCTTGAGGAAAGTCAGAGAAAAGGATTGGCAAGCAAGGGAGAATGGCAGGAAAGGGATTTGAGGAGGTAGAAAGGACTCGCCATTAAGCACAAGAAAAGGGGCTGAACATTGCCGACATTGCAGTTGGCCAAAAAGGCTGTATGTGTTTTTTTCTGTATATATTCAAGAAAAGGGCATACACTTTTTTAGCCAACCAAACAGGTGGGCACTGGAAATCAATACTACAAAAGATATCACTTCGCATCAGTCAGAAGAGCCATCCTCATAAAGTGTAAACGCCAGAAATGCAGGACAGGGCAAGGAGAAGAGGGAGCCCTGTGAGGCTTATAGTGGAAATGTATATTGCCAACGGCCATTCTGGAGAAGTGTATTGTGTTTACTAAAGCATCTAAAAAATGAGCTACAGAGCATAGGGCACTTGCACTCATGGGCGTATATCTTGGGAAAAACAAAAATCGAGAGGACACAGGCACCCCAATGTTTACTGCCTCTCTGTTTAAAAGATCCTCGACTAGGATATAACTTAAATGTCTCTGGAGGGAAAAAATGGATAGAGATGTGGTACTTATGTAGAGTGGAATATTACTCAGCCTGGAAATCAATGAAATATGGCCAGTTGTAACAACTCCGGAGGAGTTACGTATGATCATTCTAAGTGACATAAATATGTAGAAAACACGCGTAAGGCTGCCAAACGGGAAAGGTGGGGAGGGGTGAGGCATCATCCAGGAGGTTGAAATTAGCAAAGATACCATTCCAAATACCAAACTGATAATCAACAAGGCCTACACGGTAGCTAAAAGAACTGCACTCAGCACACTCAAGTCACCGGAAAAGAATATCTATGACTGGTAAGAATCTGAAAAAGAAATTATTGATGTCTCTCTGTACGTGAATCAAGTGGATGTACAGCAGCAAGAAACAGAGCTTTGAAAATCAGCTGTAAACAACATAGTAATAAATTGAAAAAAATAAACGACAGAGAGACAGAGAAAACCTCTTACAACTTTTCCTCAGGGACGGTGATGCAACATGGATTGAACACATCTAGACCCACAGCAGGATGAGACATAAGGCTGGAAACTGTTCGCGCTAAGAGAAATGTGAGGTTGGGTGAGGAAATGCACACCCTTTAAAGTAATACTACCTGGTACCCATTCAATGGGTCCCAAATCTGCAGGTTCAAGGAATCTTCCTACAGCTAAAACATGCATGGAAAACCCAGAGGACTGTACACCATGTGATCGGGAGATGTGTCTAAAATGCACCTCATTTATCCTCTCCTGGTGCTCCTGTTCATCATTCCATCCACGTTACTTAGAATCTCCCCACTTAGAGAATCAGCACATTTAAACTTCTGTTTCACACATTTTGCAAATTGTGAGGAGGATGAACGGGAACAGGGGGAACCAATGAGAGAATAGTTGTAGGGGTTTGGACGGGCACATGTCACTCTAATTTCCCATTAAGAATAAGAATTAAAAAAAGGCTCAGCCCGCCTCGCCGGAGCCAAAATAGGGCCTGAAGCAATCCTGCGGTTTTGAGGCCAGCTCACAAAAGAGCAACTTAAAAAATGGAGCTCAGGGTCACTGCAATTCACAAACCTGCAGAGTTATAAATGAAAACTAACGTCCAAAAATATGTTGAGGTAAGGCAAAGAAGAGGATCTGAATGCAAGACAGAATTGCAAGAAACAGATTTCAAGAGATAGATTGGACTCGCCTTTAAAGCACATGAAAAGCGGCAGAATTTCGACAATGATGCAGTTGGCCCAAAAGGGAGTATGCGTTTTTTCCTGAATATATCCAGGAAAAAACGCATACGCACTTTATGGGCAACCAAGCAAGCAAGCAATGCAAATGTGCACAACAAAGAAGTCTCATTTCCCACCGGTCAAAAGGGCCATCCGAAAAAATTGTAAAAACCAGAAATGCAGGACAGGCCATGGAGAACAGGGAGCCTTTATACGCTGATGGACAGTGTGTGAACTGCCGAGAGCCACTCTGGAGAAGTGTATGGTGGTTCCTAAATCATCTAAAAAACAGAGCGACAGAGCATAGGGCACTTCCAATCACGGGAGTATATCTAGGGAAGTCTAAAAATCAACAAGACACAAGCACACCACAGTTTAGGGCTACTCTGTTTACAAGAACCTCAACTTCAGTACACCTTAAATATCCCAGGAAAGAGAACAATGGATAAAGAAAATGTGGTACTTATGTACAATGGAATATCTCTTCACCATGAAATCAATGTAATAAGGCTAGTAGAAGGATAAAGAGTGGATTGAGGTCCGATAATACTACTTGAAATAAGTCAAACAGAAAAAGAAACATATCATAAGATATCACTTATAGAGGGAGGATAAATATGGCTGCACAAAAAATGAATTACAAAACAGAACAGTGTCTCACATTTAGAAAACACACTTATGTCAGCTTAAGGGGAAAGGAGAGGTGGGGTGATGCATAAAACCAGAGTTTGAAATTAGCACAGATACCGTTCAATAAACCAAATAGGTATCAGACAAGATCTACACCTTGCTCAATGAACTGGCCTCAACACACCCTATAAACCGCAGAGAAATATATCTGAGTAATAAGAATCTTAAAACCCATGTATTGATATATCTCCATAAGGGAATCAAGTGTGAGCAGAGCGGCACAAACACAGCAGTGAAAATGAGCTAAACCCCATTATAGAAATAAATTTTAAAACCAAAACGCAGAAACAATGAAAGAGAGAAAAATTCTTACAAAATTCACTCAGGGGCTGTGATGCAACCTGGAATGACCACATATAAACCCACAGCTGGATAAGACATAAGGCTGGACACTTGGGGCTGAAAGGATTGGAGAGCTTTGGTGAGCAACTGCCGAAAGTTTAATGCAATACTTCATGCTACTTATTCCAAGGGTCCCAACACTCCAAGTTGAAGGGAATCTTCCTACAGCTAAACCATGCATGGGAAATCCAGCAGATGGTATACCATATGATCGGGAAAGGTTTCTAAAATGCACCTCATTTTCCTCTCCTGGGGCTCCGGATCAACATTCCAGCCACTTTACTAACAACATCTCCACATGGAGAGTCAATGCCTTTAAGTTCCGGTATCGCACAGTCTGCAGTTAGTGCGGAGGATGAATGGGAATAGGGGGAACCAGTGAGAAAATAGCTGTAGCGGTTTCAATGGGCACATGTCACTCTAATTTCAATTCAGGAAGAAGAATTAACCAAAGGCAGAGCAAGGCGCCCCAGAAGAAGAATAGGGCCTGAAGAAATCCTGTGGATATGAGGCAAGATCACAAAAATAAGAGCTGAAAAATGGAGCTAAGGGCCACTGCAATTCAAAAACCTGCAGAGTTATAAAGGCCAACTATTTTCCAAAAGTATATTGAAGTAAGGCTATGAAGAGGCACTGAGAGCAAGGCAGAACTGCAGGAAACCAATTTCAGGAGGTAGACTGGAATTGCACTGAAAACATATGAAAAGACTCAGAACGTCGACAATGATGCACTTGGCCAAAAAGGGCGTATGCGTTCTTTCCTGAATATATTCAGGAAGAAACGCATACGCCCTTTCTGGCCAACCAAGCAAGCTTGCAAAGGAAATCTGCACTACAATGAAGTCTCACTGCCCCCCGGTCAAAGGGACTTCTGAAAAAAGAGTAAAATCCAGAAAGGCAGGACAGGCCATGGAGAACTGGGAGCCTTGTTATGCTGATGGGCGAGATGTAAATTGCCAACAGCCACTCTGGAGAAGTGTATGGTGTTTCCTGAAACATTCAAAAAATTAAGCAACAGAGCCTAGGGCACTTCCACTTATGGTCCTATAGCTTAGGGAAATTAAAATCAAAAAGACACAGCCACCCCAAAGGTTGGGATGGCTCTGTTTACAAGAACCTCATTTACGGTACACGTTCAATATCGCAAAAAGCGAAAAATGGATAAAGAAGTTGTGGTACTTACGTACAATGCAATATCACTCAGCAATGAAATCTATGTCATCAGGCCCGTAGCAGCATAATGAGTGGATTCAGGTACGATGATTCTAAGTGAAATAAGTCACACAGAAAGAGAAACATCATAAGATATCACTACTACACGGAATGTAAACTTGGCTACACAGGAACTGAATTACAAAACAGAACAGGGTCTCAAATGTAGAAAACCAACTTATGCTTGCTTAAGGGGAAAGGTGAGTTGGGGTGCTGCATAAAACCAGAAATTGAAATTAGCAGATACCGTTCCATAAGACAAATATGTAATAGACAAGAGCTACTCCTTGCTCAACGAAGTGGACTCAACATCCCATATTAAAAGCCTAAGAATATACCTGACTAGTAAGAATCTTAAAACCTATGGATTTATATGTCTCCGAAAGAGAATCAAGCATGTGTACAGCGGCATAAATGCAGCAGTGATAGGATTGGTGAGGTTCGGTGAGCAAATGCAGACCCTTTGAAGTCATATTGCATGGTACCCATTCCATGGTCTCAACTCTCCAGGTTTAAGGGATTCTTCATTCAGCTAAAACATGCATGTGGAACCCAGAGTATGATCCACGGTGTGATCGGGAAACGTGTTCAAATGTGTCTCAGTTTTCGTCCCCTGGTACTCGGGTACAACATTCCAGACGCTTTACTAACACTCTCCCCACTTGGAGAGTCAGTGCCTTTAACCTCCTGTTTGGCCCAGTTTGCAGTTTCTGTGGAAGATGAACAGGAAGATGGAGAACCAAGGAGAGACTAGCTGGAGGTGTCTGGAAGGGCAAATTTAACTCTCATTTCCCACCAGGAAGAGGAATTAACCAAAGGCTCAGCGTGCCATGCCGGAACCACACTAGGGACTGAAGCAATCCTGCGGTGTTGCGGCCAGCTCACAAAAAAGCGAGTTGAAGAAAGGAGCTCAGGGACACTGTAAATCACAACCCTACAGAGTTATAAATGACACTTATCGTCCAAAAATATATTGAAGTAAGGCTGCCAAGAGGACTTGAAAGCGGGGCAGAATTGCAGGAAACCGATTTCAGGAGGTAGACTGGAATTGCATGTAAAGCATAGGAAAAGAGGCAGAACGTCCACAATGATGCACTTGGCCAAAAAGGGTGTATGCGTTCTTTCCTGAATATATTCAGGAAAAAACGCATACGCCCTTTTTGGCCAACCAAGCAAGCTTGCAAAGGTAATCTGCACTACAATGAAGTCTCACTGCCCCCACGGTCAAAAGGGCCATCTGAAAAAAGTGTAAAATCCAGAAAGGCAGGACAGGCCATGGAGAACTGGGAGCCTTGTTATGCTGATGGGCGGGATGTAAATTGCCAGCAGCCACTCTGGAGAAGTGTATGGTGTTTCCTGAAACATCCAAAAAACAAAGCAACAGAGCCTAGGGCACTTCCACTTATGGTCCTATAGCTTAGGGAAATTAAAATCAAAAAGACACAGCCACCCCAAGTTTGGGACGGCTCTGTTTACAAGAACCTCGTTTACGGTACAAGTTCAATATCACAGAAAGCGAAAAATGGATAAAGAAGTTGTGGTACTTACGTACAATGCAATATCACTCAGCAATGAAATCTATGTCATCAGGCCTGTAGCAGCATAATGACTGGATTCAGGTACGATGATTCTAAGTGAAATAAGTCACACAGAAAAAGAAACATCATAAGGTATCACTAATACATGGAATGTAAACTTGGCTACACAGGAACTGAATTACAAAGCAAAACAGGGTCTCAAATGTAGAAAGCCAACTTATGCTTGCTTAAGGGGAAAGGTGAGTTGGGGTGCTGCATAAAACCAGAGATTGAAATTAGCACAGATACCGTTCCATAAGCCAAATATGTAATAGACAAGAACTACTCCTTACTCAACGAAGTGGACTCAACACCCCATATTAAACGCCTAAGAATATACCTGACTAGTAAGAATCTTAAAACCTATGGATTTATATGTCTCCGAAAGAGAATCAAGCGTGTGTACAGCGGCATAAACGCAGCAGTGATAGGATTGTTGAGGTTCGGTGAGCAAATGCAGACCCTTTGAAGTCATATTGCATGGTACACATTACATCGGTCTCAACTCTCTAGGTCTAAGGGATTCTTCCTTCAGCTAAAACATCCATGTGGAACCAAGAGTATGATCCACCATGTGATCGGGAAATGTGTTCAAATGTGTCTCAGTTTTAGTCCCCTGGTACTCGGGTGCAACACTCCAGATGCTTTACTAACACTCTCCCCACTTGGAGAGTCAGTGCCTTTAACCTCCTGTTTGGCCCAGTTTGCAATTTCTGTGGAAGATGAACAGGAATAGTGAGAACCAATGAGAGACTAGCTCGAGGTGTCTGGACGGGCAAATTTAACTCTCATTTCCCACCAGGAAGAGGAATTAACCAAAGGTTCAGCATGCCGTGCCAGAACCAAACTAGGGCCTGAAGCAATCCTGCAGTGTTGCGGCCAGCTCACAAGAAAGCGAGTTGAAGAAAGGAGCTCAGGGGCACTGTAATTCACAAACCTGCAGAGTTATAAATGACAGCTATCGTCCAAAAATATATTGAAGTAAGGCTGCCAAGAGGAGTTGAAAGCGGGGCAGAATTGCAGGAAACCGATTTCAGGAGGTAGACTGGAATTGCATGTAAAGCATAGGAAAAGAGGCAGAACGTCCACAATGATGCACTTGGCCAAAAAGGGCGTATGCGTTTTTTCCTGAATATATTCAGGAAAAAACGCATACGCCCTTTTTGGCCAACCAAGCAAGCTTGCAAAGGAAATCTGCACTACAATGAAGTCTCACTGCCCCCCGGTCAAAAGGGCCATCTGAAAAAAGTGTATAATCCAGAAAGGCAGGACAGGCCATGGAGAACTGGGAGCCTTGTTATGCTGATGGGCGTGACGTAAATTGCCAACAGCCACTCTGGAGAAGTGTATGGTGTTTCCTGAAACATCCAAAAAACAAAGCAACAGAGCCTAGGGCACTTCCACTTATGGTCCTATAGCTTAGGGAAATTAAAATCAAAAAGACACAGCCACCCTAAAGTTTGGGACGGCTCTGTTTGCAAGAACCTCGTTTACGGTACAAGTTCAATATCACAGAAAGCGAAAAATGGATAAAGAAGTTGTGGTACTTACGTACAATGCAATATCAGTCAGCAATGAAATCTATGTCATCAGGCCCGTAGCAGCATAATAAATGGATTCAGGTACGATGATTCTAAGTGAAATAAGTCACACAGAAAAAGAAACATCATAAGATATCACTAATACATGGAATGTAAACTTGGCTACACAAGAACTGAATTACAAAACAGAACAGAGTGTCAAATGTAGAAAACCAACTTAGGCTTGCTTAAGGGGAAGGGTGAGTTGGGGTGCTGCATAAAACCAGAGATTGAAATTAGCACAGATACCGTTCCATAAGCCAAATATGTAATAGACAAGAGCTACTCCTTGCTCAACGAAGTGGACTCAACACCCCATATTAAACGCCTAAGAATATACCTGACTAGTAAGAATCTTAAAACCTTTGAATTTATGTCTCCGAAAGAGAATCAAGCGTGTGTACAGCGGCATAAACGCAGCAGTGATAGGATTGGTGAGGTTCGGTGAGCAAATGCAGACCCTTTGAAGTCATATTGCATGGTACCCATTCCATGGGTCTCAACTCTCCAAGTTTAAGGGATTCTTCCTTCAGCTAAAACATGCATGTGGAACACAGAGTATGATCCACCGTGTGATCAGGAAACGTCTTCAAATGTGTCTCAGTTTTCGTCCCCTGGTACTCGGGTGCAACACTCCAGACGCTTTACTAACACTCTCTCCACTTGGAGAGTCAGTGCCTTTAACCTCCTGTATGGCCCAGTTTGCAATTTCTGCGGAAAATGTTCAGGAATAGGGAGAACCAATGATAAGCTAGCTGGAGGTGTCTGGACGGGCAAATTTAACTCTCATTTCCCACCAGGAAGAGGAATTAACCAAAGGCTCAGCGTGCCGTGCCGGATCCACACTAGGACCAGAAGCAATCCTTTGGTGTTGCAGCCAGCTCACAAGAAAGCGAGTTGAAGAAAGGAGCTCAGGGGCACTGTAATTCACAAACCTGCAGAGTTATAAATGACAGCTATCTTCCAAAAATATATTGAAGTAAGGCAGCCAAGAGGAGTTGAAAGCGGAGCAGAATTGCAGGAAACCGATTTCAGGAGGCAGACAGGAATTGCATGTAAAGCATAGGAAAAGAGGCAGAACGTCCACAATGATGCACTTGGCCAAAAAGGGTGTATGCGTTTTTTCCTGAATATATTCAGGAAAAAACGCATACGCCCTTTTTGGCCAACCAAGAAAGCTTGCAAAGGAAATCTGCACTACAATGAAGTCTCACAGCCCCCCGGTCAAAAGGGCCATCTGAAAAAAGTGTAAAATCCAGAAAGGCAGGACAGGCCATGGAGAACTGGGAGCCTTTTTATGCTGATGGGCGGGATGTAAATTGCCAGCAGCCACTCTGGAGAAGTGTATAGTGTTTCCTGAAACATCCAAAAAACAAAGCAACAGAGCCTAGGGCACTTCCACTTATGGTCCTATAGCTTAGGGAAATTAAAATCAAAAAGACACAGCCACCCCAAAGTTTGGGATGGCTCTGTTTACAAGAACCTCGTTTACGGTACAAGTTCAATATCACAGAAAGCGAAAAATGTATAAAGAAGTTGTGGTACTTACGTACAATGCAATATCACTCAGCAATGAAATCTATGTCATCAGGCCCGTAGCAGCATAATGAGTGGATTTAGGTACAATGATTCTAAGTGAAATAAGTCACACAGAAAAAGAAACATCATAAGATATCACTATTACACGGAATGTAAACTTGGCTACAAAGGAACTGAATTACAAAACAGAACAGGGTGTCAAATGTAGAAAACCAACTTATGCTTGCTTAAGGGGAAAGGTGAGTTGGGGTGCTGCATGAAACCAGAGATTGAAATTAGCACAGATACCGTTCCATAAGCCAAATATGTAATAGACAAGAGCTACTCCTTGGTCAACGAAGTGGACTCAACACCCCATATTAAACGCCTAACAATATACCTGACTAGTAAGAATCTTAAAACCTATGGATTTATATGTCTCCGAAAGAGAATCAAGCGTGTGTACAGTGGCATAAACGCAGCAGTGATAGTATTGGTGAGGTTCGGTGAGCAAATGCAGACCCTTTGAAGTCATATTGCATGGTACCCATTCCATGGGTCTCAACTCTCCAGGTTTAAGGGATTCTTCCTTCAGCTAAAACATGCATGTGGAACACAGAGTATGATCCACCGTGTGATCAGGAAACGTCTTCAAATGTGTCTCAGTTTTAGTCCCCTGGTACTCGGGTGCAACACTCCAGACGCTTTACTAACACTCTCTCCACTTGGAGAGTCAGTGCCTTTAACCTCCTGTATGGCCCAGTTTGCAATTTCTGCGGAAAATGTACAGGAATAGGGAGAACCAATGATAAACTAGCTGGAGGTGTCTGGACGGGCAAATTTAACTCTCATTTCCCACCAGGAAGAGGAATTAACCAAAGGCTCAGCGTGCCGTGCCAGATCCACACTAGGGCCTGAAGCAATCCAGCGGTGTTGCGGCCAGCTCACAAAAAAGCGAGTTGAAGAAAGGAGATCAGGGGCACTGTAATTCACAAACCTGCAGAGTTATAAATGACAGCTATCGTCCAAAAATATATTGAAGTAAGGCTGCCAAGAGGACTTGAAAGCGGGGCAGAATTGCAGGAAACCGATTTCAGGAGGTAGACAGGAATTGCATGTAAAGCATAGGAAAAGAGGCAGAACGTCCACAATGATGCACTTGGCCAAAAAGGGCGTATGCGTTTTTTCCTGAATATATTCAGGAAAAAACGCATACGCCCTTTTTGGCCAACCAAGCAAGCTTGCAAAGGAAATCTACACTACAATGAAGTCTCACTGCAGCCCAGTCAAAAGGGCCATCTGAAAAATGTGTAAAATCCAGAAAGGCAGGACAGGCCATGGAGAACTGGGAGCCTTGTTATGCTGATGGGAGGGATGTAAATTGCCAACAGCCACTCTGGAGAAGTGTATGGTGTTTCCTGAAACATCTAAAAAACAAAGCAACAGAGCCTAGGGCACTTCCACTTATGGTCCTATAGATTAGGGAAATTAAAATCAAAAAGACACAGCCACCCCAATGTTTGGGACGGCTCTGTTTACAAGAACCTCGTTTATGGTACAAGTTCAATATCACAGAAAGCGAAAAATGGATAAAGAAGTTGTGGTACTTACGTACAATGCAATATCAGTCAGCAATGAAATCTATGTCATCAGGCCCGTAGCAGCATAATGAGTGGATGCAGGTACGATGATTCTAAGTGAAATAAGTCACACAGAAAAAGAAACATCATAAGGTATCACTACTACACGGAATGTAAACTTGGCTACACAGGAACTGAATTACAAAACAGAACAGGGTCTCAAATGTAGAAAACCAACTTATGCTTGCTTAAGGGGAAAGGTGAGTTGGGGTGCTGCATGAAACCAGATTGAAATTAGCACAGATACCGTTCCATAAGCCAAATATGCAATAGACAAGAGCTACTCCTTGCTGAACGAAGTGGACTCAACACCCCATATTAAACGCCTAAGAATATACCTGACTAGAAATAATCTTAAAACCTACGGATTTATATGTCTCCAAAAGTGAATCAAGCGTGTGTACAGCGGCATAAACGCAGCAGTGATAGGATTGGTGAGGTTCGGTGAGCAAATGCAGACCCTTTGAAGTCATATTGCATGGGACCCATTCCATGGGTCTCAACTCTCCAAGTTTAAGGGATTCTTCCTTCAGCTAAAACATGCATGTGGAACACAGAGTATGATCCACCGTGTGATCAGGAAACGTGTTCAAATGTGTCTCAGTTTTCGTCCCCTGGTACTCGGGTGCAACACTCCAGACGCTTTACTAACACTCTCCCCACTTGGAGAGTCAGTGCCTTTAACCTCCTGTATGGCCCAGTTTGCAATTTCTGCGGAAAATGTACAGGAATAGGGAGAACCAATGAGAAACTAGCTGGAGGTGTCTGGACGGGCAAATTTAACTCTCATTTCCGACCAGAAAGAGGAATTAACCAAAGGCTCAGCATGCCGTGCCGGAACCACACTAGGGCCTGAAGCAATCCTGCGGTGTTGCGGCCAGCTCACAAGAAAGCGAGTTGAAGAAACGAGCTCAGGGGCACTGTAATTCACAAACCTGCAGAGTTATAAATGACAGCTATCGTCCAAAAATATATTGAAGTAAGGCTGCCAAGAGGACTTGAAAGCGGGGCAGAATTGCAGGAAACCGATTTCAGGAGGTAGACGGGAATTGCATGTAAAGCATAGGAAAAGAGGCAGAACGTCCACAATGATGCACTTGGCCAAAAAGGGCGTATGTGTTCTTTCCTGAATATATTCAGGAAAAAACGCATACGCCCTTTTTGGCCAACCAAGAAGGCTTGCAAAGGAAATCTACACTACAATGAAGTGTCACTGCAGCCCAGTCAAAAGGGACATCTGAAAAATGTGTAAAATCCAGAAAGGCAGGACAGGCCATGGAGAACTGGGAGCCTTGTTATGCTGATGGGCGGGATGTAAATTGCCAACAGCCACTCTGGAGAAGTGTATGGTGTTTCCTGAAACATCTAAAAAACAAAGCAACAGAGCCTAGGGCACTTCCACTTATGGTCCTATAGCTTAGGGAAATTAAAATCAAAAAGACACAGCCACCCCAAAGTTTGGGACGGCTCTGTTTACAAGAACCTCGTTTATGGTACAAGTTCAATATCACAGAAAGCGAAAAATGGATAAAGAAGTTGTGGTACTTACGTACAATGCAATATCACTCAGCAATGAAATCTATGTCATCAGGCCTGTAGCAGCATAATGACTGGATTCAGGTACGATGATTCTAAGTGAAATAAGTCACACAGAAAAAGAAACATCATAAGATATCAGCAATACACGGAATGTAAACTTGGCTACACAGGAACTGAATTACAAAACAGAACAGGGTCTCAAATGTAGAAAACCAACTTATGCTTGCTTAAGGGGAAAGGTGAGTTGGGGTGCTGCATGAAACCAGAGATTGAAATTAGCACAGATACCGTTCCATAAGCCAAATATGCAATAGACAAGAGCTACTCCTTGCTGAACGAAGTGGACTCAACACCCCATATTAAACGCCTAAGAATATACCTGACTAGTAAGAATATTAAAACCTACCGATTTATATGTCTCCGAAAGAGAATCAAGCGTGTGTACGGCGGCATAAACGCAGCAGTGATAGGATTGGTGAAGTTCGGTGAGCAAATGCAGACCCATTGAAGTCATATTGCACGGTACCCATTCCATGGGACTCAACTCTCCAGGTTTAAGGGATTCTTCCTTCAGCTAAAACATGCATGTGGAATCCAGAGTATGATCCACCATGTGATCGGGAAACGTGTTCAAATGTGTCTCAGTTTTCGTCCCGTGGAACTCGGGTGCAATATTCCAGATGCTTTACTAACACTCTCCCCACTTGGAGAGTCAGTGCCTTTTACCTCCTATTTGGCCCAGTTTGCAATTTCTGTGGAAAATGTACAGGAATAGGGAGAACCAATGAGAGACTAGCTGGAGGTGTCTGGACGGGCAAATTTAACTCTCATTTCCCACCAGGAAGAGGAATTAACCAAAGGCTCAGCATGCCGTGCCGGAAACAAACTAGGGCCTGAAGCAATCCTGCCGTGTTGCGGCCAGCTCACAAGAAAGCGAGTTGAAGAAAGATCAGGGGCACTGTAATTCACAAACCTGCAGAGTTATAAATGACAGCTATCTTCCAAAAATATATTGAAGTAAGGCAGCCAAGAGGAGTTGAAAGCGGGGCAGAATTGCAGGAAACCGATTTCAGGAGGTAGACTGGAATTGCATGTAAAGCATAGGAAAAGAGGCAGAACGTCCACAATGATGCACTTGGCCAAAAAGGGCGTATGCGTTTTTTCCTGAATATATTCAGGAAAAAACGCATACGCCCTTTTTGGCCAACCAAGCAAGCTTGCAAAGGAAATCTGCACTACAATGAAGTCTCACTGCCCCCCGGTCAAAAGGGCCATCTGAAAAAAGTGTAAAATCCAGAAAGGCAGGACAGGCCATGGAGAACTGGGAGCCTTGTTATGCTGATGGGCGGCATGTAAATTGCCAGCAGCCACTCTGGAGAAGTGTATGGTGTTTCCTGAAACATCTAAAAAACAAAGCAACAGAGCCTAGGGCACTTCCACTTATGGTCCTATAGCTTAGGGAAATTAAAATCAAAAAGACACAGCCACCCCAAGTTTGGGACGGCTCTGTTTACAAGAACCTTGTTCACCGTACAAGTTCAATATCACAGAAAGCGAAAAATGGATAAAGAAGTTGTGGTACTTACATACAATGCAATATCACTCAGCAATGAAATCTATGTCATCAGGCCTGTAGCAGCATAATGAGTGGATTCAGGTACAATGATTCTAAGTGAAATAAGTCACACAGGGCTTACCTGGTGGCGCAGTGGTTGAGAGTCCGCCTGCCGATGCAGAGTACATGGGTTCGTGCCCCGATCCGGGAAGATCCCATATGCCGCGGAGTGGCTGGGCCTGTGAGCCATGGCCGCTGAGCCTGCGCGTCCGGAGCCTGTGCTCTGCAATGGGAAAGACCACAACAGTGAGAGGCCCACGTACCGCAAAAAAAAAATAAATAAAAAAATAAAAAAATAAAAAATAAGTCACACAGAAAAAGAAACATCATAAGATATCACTACTACACGGATGTAAACTTGGTTACACAGGAACTAAATTACTAAACAGAACAGAGTGTCAAATGTAGAAAACCAATTTATGCTTGCTTAAGGGGAAAGGTGAGTTGGGGTGCTGCATACAACAAGAGATTGAAATTAGCACAGATACCGTTCCATAAGCCAAATATATAATAGACAAGTGCTACTCCTTGCTCAACGAAGTGGACTCAACACCCCATATTAAACGCCTAACAATATAACTGACTAGTAAGAATCTTATAAACTATGGATTTATATGTCTCCAAAAGAGAATCAAACGTGTGTACAGTGGCATAAAGGCAGCAGTGATAGGATTGGTGAGGTTCGGTGAGCAAATGCAGACCCTTTGAAGTCATATTGCATGGTACCCATTCCATGGGTCTCAACTCTCCATGTTTAAGGGATTCTTCCTTCAGCTAAAACATGCATGTGGAACCCAGAGTATGATCCACCGTGTGATCGGAAAACGTGTTCAAATGTGTCTCAGTTTACGTCCCCTGGTACTCGGGTGCAACATTCCAGACGCTTTACTAACACTCTCCCCACTTGGAGAGTCAGTGCCTTTAACCTCCTGTTTGGCCCAGTTTGCAATTTCTTCGGAAGATGAACAGGAATAAGGAGAAGCAATGGGAGACTATCTGTAGGTGTCTGGACGGGCAAATTTAACTCTCATTTCCCACCAGGAAGATAAATGAACCAAAGGCTCCGCGTGCCATGCTGGAACTAGATTAGGGCCTGAGGAGATCCTGCGGTGTTGCGGCCAGCTCACAAGAAAGCGAGTTGAAGAAAGGAGCTCAGGGGCACTGTAATTCAGAAACCTGCGGAGTTATAAATGACAGCTATCATCCAAAATTATACTGAAGTAAGGCTGCGAAGAGGACTTGAATGCGGGGCAGAATTGCTGGAAACTGATTTCAGAACGTACACGGGAGTAGCTCTTAAAGCATAGGAAAAGAGACAGAACTTGGAAAATAATGCACTTGGCAAAAAAGGGCATATGTGTTTTATCCAGAGCTCTCATACCTGAGGGGAGGAGATTCCCAGCAGGCTCCAACTGCCACCTGAGGGCTCACATTGCCAAGGCAACGTGAGCATGCCAGGCAGGAGTTACCTCACAGCAGAGGTCCCACCTCACAGAAGGGTGAGAAACCCAGCCAACATCAGACTCTCACCAGAGGGCCCACATCACCAAGGGGATGGGAACCAGGCAGGAGTGTCTTCACATCAGTGGGGCCACATCATCAAAAGCTGAGGTACTCAGCACATGTGTCCTCAAACCAGAGGACCCACATCACCAAGGACCTCGGAGTGAGGCAGGCAGGAGTAGTCTCACAACACTGAGCCCATAGAATAAAAAAGTGAGGAATCCAGCAGTTGGAACCTCCCAGCAGGCGGCCCAGAGCACCGAGGCCATGGGATCCAGGCCACAGTGAACTCACAGAAGAGGGCCCATGTCATGAAACTGAGCAACCCAGCCATTGGGACCTCAGAGCAGGAGGCCCACATCCCCATGGGGATGGAATTCTGGTAGGAGTGTCCTCGCACCACTGAGAACGTATCAGAAAATTTTGGGCGACCAGCAGTTAGGGCCTGACGCCAGAGGACCCTCATCACCAAGGGAAGGAGGCTCCCAGCAGGCTCCAACTGCCACCAGAGGGCTGACGTCGCCAAGGCGATGTGTGCCAACCAGGCACGAATGACCTCACAGCAGAGGGCCCACCTCAGAGAAGTGTGACGAACCCAGTCAGGATCAGACTCGCACCAGAGGGCCCACATCACCAAATGGATTGGAACCAGGCAGGAGTGTCCTCACATGAGTAGGGCCACATCATCTAAAGGTGAGGAACCCAGAACATGTGGCTTCAAATCATAGGACACCCATCACCAAGGGGCTGGGAGTGAGGCAGGCAGGAGGAGCCTCATAACAGAGGGCCCAAAAATAAGAAAGGTGAGGAATCCAGCAGTTGGAACCTCCCAGCAGGCGGCCCAGAGCACAGAGGCTAGAGGATCCAGGCCAGAGTGAACTAACACCAGACAGCCCACATCATGAAACTGTGAGCAACCCAGACATTGGGACCTCAGAGCAGAAGGCCCACATCCCCATGGTGATGGGAACATGACAGGAGTGTCCTGGCATCACTGGGCTCACATCAGAAAACGTGGGGTGCTCAGAAGTTAGGGCCTGACGCTAGAGGGCACTCATCACCGAGAGGAGGAGGCTCCCAGCAGGCTCCAGCTGCCACCAGAGGGCCAACGTCACCAAGGTGATGTGTGCCAGCCTGGCAGGAGTGACCTCACAGCAGAGGGCCCACCTCACAGAAGGGTGAGGAACACAGCCAGGATCAGACTCTCACCAGAGGGCCCACATCACCAAGGGGATGGGAACCAGGCAGGAGTGTCCCCACACCAGTGGGACAACATCATCGAAAGGTGAGGATCCCAGCACATGTGTCCTCAAACCAGAGGAACCACATCACCAAGGGGTTCGGAATGAGGCTGGCAGGACTGGCCTCACAACACAGGGTCCATAGAATATAAAAGTTGAGGAATCCAGCAGTTGGAACCTCCCAGCAAGTGGCCCAGAGCACCGAGGCTATGGGATCCAGGCCGCAGTGAACTCACAGCAGAGGGCCCACATCATGAACCTGTGAGCAGCCCAGCTGTTGGGACCTCAGAACAGAAGGCCCACATCCCCATTGGGATGGGAACCTGGCAGGAGTGGCTTTGCACCACTTAGCACATATCAGAAAATGTTAGGAGCCCAGCAGTTAGGGCCTGACGCCAGGGGGCCCTCATAACTGAGGGGAGGAGACTCCCAGCAGGTTCCAACTGCCAACAGAGGGCCCACGTCTACAAGGTGGCATGCGCCAGGCAGGCAGTAGTGACCTCACAGCAGAGGGCCTATCTCACAGAAGGGTGAGGAACCGAGGCAGGATGAGACTCTCACCAGAGGGCCCACAACACCAAGGGGATGGGAACCAGTCAGGACTGTCCTCCCACCAGTGGGGCCACA
Source organism: Leucopleurus acutus (assembly GCF_964270905.1). NCBI lineage: Eukaryota > Metazoa > Chordata > Mammalia > Artiodactyla > Delphinidae > Leucopleurus > Leucopleurus acutus. The sequence continues at coordinate 112,933 of NW_028139095.1, read as the reverse complement.
TCATCGAAAGGTGAGGAACCCAGCACATGTGGCCTCATATCAGAAGACATACATCACAAAGGGGATGGGAGTGAGGCAGGTAGGAGTAGCCTAAAAACAGAGGGCCCAAAGAATAAAAAAAGTGAGGAATCCAGCATTTGGAACCTCCCAGCAGGCGGCCGAGAGCACAGAAGCTATGGGATGCAGGCAGGAGTGAAGTAACAGCAGAGAGCCCACATCATGAAACTGTGAGCAACCCAGGCATTGAGACTTCAGAGCAGAAAGCCCACATCCCCATGGGGATGGGAACCTGACAGGAGTGTCCTGGCATCACTGGGCTCACATCAGAAAACGTGGGGAGCCCAGCAGTTAGAGCCTGATGCTAGAGGGCCGTCATCACCGAGGGCAGGAGGCTCCCAGCAGGTTCCATGTGCCAACAGAGGGCCCACATCGCCAAGGTGATGTGTGCAAGTCAGGCAGGATTGACCTCACAGCAGAGGGCCTACCTCACAGAAGAGTGAGGAACCCAGCCAGGATAAGACTGTCACCAGAAGGCCCACATCACCAAGGGGATGGGAACCAGGCAGGAGTGTCCTCACACCAGTGGGGCCACATCATTGAAAGTTGCCTAACCCAGCACATGTGGCCTCAAACCAGAAGACCCACATCACGAAGGGGTTGCGAGTGAGGCAGGCAGGAGGAGCATCACAACACAGGACCCATAGAATACAAAAGTTGAGGAATCGAGCAGTGGGAAGCTCCCAGCAGGCAGCCAAGACCACAGAGGCTATGGGATCCAGGCCACAGTGAACTAACACCAGAGAGCCCACATCATGAAATTGTGATCAACCCAGCCGTTGGAACCTCAGAGCAGAAGGCCCACATCCCCATGGGGATGGGAACCTAAGAGGAGTGCTTGAGCAACACTGGGCTCACTAAGAAAAGTTGGGGAGCCCAGCAGTTAGGGCCTGACGTCAGAGGGCCCTCATCACAGAGCTGAGGAGGCTCCCAGCAGGGTCCAATTGCCACCAGAGGGCTCATGTCAACAAGGCGAGGTGAGCAACCCAGGCAAGAGTTACCTGATAGTAGAGGGCCCACCTCACAGATGGGTGAGGAACCCAGCCAGGATCAGACTCTCACCAGAGGGCCCACATCACAAAGGGGATGGGACCCAGTCAGGATTATCCTCACACCAGTGGGGCCTCATCGTCTTAAGGTGAGGAACCCAGCACATGTGTCCTCAAACCAGAGGACCCACATCACCAAGGGCCTTGGAGTGAGGCAGGCAGGAGTAGCCTCACAACACAGGGCACATAATATAAAAAACGTGAGGATTCCAGCATTTAGACCTTCCAGCAGGCGGCCCAGAACACCGAGGCTATGGGATCCAGGCCACAGTGAACTCACAGCAGAGGGCCCACATCACAAAACTGTGAGCAACCCAGGAGTTGAGACCTCAGCGCAGAAGGACCACATCCCCATGGGAATGGGAACCTGGCTGGAGTGTCCTCGCACCACTGGGCGCACATCAGAAAATGTGGGGAGCCCACCATTTAGGGCCTGACGCCAGAGGGCCGTCATCACCGAGAGGAGGAGGCGCCCTGCACGCTCCAACTGCCACCAGAGGGCTCACGTCTCCAAGGTGACGTGTGCCAGCCAGGCAGGAGTGACCTCACAGCAGAGGGCCTACCTCACAGAACGTTGAGGAACCCAGCCAGGATTAGACTCTCGCCAGAGGGCCCACCTCACCAAGGGGATGGGAACCAGGCAGGAGTGTCCTCACACGAGTGGGGTCACATCATCGAAAGGTGAGGAACGCAGCACATGTGGCCTCAAGCCATAGGACAGTCATCACCAAGGGGCTGGCAGTGAGGCAGGCAGGAGGAGCCTCACAACAGAGGGCACATAGAATAAAAAAGTTGAGGAATCCAGCAGTTGGAACCTCCCAGCAGGCGGCTCAGAGCACCGATGATAAGGGATCCTTGCCGGAGTGAACTCACAGCAGAGGGCCCACATCATGGTACTGTGAGCAAGCCAGCCGTCTTGACCTCAGAGCAGAAGGCCCATATCGCCATGGGGATGGGAACCTGGCAAGAGTCTCCTCACTCACTTGGCGCACATCAGAAAATGTGGGGAGCCCAGCAGTTATGGCCTAAGGCAAGAGGGCCCTCATCACCGAGGGGAGGAGGATCCCAGCACACTCCAACTGCCACCAGAGGGCCCACGTCGCCAAGGTGACGTGTGCCAGACAGGCATGATTGACCTCACAGCAGAGGGCCCACCTCACAGAAGGGTGAGGAACCCAGCCAGGATCAGACACTCACCTGAGGGCCCACATCAGCAAGGGGATGGGAACCAGTCAGGACTGTCTTCCCTCCAGTGGGGTCACATCATCGAAAGGTGCGGAACCCAGCACATGTGGCCTCAAATCAGAGGACACATATCACAAAGGGAACGGGAGTGAGGCAGGCAGGAGTAGCCTAAAAACAGAGGGCCCAAAGAATAAGAAAGGTGAGGAATCCAGCAGTTGGAACCTCCCAGCAGGCGGTCCAGAGCACAGAAGCTATGGGATGCAGGCAGGAGTGAACTAACAGCAGAGAGCCCACATCATGAAACTGTGAGCAACCCAGGCTTTGGGACCTCAGAGCAGAAGGCCCACACCCCAATGGGGATGTGAACCTGGCTGGAGTGTCCTCGCACCACTGGGCACACATCACAAAATGTGGGGAGCCCAGCAGTTAGGGCCTGATGCCAGAGGGCCCTCATCACCGAGGAGAGGAGGCTCCCAGCAGGCTCCAAGTGCCACCAGAGGGCTCATGTCCACAAGGCGAGGTGAGCAAGCCAGGCAAGAGTGACCTCACATCAGACGGCCCACCTCACAGATGGGTGAGGAACCCAGCCAGGATCAGACTCTCAACAGAGGGCCCACATCACCAAGGGGATGTGAACCAGGCAGGAGTCTCCTAAGACCATTGGTCCCACATCATCGAAAGGTGAGGAACCCAGCACATGTGGCCTCAAACCAGACGACACACATCACGAAGGGGCTGGGAGTGAGGCAGGCAGGAGGATCCTCACAACAGAGGGCCCAAAAATTTAAAAAAGTGAGGAATCCAGCAGTTGGAACCTCCCAGCAGGCGGCCAAGAGCACAGAGGCTATGGGATCCAGGCTTCTGTGAACTAACACCAGAGAGCCCACATCATGAAAATGTGAACAACCCAGCCGTTGGGACCTCAGAGCAGAAGGCCCACATCCCCATGGAGATGGGATCCTAAGAGGAGTGCCAAAGCATCACTGGGCTCACTAAGAAAAGTTGGTGAGCCCAGCAGTCAGGGCCTGATGCAAGAGGGCCCTCATCACCGGGGGGAAGAGATTCCCAGCACGCTCCAACTGCCACCACACGGCTGACTTCACCAAGGCAATGTGTGCCAGCCATGCAGGAGTGACCTATCAGCAGAGGGTCTCCCTCACAGGTGGGTGAGGAACAAAGCCAGGAACAGACTCTCACCAGGGGGTCCACATAACCACGTGGATGAGAACCAAGCAGGAGTGTCCTCACACTAGTGGGGCCACATCATCGAAAGGTGAGGAACCCAGCAAAAGTGGCCACAAACCAGAGGACCCACATCACCAAGGGGTTGAGAGTGAGGTAGGTGTCTGGACGGGCATATTTAACACTCATTTCCCACCAGGAAGAGGAATTAACCAAAGGCTCAGCGTGCCCTGCCAGAAGCAGATTAGGGCCTGAAGCAGTCTTGCGGGTTTGCGGCCAGCTCACAAGAAAGCGAGTTGAAGAAAGGAGCTCAGGGGCCCTGTAATTCACAAACCTGCAGAGTTATAAATGACAGATAACGTCCAAAAATATATTGAAGTAAGGCTGCGAAGAGGACTTGAAAGCGGGGCAGAATTGCAGGAAACCGATTTCAGGAGGTAGACTGGATTTGCATTTAAAGCATAGGAAAAGAGGCAGAACATCGACAATGATGCACTTGGCAACAAAGGGCGTATGAGTTTGTTCCTGAATATATTCAGGAAAAAACACATACGCCCTTTTTGGCAAACCAAGCAAGCTTGCAATGGAAATCCGAACTACTATGAAGTGTCACTTCCCCCCGGTCTAAAGGGCCATCTGAGAAAAGTGTAAAATCCAGAAAGGCAAGACAGGCCATGGGGAAAAAGGAGCCTTGTTATGCTGATGGGCGGGATGTACATTGCCAACAGCCACTCTGGAGAAGTGTATGGTGTTTCCTGATACATCTGAAAAACAAAGCAACAGAGTCTAGGGCATTTCCACTTATGGTCCTATAGCTTAGGGAAATTAAAATCAAAAAGACACAGCCAACCCAAAATTTACAACGGCTCTGTTTACAGGAGCCTCTTCTACAGTACAAGTTAAATATCCCAGAGAACAAATAATTGATAAAGAAGTTGCGGTACTTATGTACAACAGAATACCACTCAGCAATGAAATCTGTGTCACCAGGCCTGTACCAGCATAATGAGTGGATTGAGGCATGATGATTCTAAGTGAAATAAGTCACACAGAAAAAGAAACATCATAAGGTATCACTAATGCACGGAATGTAAACTTGGCTACACATGAACTGAATTACAAAACAGAACAGGGTCTCAAGTTTAGAAAACCAACTTATGCTTGCTTAAGGGGAAAGGTGAGTTGGGGTGCTGCATAAAACCAGAGTTTGAAATTAGCACAGATACCGTTCCATAAGCCAAATACGTAATAGACAAGACCTACCCCCTGCTCAACGAAATGGACTCAACAATGAGGTATCACCTCACACCTGTTAGAATGGGCATCATCTGAAAATCTACAAACAACAAATGCTGGAAAGGGTGTGGAGAAAAGGAAGCCTCTTCCACTATTGTTGGGAATATAAATTGATACAGTCACTATGGAGAACAATATGGAGTTTCTTAAGAAACTAATAATAGAATTACCATATGATACAGCAATCCCAGGACTGGACATATACCCAGACAAAACCATAAATCAAAAAGAGACATTCACCGCAATGTTCATTGCATCACTATTTACAATATCGAGGTAATGGAAGCAACCTAAATGCCCACAGACAGACGAATGCATAAAGATGTGGTACATATATAAAATGGAATATTACTAAGCCATGAAAGGAATGAAATTGGGTCATTTGTAGAGACGTCGATGGATCTAGAGACTGTCATACAGAGTGAAGTAAGTCAGAAAGAGAAAAACAAATCTTGTATATTCATGCATATATGTGGAACCTAGAAAAACTGTACAGATTAACCGTTTTGCAAGGCATAAATAGAGCAACAGATGTAGACAACAATCGTATGGACAACAAGGGGGGAAAGCTCTTGGAGGGGTGGTGGTGGGAGGAGTTGAGAGATTGGGATTGGCATGTAAACATTTATATGTATAAAATAGATAACCAATGAGAAGCTGCTGTATAAAAATATAAAATAAAATTCAAAATTAAAAAGAAATAAAATTTAAAAAATAAAACAGAAAAAACAATTATTCCCTTCACATACATGTATTTATATGAATAAATTATTTCCATGCTTATATCTGTAAATACAAAAAAGAGGAATAAAATCTACCTTGAACCAAAAACGAAAAAGAGAAACAAAAAAACAGAACCCACCAGTTACTCAGAGGAAAACCGTATCAGGGCACTTGCTCCAGTTGTAAACAATTCTGAAGTTGGTCAGTGGTGGGGAATCGTCTCCCATTCAGCCAGCAGCCCCCACACAACAAGCGTCCTCATTGCAAAGCTGGGGCACCGTGCCGAGGCATCTGTGAGTAAACGTGAGCTGAACCCCAGGCCAGTTGCTGCTGAACTGTTCCCGCCCTTCCCAGGTAAAACACCTGAATATATACAAGGACTTGAAAGCCTAGAGGAAGGGCCATGGAGCCACACGAGTGACAGCATGCCAGCTGACTTGGTGCCTGCAGGCCAGCCAGGATGGTCCTGGCCCTGGGTGCTCTTCTGGAAGATTTCCATTTCCCTGCCTGAGATACCCGTCCTGTCCCTGCCCCCACTGCTTTTTTCCTTCCTCACCTCTGCCCAGGGAGAAATTCCAGCAGCAGGTATGGGTGACACATCCTCTTCTTTAGCAGGTGGCAGCCTGGCAACTGCTGCAGAAAGTCCAGCAGAGCCCCACTCACACTGGGCCACCCACAAAGCCGTGGCCTCTCACTCCCTCCCACCAGCCCAGCCCCGAGACTGCTGACAGGGCAGAGAAAATGGCGTCAGGCACAGCTGCAGGGGCTTTTGCTGCCTGGAGTGGTATTTATATTGATCTCAACCCAGGCACACCTGGGGAGGGCTGGCCGGCATGGTAAGGCTGCCCAGGTCAGCCAATCATCACCCCTCAGGGGCTCACAGTTGCAGAAAATGGAACTTGCTGAACCGGCCAGGTCCAAGGAACAGGTGTGGGCTCCTGAGAGTCAGGATAGACAAGGGGCTGCAGCTTTGGCTTGTTTTCTAATCATTTTATCTGGCCCATGAGTGGGAGACAACTTCAAGAAAACCCTCTCCTAATGAGAGGAACCCAGGAGTCAGGGAGAGGAGGGGTGGGTGGTGGTTGGAGACAGAGGCCTGGTGCCCTGGGTGCAGTGGAAGTCTCTGGAAGACCAGGTGGAGGGAGGCCACACAGAGTGATGCCCAGGGTCACAGACCTGTCGGAGCTGCTGTTTGTTAGTTCAAGTCCTGCTCTGAGGTGCTCTGTGTCAGCTCTGAGCGACAGGTGAGCTGGGGGTGCTCTTCAATGAGGGCTATGTGCACGGTTCCTGTGTGCCCAGCCCTGCCACGGTACCTGCAAGGGTAGCTCTGTATCCTGGGAGGGGCCTGACCATGAGAGCCCCGTGGGCTGGGTTGGGGGTGGGGTACCTGCCCAGGAGAGCTCCATATCCTGGGATTGGCCTGACCACGAGAGCCCCATGGGCTGCTGGGGACCTGGTAAAGGATGTCAGGACAGTCAGTGAAGCCACCGAGGATATACCTCCAGTTGCTCCTGATCCCTACACCCTGCTGGTCATTCTACCAACCACCAGGACATGGTATTCTGTATTAGTCTTCAATGATGCCTTCTTTTGTATTCCATTAGTCCCAGAGTCACAAGAAATTTTGGCTTGTGAGTGGCAGGACTCAACATACAACTAAAACAATACTTCCGGGCCGTCTTGCCCCAAGGGTTCAAAAATTCCCACACCATCTTTGGGGAAAGCTTAGCTAACGACCGAAAAGTTCTACCTCTGGAAAAGGAAACCCTCCTTCAATATGCAGACGACATTCTGATCGCCAGCCCTACTAAGGAGGCCTCTGAACTACCAAGCCAATAAAGGATAGAAGTTGTCCAAGAAAAAGCTCAAATATCACAGACTGCAGTGACCTGCCTGGGCTTCATTCTCACACAAGGTCAGAGAAGCCCATCCCAGGAAAGGGAAGAAACCATTTGCAGCCTTACCCCTTTCTAAAACTAGAAGACAGCTTAGGGGTTCCTGGGGAGGCCAGGGTTTGCTGCTTCTGGATCCCTAACTACAGTCTACTAGCTGGGCCTCTATATGAAACACTGAAAGGAAAAGATGATGATCCTTTTGAACAGAATCCAGAAGTGGCCTTTCAAGAATGGAAAGAGCAGTCAATTCAGACCCTTGCCCTGGAACTCCCTAATTGAGCTAAACCCTTTGACCTTTCCATTCCCGGTGAAAGGTGAATCGCCATTGGAGAATTAGTGCAAAAACTGGGACCACTTGAAATGGAACAACGCAAGAATGCCATCCAGGTAGGATAAACTACAGTCACCAAGGGGCTTGGCCCACTGCCACATCTGGCCAAGATACTGGCGGTATCTAAAAACCTGGAAATCAGCAGCCCAAAAGGCCACCTCCCTCCTAAGGGAAAAGGACCCCACGTGGTGATCCTAATCACCAACCATGCCCTGAAGTTGCAGGGTTCGCTCCGTGGGCACACCGACCTCGAGTGAGGAGGCCCTCCAACTCCAACATCCAGAGAGATAACCGGGGGCAACAGGGCACCATGACGACTCGTGTGAACATCACTTGACCTGGAGTTTCTCTCATAAAACAACAATAGTGTGTCCCGAAGGAGTAGACTACTGCTTGCAGGACTTCCTGCACCCGGAGGGGAGCTAATAATCTTGGCGGGGGAACCGTATATCACACCGTCACCATAGAAAAGCCTACAGACACCGTGATGATGGTGGCCAATAAGACCGGCTGGACTCCTGTTTACTTCAAAAGGCTGTTGACTCAGTGGCCATCATGGTCCTTGATCACCACTGACCCTGGACTGTCTGGGAGTTGAGCGGGCAGGGCTCTGACACCTGGTGCTGTTTTTACGTTAATTCAGGGGCCTAATTGAAGAAAGAGCAGACTACTGGTCAGAGCATCTAGGCTGGCAGAAACGGTCAGCCTAAGGTGGCCGAACAAATGTGGGGCGGGGTGAAACCGGCCCCCACAGCGTCTCTGCACATCTCTTTCCTGGACCCTTAAAGGTCATTAGAATCTATAACACTTCCAATGCTGGTGCTCAGGTGGACGAGCAGGGAGGCAGGGGTCCTGGGGCCAATCAACGTCACCTGGAGGCTGCTGGGGAGAAGTTCTGACCCTCGTCCCCTAGTATGAGGGCTCCCAACTCAGCACTCAGCAGTTACAGAAGAAGGGTCTGCACCCTCAGCACTCCAAGAATGAGGAACGGGACAAAAGGCAGAGGAGGGGTTTGTCCCCAGCAAAGCCCATTAAAAATCCCTGGGAGATAAAAATAGAATATGGGCAATAAAGTCAAGTCTGACCTTTTTTATCCTTTGTGCTTTGTCTAATTTCACGTGCTCCTAGGGTCCCGCATGCAGAGGTTCCACACCCGGCACTTCAGACCAGATTTCCTGGTGCAGAATGGCTGGGTCGACACCTCAGCTCCTGGGGCCCAGTGCAGACTCCGAGATATAGAGCCTGAGCTGCAGCCAACCCGGCCCTTGAGAGCTCCGCCCCCTCCCTCCCACTGACTCTGACAGGATCTCTACACAGCAGCCCAGCCCACAGCCCACGGGGTAGTGCATGCTCTCACCTCTCCATTCTCTGATGAAAATATAAAGTTTCCTTTGCTTGGGAACCAAACTCAGTCTCGATCTGTTGGCCCCAATGACACTGGGCAGGGGGACCCTTGTTGGGGTCCACTCTGGAGGATCAGTAACAGAAATTGAGACTATTGTAACTTCAGTGAACAGATGTGTGAGCCAAACTGTAGTTAACATAGAACAGTTTATAAGGCTCGGGTAAAATAAGATGTTTCTAACACTTCCATTTGATATTTCCATCACTTTATTATAAGCAAGTTCAGTGAAAAGGTTTGTCTTATTTGTCAGGTCAATATTAGAGAAATGAAGTGATTTCTTTCCAAGGATGTACATCTAATAATCTTGGTTAAAGCTTCAATCTTGTTTTAAATGCTTTTCCATTGAAAATGATACCTCTCTTTCAGCTCCCCCATTTCTGAGAAGTATAAAATCTTATAATTTATTATTACCAAAGGGGAAAGGTGGGAGGAGGGATAAATTAACAGTTTGGAATTAACACATACACACTGCTATGTATAAAATAGATCATCAACAAGGAACTACTGTATAGCACAGGGAACTACACTCAATATTGTGCAATAACCTATAAGGGGAAATAATCGGAAAAAGAATAGATATTTTTATTGACATCATCTATCAATGACAGTTAAAGTGTAACCTAAGGGAAGCCGGTGGTGAGTGCTTCTGACCCTGAAGACTTCAGTCATCTAAAGTTTGGACTCTGCCTACTTCCCAAGGCCCTTAATGAACATATGTGTAGCCGTAGCTTAAAAAACTCCCCAGTTTGGGTTTCGGGGAGACACTGATTTTGAAAAAGCCCTGGTGTTCTCCTTACATGAATGGGACTCTTCCTACTGCTAAAACATGTCTGTCACATCCAGAGGATGGTATACCGTCTGATCGGGAAGAGTTTGGAAAAGGCATCTCATCTCCTCATCTCCTGGTGCTCGGGTTCACCCCTCCAGCGTCTTTACTAACAGTCTCCCCACTTGGAGATGTCAACACTGTCAACATCCTGTTGCGTACAGTTTGGAATTTGTCCAGAGGATGAAGCGGAAGGATGAGGAACAATGAGAGACAAGTCCTAGGTGTTCAGACAGGCACATGTCACTCTAATTTCCAATCAGGAAGATGAATTGACCAAAGGCTAGGGTTGCCCATGGAAACAGTATAGGGCTTGAGGAAATCCCACTGCTTTGTGGCCAGTTCCCATAAACACAAGTTGAACAATGGAACTCAGGGGCAGTAAAATTCACGAAACTGCAGAGTTGAAAATATCTATCACTGAAAAATGTCTTGAGGAAAGTCAGAGAAGAGGATTGGCAAGCAAGGGAGAATGGCAGGAAAGGGATTTGAGGAGGTAGAAAGGACTCGCCATTAAGCACAAGAAAAGGGGCTGAACATTGCCGACATTGCAGTTGGCCAAAAAGGCTGTATGCGTTTTTTTCTGTATATATTCAAGAAAAGGGCATACACTTTTTTAGCCAACCAAACAGGTGGGCACTGGAAATCAATACTACAAAAGATATCACTTCGCATCAGTCAGAAGAGCCATCCTCATAAAGTGTAAACACCAGAAATGCAGGACAGGGCAAGGAGAAGAGGGAGCCCTGTGAGGCTTATAGTGGAAATGTATATTGCCAACGGCCATTCTGGAGAAGTGTATTGTGTTTACTAAAGCATCTAAAAAATGAGCTACAGAGCATAGGGCACTTGCACTCATGGGCGTATATCTTGGGAAAAACAAAAATCGAGAGGACACAGGCACCCCAATGTTTACTGCCTCTCTGTTTAAAAGATCCTCGACTAGGATATAACTTAAATGTCTCTGGAGGGAAAAAATGGATAGAGATGTGGTACTTATGTAGAGTGGAATATTACTCAGCCTGGAAATCAATGAAATATGGCCAGTTGTAACAACTCCGGAGGAGTTACGTATGATCATTCTAAGTGACATAAATATGTAGAAAACACGCGTAAGGCTGCTAAACGGGAAAGGTGGGGAGGGGTGAGGCATCATCCAGGAGGTTGAAATTAGCAAAGATACCATTCCAAATACCAAACTGATAATCAACAAGGCCTACACGGTAGCTAAAAGAACTGCACTCAGCACACTCAAGTCACCGGAAAAGAATATCTATGACTGGTAAGCATCTGAAAAAGAAATTATTGATGTCTCTCTGTACGTGAATCAAGTGGATGTACAGCAGCAAGAAACAGAGCTTTGAAAATCAGCTGTAAACAACATAGTAATAAATTGAAAAAAATAAACGACAGAGAGACAGAGAAAACCTCTTACAACTTTTCCTCAGGGACGGTGATGCAACATGGATTGAACACATCTAGACCCACAGCAGGATGAGACATAAGGCTGGAAACTGTTCGCGCTAAGAGAAATGTGAGGTTGGGTGAGGAAATGCACACCTTTTAAAGTAATACTACCTGGTACCCATTCAATGGGTCCCAAATCTGCAGGTTCAAGGAATCTTCCTACAGCTAAAACATGCATGGAAAACCCAGAGAACTGTACACCATGTGATCGGGAGATGTGTCTAAAATGCACCTCATTTATCCTCTCCTGGTGCTCCTGTTCATCATTCCAGCCACGTTACTTAGAATCTCCCCACTTAGAGAATCAGCACATTTAAACTTCTGTTTCACACATTTTGCAAATTGTGAGGAGGATGAACGGGAACAGGGGGAACCAATGAGAGAATAGTTGTAGGGGTTTGGACGGGCACATGTCACTCTAATTTCCCATTAAGAATAAGAATTAAAAAAAGGCTCAGCCCGCCTCGCCGGAGCCAAAATAGGGCCTGAAGCAATCCTGCGGTTTTGAGGCCAGCTCACAAAAGAGCAACTTAAAAAATGGAGCTCAGGGTCACTGCAATTCACAAACCTGCAGAGTTATAAATGAAAACTAACGTCCAAAAATATGTTGAGGTAAGGCAAAGAAGAGGATCTGAATGCAAGACAGAATTGCAAGAAACAGATTTCAAGAGATAGATTGGACTCGCCTTTAAAGCACATGAAAAGCGGCAGAATTTCGACAATGATGCAGTTGGCCCAAAAGGGAGTATGCGTTTTTTCCTGAATATATCCAGGAAAAAACGCATACGCACTTTATGGGCAACCAAGCAAGCAAGCAATGCAAATGTGCACAACAAAGAAGTCTCATTTCCCACCGGTCAAAAGGGCCATCCGAAAAAATTGTAAAAACCAGAAATGCAGGACAGGCCATGGAGAACAGGGAGCCTTTATACGCTGATGGACAGTGTGTGAACTGCCGAGAGCCACTCTGGAGAAGTGTATGGTGGTTCCTAAATCATCTAAAAAACAGAGCGACAGAGCATAGGGCACTTCCAATCACGGGAGTATATCTAGGGAAGTCTAAAAATCAACAAGACACAAGCACACCACAGTTTAGGGCTACTCTGTTTACAAGAACCTCAACTTCAGTACACCTTAAATATCCCAGGAAAGAGAACAATGGATAAAGAAAATGTGGTACTTATGTACAATGGAATATCTCTTCACCATGAAATCAATGTAATAAGGCTAGTAGAAGGATAAAGAGTGGATTGAGGTCCGATAATACTACTTGAAATAAGTCAAACAGAAAAAGAAACATATCATAAGATATCACTTATAGAGGGAGGATAAATATGGCTGCACAAAAAATGAATTACAAAACAGAACAGTGTCTCACATTTAGAAAACACACTTATGTCAGCTTAAGGGGAAAGGAGAGGTGGGGTGATGCATAAAACCAGAGTTTGAAATTAGCACAGATACCGTTCAATAAACCAAATAGGTATCAGACAAGATCTACACCTTGCTCAATGAACTGGCCTCAACACACCCTATAAACCACAGAGAAATATATCTGAGTAATAAGAATCTTAAAACCCATGTATTGATATATCTCCATAAGGGAATCAAGTGTGAGCAGAGCGGCACAAACACAGCAGTGAAAATGAGCTAAACCCCATTATAGAAATAAATTTTAAAACCAAAACGCAGAAACAATGAAAGAGAGAAAAATTCTTACAAAATTCGCTCAGGGGCTGTGATGCAACCTGGAATGACCACATATAAACTCACAGCTGGATAAGACATAAGGCTGGACACTTGGGGCTGAAAGGATTGGAGAGCTTTGGTGAGCAACTGCCGAAAGTTTAATGCAATACTTCATGCTACTTATTCCAAGGGTCCCAACACTCCAAGTTGAAGGGAATCTTCCTACAGCTAAACCATGCATGGGAAATCCAGCGGATGGTATACCATATGATCGGGAAAGGTTTCTAAAATGCACCTCATTTTCCTCTCCTGGGGCTCCGGATCAACATTCCAGCCACTTTACTAACAACATCTCCACATGGAGAGTCAATGCCTTTAAGTTCCGGTATCGCACAGTCTGCAGTTAGTGCGGAGGATGAATGGGAATAGGGGGAACCAGTGAGAAAATAGCTGTAGCGGTTTCAATGGGCACATGTCACTCTAATTTCAATTCAGGAAGAAGAATTAACCAAAGGCAGAGCAAGGCGCCCCAGAAGAAGAATAGGGCCTGAAGAAATCCTGTGGATATGAGGCAAGATCACAAAAATAAGAGCTGAAAAATGGAGCTAAGGGCCACTGCAATTCAACAACCTGCAGAGTTATAAAGGCCAACTATTTTCCAAAAGTATATTGAAGTAAGGCTATGAAGAGGCACTGAGAGCAAGGCAGAACTGCAGGAAACCTATTTCAGGAGGTAGACTGGAATTGCACTGAAAACATATGAAAAGACTCAGAACGTCGACAATGATGCACTTGGCCAAAAAGGGCGTATGCGTTCTTTCCTGAATATATTCAGGAAGAAACGCATACGCCCTTTCTGGCCAACCAAGCAAGCTCGCAAAGGAAATCTGCACTACAATGAAGTCTCACTGCCCCCCGGTCAAAGGGCCTTCTGAAAAAAGAGTAAAATCCAGAAAGGCAGGACAGGCCATGGAGAACTGGGAGCCTTGTTATGCTGATGGGCGAGATGTAAATTGCCAACAGGCACTCTGGAGAAGTGTATGGTGTTTCCTGAAACATCCAAAAAACTAAGCAACAGAGCCTAGGGCACTTCCACTTATGGTCCTATAGCTTAGGGAAATTAAAATCAAAAAGACACAGCCACCCCAAAGGTTGGGATGGCTCTGTTTACAAGAACCTCGTTTACGGTACAAGTTCAATATCGCAAAAAGCGAAAAATGGATTAAGAAGTTGTGGTACTTACGTACAATGCAATATCACTAAGCAATGAAATCTATGTCATCAGGCCCGTAGCAGGATAATGAGTGGATTCAGGTACGATGATTCTAAGTGAAATAAGTCACACAGGGCTTACCTGGTGGCGCAGTGGTTGAGAGTCCGCCTGCCGATGCAGAGGACATGGGTTCGTGCCCCGCTCCGGGAAGATCCCACATGCCGCGGAGCGGCTGGGCCTGTGAGCAATGGCCGCTGAGCCTACGCGTCCGGAGCCTGTGCTCCGCAATGGGAAAAACCACAACAGTGAGAGGCCCACGTACCGCAAAAAAAAATAAATAAAAAAAAAATAAATAAAAAAATAAAAAAATAAGTCACACAGAAAAAGAAACATCATCAGATATCACTACTACACGGAATGTAAACTTGGTTACACAGGAACTAAATTACTAAACAGAACAGAGTGTCAAATGTAGAAAACCAATTTATGCTTGCTTAAGGGGAAAGGTGAGTTGGGGTGCTGCATACAACAAGAGATTGAAATTAGCACAGATACCGTTCCATAAGCCAAATATATAATAGGCAAGTGCTACTCCTTGCTCAACGAAGTGGACTCAACACCCCATATTAAACACCTAACAATATACCTAACTAGTAAGAATCTTAAAAACTATGGATTTATATGTCACCAAAAGAGAATCAAGCGTGTGTACAGTGGCATAAACGCAGCAGTGATAGGATTGGTGAGGTTCGGTGAGCAAATGCAGACCCTTTGAAGTCATATTGCATGGTACCCATTCCATGGGTCTCAACTCTCCATGTTTAAGGGATTCTTCCTTCAGCTAAAACATGCATGTGGAACACAGAGTATGATCCACCGTGTGATCGGAAAACTTTTTCAAATGTGTCTCAGTTTACGTCCCCTGGTACTCGGGTGCAACATTCCAGACGCTTTACTAACACTCTCCCCACTTGGAGAGTCAGTGCCTTTAACCTCCTGTTTGGCCCAGTTTGCAATTTCTGTGGAAAATGAACAGGAATAGGGAGAACCAATGAGAGACTAGCTGGAGCTGTCTGGACGGGCAAATTTAACTCTCATTTCCCACCAGGAAGAGGAATTAACCAAAGGCTCAGCATGCCGTGCCGGAAACAAACTAGGGCCTGAAGAAATCCTGCGGTGTTGCGGCCAGCTCACAAGAAAGCGAGTTGAAGAAAGGAGCTCAGGGGCACTGTAATTCACAAACCTGCAGAGTTATAAATGACAGCTGTCTTCCAAAAATATATTGAAGTAAGGCTGCCAAGAGGAGTTGAAAGCGGGGCAGAATTGCAGGAAACCGATTTCAGGAGGTAGACTGGAATTGCATGTAAAGCATAGGAAAAGAGGCAGAACGTCCACAATGATGCACTTGGCCAAAAAGGGCGTATGCGTTTTTTCCTGAATATATTCAGGAAAAAACGCATACGCCCTTTTTGGCCAACCAAGCAAGCTTGCAAAGGAAATCTGCACTACAATGAAGTCTCACTGCCCCCCGGTCTAAAGGGCCATCTGAAAAAAGTGTAAAATCCAGAAAGGCAGGACAGGCCATGGAGAACTGGGAGCCTTGTTATGCTGATGGGCGGGATGTAAAGTACCAGCAGCCACTCTGGAGAAGTGTATGGTGTTTCCTGAAACATCCAAAAAACAAAGCAACAGAGCCTAGGGCACTTCCACTTATGGTCCTATAGCTTAGGGAAATTAAAATCAAAAAGACACAGCCACCCCAAAGTTTGGGACGGCTCTGTTTACAAGAACCTTGTTCACCGTACAAGTTCAATATCACAGAAAGCGAAAAATGGATAAAGAAGTTGTGGTACTTACGTACAATGCAATATTACTCAGCAATGAAATCTATGTCATCAGGCACATAGCAGCATAATGAGTGGATTCAGGTACGATGATTGTAAGTGAAATAAGTCACACAGAAAAAGAAACATCATAAGATATCACTACTACACGTAATGTAAACTTGGCTACACAGGAACTGAATTACTAAACAGAACAGGGTGTCAAATGTAGAAAACCAACTTATGCTTGCTTAAGGGGAAAGGTGAGTTGGGGTGCTGCATACAACAAGAGATTGAAATTAGCACAGATATCGTTCCATAAGCCAAATATGTAATAAACAAGTGCTACTCCTTGCTCAACGAAGTGAACTCAACACCCCATATTAAACGCCTAAGAATATACCTGACTAGTAAGAATCTTAAAACCTATGGATTTATATGTCTCCAAAAGAGAATCAAGTGTGTGTACAGCGGCATAAACGCAGCAGTGATAGGATTGGTGAGGTTCGGTGAGCAAATGCAGACCCTTTGAAGTCATATTGCGTGGTTCCCATTCCATGGGTCTCAACTCTCCAGGTTTAAGGGATTCTTCCTTCAGCTAAAACATGCATGTGGAACCCAGAGTATGATCCACCGTGTGATCGGAAAACGTGTTCAAATGTGTCTCAATTTTCATCCCCTGGTACTCGGGAACAACATTCCAGACGCTTTACTAACACTCTCCCCACTTGGAGAGTCAGTGCCTTTAACCTCCTGTTTGGCCCAGTTTGCAGTTTCTGTGGAAGATGAACAGGAAGATGGAGAACCAAGGAGAGACTAGCTGGAGGTGTCTGGAAGTGCAAATTTAACTCTCATTTCCCACCAGGAAGAGGAATTAACCAAAGTCTCAGCATGCCGTGCCGGAACCAAACTAGGGCCTGAAGCAATCCTGCGGTGTTGCGGCCAGCTCACAAGAAAGCGAGTTGAAGAAAGGAGCTCAGGGGCACTGTAATTCACAAACCTGCAGAGTTATAAATGACAGCTATCTTCCAAAAATATATTGAATTAGGCTGCCAAGAGGAGTTGAAAGCGGGGCAGAATTGCAGGAAACCGATTTCAGGAGGTAGACGGGAATTGCATGTAAAGCATAGGAAAAGAGGCAGAACGTCCACAATGATGCACTTGGCCTAAAAGGGCGTATGCGTTTTTTCCTGAATATATTCAGGAAAAAACGCATACGCCCTTTTTGGCCAACCAAGCAAGCTTGCAAAGGAAATCTGCACTACAATGAAGTCTCACTGCCCCCCGGTCAAAAGGGCCATCTGAAAAAAGTGTAAAATCCAGAAAGGCAGGACAGGCCATGGAGAACTGGGAGCCTTGTTATGCTGATGGGCGGGATGTAAATTGCCAGCAGCCACTCTGGAGAAGTGTATGGTGTTTCCTGAAACATCCAAAAAACAAGGCAACAGAGCCTTGGGCACTTCCACTTATGGTCCTATAGCTTAGGGAAATTATAATCAAAAAGACACAGCCACCCCAAAGTTTGGGACGGCTCTGTTTACAAGGACCTCGTTTACCGTACAAGTTCAATATCACAGAAAGCGAAAAATAGATAAAGAAGTTGTGGTACTTACGTACAATGCAATATCACTCAGCAATGAAATGTATGTCATCAGGCCCGTAGCAGCATAATGAGTGGATTCAGGTACGATGATTCTAAGTGAAATAAGTCACACAGAAAAAGGAACATCATAAGATATCCCTAATACACGGAATGTAAACTTGGCTACACAGGAACTGAATTACAAAACAGAACAGGGTCTCAAATGTAGAAAACCAACTTATGCTTGCTTAAGGGGAAAGGTGAGTTGGGGTGCTGCATGAAACCAGAGATTGAAATTAGCACAGATACCGTTCCATAAGCCAAATATGTAATAGACAAGAGCTACTCCTTGCTCAACGAAGTGGACTCAACACCCCATATTAAACGCCTAAGAATATATCTGACTAGTAAGAATCTTAAAACCTTTGAATTTATATGTCTCCGAAAGAGAATCAAGCGTCTGTACAGCAGCATAAACGCAGCAGTGATAGGATTGGTGAGGTTCGGTGAGCAAATGCAGACCCTTTGAAGTCATATTGCATGGTACCCATTCCATGGGTCTCAACTCTCCAGGTTTAAGGGATTCTTCCTTCAGCTAAAACATGCATGTGGAACGGAGTGTATGATCCACCGTGTGATCGGGAAACGTGTTCAAATGTGTCTCAGTTTTCGTCCCCTGGTACTCGGGTGCAACATTCCAGACGCTTTACTAACACTCTCCCCACTTGGAGAGTCAGTGCCTTTAACCTCCTGTTTGGCCCAGTTTGCAATTTCTTCGGAAGATGAACAGGAATAAGGAGAAGCAATGGGAGACTATCTGTAGGTGTCTGGACGGGCAAATTTAACTCTCATTTCCCACCAGGAAGATAAATGAACCAAAGGCTCCGCGTGCCATGCTGGAACTAGATTAGGGCCTGAGGAGATCCTGCGGTGTTGCGGCCAGCTCACAAGAAAGCGAGTTGAAGAAAGGAGCTCAGGGGCACTGTAATTCAGAAACCTGCAGAGTTATAAATGACAGCTATCATCCAAAATTATACTGAAGTAAGGCTGCGAAGAGGACTTGAATGCGGGGCAGAATTGCTGGAAACTGATTTCAGAACGTACACGGGAGTAGCTCTTAAAGCATAGGAAAAGAGACAGAACTTGGAAAATAATGCACTTGGCAAAAAAGGGCATATGTGTTTTATCCAGAGCTCTCATACCTGAGGGGAGGAGATTCCCAGCAGGCTCCAACTGCCACCTGAGGGCTCACATTGCCAAGGCAACGTGAGCATGCCAGGCAGGAGTTACCTCACAGCAGAGGTCCCACCTCACAGAAGGGTGAGAAACCCAGCCAACATCAGACTCTCACCAGAGGGCCCACATCACCAAGGGGATGGGAACCAGGCAGGAGTGTCTTCACATCAGTGGGGCCACATCATCAAAAGCTGAGGTACTCAGCACATGTGTCCTCAAACCAGAGGACCCACATCACCAAGGACCTCGGAGTGAGGCAGGCAGGAGTAGCCTCACAACACTGGGCCCATAGAATAAAGAAGTGAGGAATCCAGCAGTTGGAACCTCCCAGCAGGCGGCCCAGAGCACCGAGGCCATGGGATCCAGGCCACAGTGAACTCACAGAAGAGGGCCCATGTCATGAAACTGAGCAACCCAGCCATTGGGACCTCAGAGCAGGAGGCCCACATCCCCATGGGGATGGAATTCTGGTAGGAGTGTCCTCGCACCACTGAGAACGTATCAGAAAATTTTGGGCGACCAGCAGTTAGGGCCTGACGCCAGAGGACCCTCATCACCAAGGGAAGGAGGCTCCCAGCAGGCTCCAACTGCCACCAGAGGGCTGACGTTGCCAAGGCGATGTGTGCCAACCAGGCACGAATGACCTCACAGCAGAGGGCCCACCTCAGAGAAGTGTGACGAACCCAGTCAGGATCAGACTCGCACCAGAGGGCCCACATCACCAAATGGATTGGAACCAGGCAGGAGTGTCCTCACATGAGTAGGGCCACATCATCTAAAGGTGAGGAACCCAGAACATGTGGCTTCAAACCATAGGACACCCATCACCAAGGGGCTGGGAGTGAGGCAGGCAGGAGGAGCCTCATAACAGAGGGCCCAAAAATAAGAAAGGTGAGGAATCCAGCAGTTGGAACCTCCCAGCAGGCGGCCCAGAGCACAGAGGCTAGAGGAACCAGGCCAGAGTGAACTAACACCAGACAGCCCACATCATGAAACTGTGAGCAACCCAGACATTGGGACCTCAGAGCAGAAGGCCCACATCCCCATGGTGATGGGAACATGACAGGAGTGTCCTGGCATCACTGGGCTCACATCAGAAAACGTGGGGTGCTCAGAAGTTAGGGCCTGACGCTAGAGGGCACTCATCACCGAGAGGAGGAGGCTCCCAGCAGGCTCCAGCTGCCACCAGAGGGCCAACGTCGCCAAGGTGATGTGTGCCAGCCTGGCAGGAGTGACCTCACAGCAGAGGGCCCACCTCACAGAAGGGTGAGGAACACAGCCAGGATCAGACTCTCACCAGAGGGCCCACATCACCAAGGGGATGGGAACCAGGCAGGAGTGTCCCCACACCAGTGGGACAACATCATCGAAAGGTGAGGATCCCAGCACATGTGTCCTCAAACCAGAGGAACCACATCACCAAGGGGTTCGGAATGAGGCTGGCAGGACTGGCCTCACAACACAGGGTCCATAGAATATAAAAGTTGAGGAATCCAGCAGTTGGAACCTCCCAGCAAGTGGCCCAGAGCACCGAGGCTATGGGATCCAGGCCGCAGTGAACTCACAGCAGAGGGCCCACATCATGAACCTGTGAGCAGCCCAGCTGTTGGGACCTCAGAACAGAAGGCCCACATCCCCATTGGGATGGGAACCTGGCAGGAGTGGCTTTGCACCACTTAGCACATATCAGAAAATGTTAGGAGCCCAGCAGTTAGGGCCTGATGCCAGGGGGCCCTCATAACTGAGGGGAGGAGACTCCCAGCAGGTTCCAACTGCCAACAGAGGGCCCACGTCTACAAGGTGGCATGCGCCAGCCAGGCAGTAGTGACCTCACAGCAGAGGGCCTATCTCACAGAAGGGTGAGGAACCGAGGCAGGATGAGACTCTCACCAGAGGGCCCACAACACCAAGGGGATGGGAACCAGTCAGGACTGTCCTCCCACCAGTGGGGCCACATCATCGAAAGGTGAGGAACCCAGCACATGTGGCCTCATATCAGAGGACATACATCACAAAGGGGATGGGAGTGAGGCAGGTAGGAGTAGCCTAAAAACAGAGGGCCCAAAGAATAAAAAAAGTGAGGAATCCAGCATTTGGAACCTCCCAGCAGGCGGCCGAGAGCACAGAAGCTATGGGATGCAGGCAGGAGTGAACTAACAGCAGAGAGCCCACATCATGAAACTGTGAGCAACCCAGGCATTGGGACCTCAGAGCAGAAAGCCCACATCCCCATGGGGATGGGAACCTAAGAGGAGTGCTTGAGCAACACTGGGCTCACTAAGAAAAGTTGGGGAGCCCAGCAGTTAGGGCCTGACGTCAGAGGGCCCTCATCACAGAGCTGAGGAGGCTCCCAGCAGGGTCCAATTGCCACCAGAGGGCTCATGTCAACAAGGCGAGGTGAGCAACCCAGGCAAGAGTTACCTGATAGTAGAGGGCCCACCTCACAGATGGGTGAGGAACCCAGCCAGGATCAGACTCTCACCAGAGGGCCCACATCACAAAGGGGATGGGACCCAGTCAGGATTATCCTCACACCAGTGGGGCCTCATCATCTTAAGGTGAGGAACCCAGCACATGTGTCCTCAAACCAGAGGACCCACATCACCAAGGGCCTTGGAGTGAGGCAGGCAGGAGTAGCCTCACAACACAGGGCACATAATATAAAAAACGTGAGGATTCCAGCATTTAGACCTTCCAGCAGGCGGCCCAGAACACCGAGGCTATGGGATCCAGGCCACAGTGAACTCACAGCAGAGGGCCCACATCACAAAACTGTGAGCAACCCAGGAGTTGAGACCTCAGCGCAGAAAGACCACATCCCCATGGGAATGGGAACCTGGCTGGAGTGTCCTCGCACCACTGGGCGCACATCAGAAAATGTGGGGAGCCCACCATTTAGGGCCTGACGCCAGAGGGCCGTCATCACCGAGAGGAGGAGGCGCCCTGCACGCTCCAACTGCCACCAGAGGGCTCACGTCTCCAAGGTGACGTGTGCCAGCCAGGCAGGAGTGACCTCACAGCAGAGGGCCTACCTCACAGAACGTTGAGGAACCCAGCCAGGATTAGACTCTCGCCAGAGGGCCCACCTCACCAAGGGGATGGGAACCAGGCAGGAGTGTCCTCACACGAGTGGGGTCACATCATCGAAAGGTGCGGAACCCAGCACATGTGGCCTCAAATCAGAGGACACATATCACAAAGGGAACGGGAGTGAGGCAGGCAGGAGTAGCCTAAAAACAGAGGGCCCAAAGAATAAGAAAGGTGAGGAATCCAGCAGTTGGAACCTCCCAGCAGGCGGTGCAGAGCACAGAAGCTATGGGATGCAGGCAGGAGTGAACTAACAGCAGAGAGCCCACATCATGAAACTGTGAGCAACCCAGGCTTTGGGACCTCAGAGCAGAAGGTCCACACCCCAATGGGGATGTGAACCTGGCTGGAGTGTCCTCGCACCACTGGGCACACATCACAAAATGTGGGGAGCCCAGCAGTTAGGGCCTGATGCCAGAGGGCCCTCATCACCGAGGAGAGGAGGCTCCCAGCAGGCTCCAAGTGCCACCAGAGGGCTCATGTCCACAAGGCGAGGTGAGCAAGCCAGGCAGGAGTGACCTCACATCAGACGGCCCACCTCACAGATGGGTGAGGAACCCAGCCAGGATCAGACTCTCAACAGAGGGCCCACATCACCAAGGGGATGTGAACCAGGCAGGAGTCTCCTAAGACCATTGGTCCCACATCATCGAAAGGTGAGGAACCCAGCACATGTGGCCTCAAACCAGACGACACACATCACGAAGGGGCTGGGAGTGAGGCAGGCAGGAGGATCCTCACAACAGAGGGCCCAAAAATTTAAAAAAGTGAGGAATCCAGCAGTTGGAACCTCCCAGCAGGCGGCCAAGAGCACAGAGGCTATGGGATCCAGGCTTCTGTGAACTAACACCAGAGAGCCCACATCATGAAAATGTGAACAACCCAGCCGTTGGGACCTCAGAGCAGAAGGCCCACATCCCCATGGAGATGGGATCCTAAGAGGAGTGCCAAAGCATCACTGGGCTCACTAAGAAAAGTTGGTGAGCCCAGCAGTCAGGGCCTGATGCAAGAGGGCCCTCATCACCGGGGGGAAGAGATTCCCAGCACGCTCCAACTGCCACCAACGGCTGACTTCACCAAGGCAATGTGTGCCAGCCATGCAGGAGTGACCTATAAGCAGAGGGTCTCCCTCACAGGTGGGTGAGGAACAAAGCCAGGAACAGACTCTCACCAGGGGGTCCACATAACCACGTGGATGAGAACCAAGCAGGAGTGTCCTCACACTAGTGGGGCCACATCATCGAAAGGTGAGGAACCCAGCAAAAGTGGCCACAAACCAGAGGACCCACATCACCAAGGGGTTGAGAGTGAGGTAGGTGTCTGGACGGGCATATTTAACACTCATTTCCCACCAGGAAGAGGAATTAACCAAAGGCTCAGCGTGCCCTGCCAGAAGCAGATTAGGGCCTGAAGCAGTCTTGCGGGTTTGCGGCCAGCTCACAAGAAAGCGAGTTGAAGAAAGGAGCTCAGGGGCCCTGTAATTCACAAACCTGCAGAGTTATAAATGACAGATAACGTCCAAAAATATATTGAAGTAAGGCTGCGAAGAGGACTTGAAAGCGGGGCAGAATTGCAGGAAACCGATTTCAGGAGGTAGACTGGAATTGCATTTAAAGCATAGGAAAAGAGGCAGAACATCGACAATGATGCACTTGGCAACAAAGGGCGTATGAGTTTGTTCCTGAATATATTCAGGAAAAAACACATACGCCCTTTTTGGCAAACCAAGCAAGCTTGCAATGGAAATCCGAACTACTATGAAGTGTCACTTCCCCCCGGTCTAAAGGGCCATCTGAGAAAAGTGTAAAATCCAGAAAGGCAAGACAGGCCATGGGGAAAAAGGAGCCTTGTTATGCTGATGGGCGGGATGTACATTGCCAACAGCCACTCTGGAGAAGTGTGTGGTGTTTCCTGATACATCTGAAAAACAAAGCAACAGAGTCTAGGGCATTTCCACTTATGGTCCTATAGCTTAGGGAAATTAAAATCAAAAAGACACAGCCACCCCAAAATTTACAACGGCTCTGTTTACAGGAGCCTCTTCTACAGTACAAGTTAAATATCCCAGAGAACAAATAATTGATAAAGAAGTTGCGGTACTTATGTACAACAGAATACCACTCAGCAATGAAATCTGTGTCACCAGACCTGTACCAGCATAATGAGTGGATTGAGGCATGATGATTCTAAGTGAAATAAGTCACACAGAAAAAGAAACATCATAAGGTATCACTAATGCACGGAATGTAAAATTGGCTACAAAGGAACTGAATTACAAAGCAAAACAGGGTCTCAAATGTAGAAAACCAACTTATGCTTGCTTAAGGGGAAAGGTGAGTTGGGGTGCTGCATAAAACCAGAGATTGAAATTAGCACAGATACCGTTCCATAAGCCAAATATGTAATAGACAAGAGCTACTCCTTGCTCAACGAAGTGGACTCAACACTCCATATTAAACGCCTAAGAATATACCTGACTAGTAAGAATCTTAAAACCTATGGATTTATATTTCTCCGAAAGAGAATCAAGCGTGTGTACAGCGGCATAAACGCAGCAGTGATAGGATTGGTGAGGTTCGGTGAGCAAATGCAGACCCTTTGAAGTCATATTGCATGGTACCCATTACATCGGTCCAACTATCTAGGTCTAAGGGATTCTTCCTTCAGCTAAAACATCCATGTGGAATCAAGAGTATGATCCACCATGTGATCGGGAAATGTGTTCAAATGTGTCTCAGTTTTAGTCCCCTGGTACTCGGGTGCAACATTCCAGACGCTTTACTAACACTCTCCCCACTTGGAGAGTCAGTGCCTTTAACCTCCTGTTTGGCCCAGTTTGCAATTTCTGTGGAAGATGAACAGGAATAGTGAGAACCAATGAGAGACTAGCTCGAGGTGTCTGGACGGGCAAATTTAACTCTCATTTCCCACCAGGAAGAGGAATTAACCAAAGGTTCAGCATGCCGTGCCAGAACCAAACTAGGGCCTGAAGCAATCTTGCAGTGTTGCGGCCAGCTCACAAGAAAGCGAGTTGAAGAAAGGAGCTCAGGGGCACTGTAATTCACAAACCTGCAGAGTTATAAATGACAGGTATCGTCCAAAAATATATTGAAGTAAGGCTGCCAAGAGGACTTGAAAGCGGGGCAGAATTGCAGGAAACCGATTTCAGGAGGTAGACTGGAATTGCATGTAAAGCATAGGAAAAGAGGCAGAACGTCCACAATGATGCACTTGGCCAAAAAGGGCGTATGCGTTTTTTCCTGAATATATTCAGGAAAAAACGCATACGCCCTTTTTGGCCAACCAAGAAAGCTTGCAAAGGAAATCTGCACTACAATGAAGTCTCACTGCCCCCCGGTCAAAAGGGCCATCTGAAAAAAGTGTAAAATCCAGAAAGGCAGGACAGGCCATGGAGAACTGGGAGCCTTTTTATGCTGATGGGCGGGATGTAAATTGCCAACAGCCACTCTGGAGAAGTGTATGGTGTTTCCTGAAACATCTAAAAAACAAAGCAACAGAGCCTAGGGCACTTCCACTTATGGTCCTATAGCTTAGGGAAATTAAAATCAAAAAGACACAGCCACCCTAAAGTTTGGGACGGCTCTGTTTGCAAGAACCTCGTTTACGGTACAAGTTCAATATCACAGAAAGCAAAAAATGGATAAAGAAGTTGTGGTACTTACGTACAATGCAATATCAGTCAGCAATGAAATCTATGTCATCAGGCCCGTAGCAGCATAATGAATGGATTCAGGTACGATGATTCTAAGTGAAATAAGTCACACAGAAAAAGAAACATCATAAGATATCCTAATACATGGAATGTAAACTTGGCTACACAAGAACTGAATTACAAAACAGAACAGAGTGTCAAATGTAGAAAACCAACTTAGGCTTGCTTAAGGGGAAGGGTGAGTTGGGGTGCTGCATAAAACCAGAGATTGAAATTAGCACAGATACCGTTCCATAAGCCAAATATGTAATAGACAAGAGCTACTCCTTGCTCAACGAAGTGGACTCAACACCCCATATTAAACGCCTAAGAATATACCTGACTAGTAAGAATCTTAAAACCTTTGAATTTATGTCTCCGAAAGAGAATCAAGCGTGTGTACAGCGGCATAAACGCAGCAGTGATAGGATTGGTGAGGTTCGGTGAGCAAATGCAGACCCTTTGAAGTCATATTGCATGGTACCCATTCCATGGGTCTCAACTCTCCAGGTTTAAGGGATTCTTCCTTCAGCTAAAACATGCATGTGGAACCCAGAGTATGATCCACCATGTGATCGGGAAACGTGTTCAAATGTGTCTCAGTTTTCGTCCCCTGGTACTCGGGTACAACACTCCAGACGCTTTACTAACACTCTCCCCACTTGGAGAGTCAGTGCCTTTAACCTCCTGTATGGCCCAGTTTGCAATTTCTGCGGAAAATGTACAGGAATAGGGAGAACCAATGAGAAACTAGCTGGAGGTGTCTATACGGGCAAATTTAACTCTCATTTCCCACCAGGAAGAGGAATTAACCAAAGGCTCAGCGTGCCGTGCCGGATCCACACTAGGACCAGAAGCAATCCTTTGGTGTTGCAGCCAGCTCACAAGAAAGCGAGTTGAAGAAAGGAGCTCAGGGGCACTGTAATTCACAAAACTGCAGAGTTATAAATGACAGCTATCTTCCAAAAATATATTGAAGTAAGGCAGCCAAGAGGAGTTGAAAGCGGAGCAGAATTGCAGGAAACCGATTTCAGGAGGCAGACGGGAATTGAATGTAAAGCATAGGAAAAGAGGCAGAACGTCCACAATGATGCACTTGGCCAAAAAGGGCGTATGCGTTTTTTCCTGAATATATTCAGGAAAAAACGCATACGCCCTTTTTGGCCAACCAAGAAAGCTTGCAAAGGAAATCTGCACTACAATGAAGTCTCACAGCCCCCCGGTCAAAAGGGCCATCTGAAAAAAGTGTAAAATCCAGAAAGGCAGGACAGGCCATGGAGAACTGGGAGCATTTTTATGCTGATGGGCGGGATGTAAATTGCCAGCAGCCACTCTGGAGAAGTGTATAGTGTTCCTAAAACATCCAAAAAACAAAGCAACAGAGCCTTGGGCACTTCCACTTATGGTCCTATAGCTTAGGGAAATTAAAATCAAAAAGACACAGCCACCCCAAAGTTTGGGATGGCTCTGTTTACAAGAACCTCGTTTATGGTACAAGTTCAATATCACAGAAAGCGAAAAATGTATAAAGAAGTTGTGGTACTTACGTACAATGCAATATCACTCAGCAATGAAATCTATGTCATCAGGCCCGTAGCAGCATAATGAGTGGATTCAGGTACAATGATTCTAAGTGAAATAAGTCACACAGAAAAAGAAACATCATAAGATATCACTATTACACGGAATGTAAACTTGGCTACACAGGAAATGAATTACAAAACAGAACAGGGTGTCAAATGTAGAAAACCAACTTATGCTTGCTTAAGGGGAAAGGTGAGTTAGGGTGCTGCATACAACAAGAGATTGAAATTAGCACAGATACCGTTCCATAAGCCAAATATGTAATAGACAAGAGCTACTCCTTGCTCAACGAAGTGGACTCAACATCCCATATTAAACGCCTAACAATATACCTGACTAGTAAGAATCTTAAAACCTATGGATTTATATGTCTCCGAAAGAGAATCAAGCGTGTGCACAGTGGCATAAACGCAGCAGTGATAGCATTGGTGAGGTTCGGTGAGCAAATGCAGACCCTTTGAAGTCATATTGCATGGTACCCATTCCATGGGTCTCAACTCTCCAGGTTTAAGGGATTCTTCCTTCAGCTAAAACATGCATGTGGAACCCAGAGTGTGATCCACCGTGTGATCGGGAAACGTGTTCAAATGTGTCTCGTTTTCGTCCCTGGTACTCGGGTGCAACATTCCAGATGCATTACTAACACTCTCCCCACTTGGAGAGTCAGTGCCTTTAACCTCCTGTTTGGCCCAGTTTGTAATTTCTGTGGAAAATTAACAGGAATAGGGAGAACGAAAGAGAGACTAGCTGGAGGTGTCTGGACGGGCAAATTTAACTCTCATTTCCCACCAGGAAGAGGAATTAACCAAAGGCTCAGCGTGCCGTGCCGGATCCACACTAGGGCCTGAAGCAATCCTGCGGTGTTGCGGCCAGCTCACAAAAAAGCGAGTTGAAGAAAGGAGCTCAGGGGCACTGTAATTCACAAACCTGCAGAGTTATAAATGACAGCTATCGTCCAAAAATATATTGAAGTAAGGCTGCCAAGAGGACTTGAAAGTGGTGCAGAATTGCACGAAACTGATTTCAGGAGGTAGACTGGAATTGCATGTAAAGCATAGGAAAAGAGGCAGAACATCCACAACGATGCACTTGGCCAAAAAGGGCGTATGCGTTTTTTCCTGAATATATTCAGGAAAAAACGCATACGCCCTTTTTGGCCAACCAAGCAAGCTTGCAAAGGAAATCTGCACTACAATGAAGTCTCACTGCCGCCCAGTCAAAAGGGCCATCTGAAAAATGTGTAAAATCCAGAAAGGCAGGACAGGCCATGGAGAACTGGGAGCCTTGTTATGCTGGTGGGCGGGATGTAAATTGCCAACAGCCACTCTGGAGAAGTGTATGGTGTTTCCTGAAACATCTAAAAAACAAAGCAACAGAGCCTAGGGCACTTCCACTTATGGTCCTATAGCTTAGGGAAATTAAAATAAAAAAGACACAGCCACACCAAAGTTTGGGACGGCTCTGTTTACAAGAACCTCGTTTACGGTACAAGTTCAATATCACAGAAAGCAAAAAATGGATAAAGAAGTTGTGGTACTTATGTACAATGCAATATCACTCAGCAATGAAATCTATGTCATCAGGCCCGTAGCAGCATAATGAGTGGATGCAGGTATGATGAGTCTAAGTGAAATAAGTCACACAGAAAAAGAAACATCATAAGATATCACTACTACACGGAATGTAAACTTGGCTACACAGGAACTGAATTACAAAACAGAACAGGGTCTCAAATGTAGAAAACCAACTTATGCTTGCTTAAGGGGAAAGGTGAGTTGGGGTGCTGCATGAAACCAGAGATTGAAATTAGCACAGATACTGTTCCATAAGCCAAATATGCAATAGACAAGAGCTACTCCTTGCTCAACGAAGTGGACTCAACACCCCATATTAAACGCCTAAGAATATACCTGACTAGAAATAATCTTAAAACCTACGGATTTATATGTCTCCGAAAGAGAATCAAGCGTGTGTACAGCGGCATAAACGCAGCAGTGATAGGATTGGTGAGGTTCGGTGAGCAAATGCAGACCCTTTGAAGTCATATTGCATGGTACCCATTCCATGGGTCTCAACTCTCCAGGTTTAAGGGATTCTTCCTTCAGCTAAAACATGCATGTGGAACCCAGAGTATGATCCACCGTGTGATCGGGAAACGTGTTCAAATGTGTCTCGTTTTCGTCCCTGGTACTCGGGTGCAACATTCCAGATGCTTTACTAACACTCTCCCCACTTGGAGAGTCAGTGCCTTTAACCTCCTGTTTGGCCCAGTTTGTAATTTCTGTGGAAAATGAACAGGAATAGGGAGAACGAAAGAGAGACTAGCTGGAGGTGTCTGGACGGGCAAATTTAACTCTCATTTCCCACCACGAAGAGGAATTAACCAAAGGCTCAGCGTGCCGTGCCGGAACTACACTAGGGCCTGAAGCAATCCTGCGGTGTTGCGGCCAGCTCACAACAAACGGAGTTGAAGAAACGAGCTCAGGGGCACTGTAATTCACAAACCTGCAGAGTTATAAATGACAGCTATCGTCCAAAAATATATTGAAGTAAGGCTGCCAAGAGGACTTGAAACCGGGGCAGAATTGCAGGAAATCGATTTCAGGAGGTACACTGGAATTGCATGTAAAGCATAGGAAAAGAGGTAGAACGTCCACAATCATGCACTTGGCCTAAAAGGGCATATGCTTTTTTTCCTGAATATATTCAGGAAAAAACGCATACGCCCTTTTTGGCCAACCAAGCAAGCTTGCAAAGGAAATCTGCACTACAATGAAGTCTCACTGCCCCCCGGTCAAAAGGGCCATCTGAAAAAAGTGTAAAATCCAGAAAGGCAGGACAGGCCATGGAGAACTGGGAGCTTTGTTATGCCGGTGGGCGGGATGTAAATTGCCAACAGCCACTCTGGAGAAGTGTATGGTGTTTCCTGAAACATCTAAAAAACAAAGCAACAGAGCCTAGGGCACTTCCACTTATGGTCCTATAGCTTAGGGAAATGAAAATCAAAAAGACACAGCCACCCCAAAGTTTGGGATGGCCCTGTTTACAAGAACCTTGTTTACGGTACAAGTTCAATATCACAGAAAGCGAAAAATGGATAAAGAAGTTGTGGTACTTACGTACAATGCAATATCACTCAGCAATGAAATCTATTTCATCAGGCCCGTAGCAGCATAATGAGTGGATTAAGGTACGATGATTTTAAGTGAAAAGAGTCACACAGAAAAAGAAACATCATAAGATATCACTACTACACGGAATATAAACTTGGCTACACAGGAACTGAATTACAAAACAGAACAGGGTCTCAAATGTAGAAAACCAACTTACGCTAGCTTAAGAGGAAAGGTGAGTTGGGGTGCTGCATGAAACCAGAGATTGAAATTAGCACAGATACCGTTCCATAAGCCAAATATGTAATAGACAAGAGCTACTCCTTGCTCAACGAAGTGGACTCAACACCCCATATTAAACGCCTAACAATATACCTGACTAGAAATAATCTTAAAACCTACGGATTTATATGTCTCCGAAAGACAATCAAGCATGTGTACAGCGGCATAAACGCAGCAGTGATAGGATTGGTGAGGTTCGGTGAGCAAATGCAGACCCTTTGAAGTCATATTGCATGGTACCCATTCCATGGGTCTCAACTCTCCAGGTTTAAGGGATTCTTCCTTCAGCTAAAACATGCATGTGGAACCCAGAGTATGATCCACCGTGTGATCGGGAAACGTGTTCAAATGTGTCTCAGTTTTCGTCCCCTGGTACTCGGGTGCAACACTCCAGACGCTTTACTAACACTCTCCCCACTTGGAGAGTCAGTGCCTTTAACCTCCTGTATGGCCCAGTTTGCAATTTCTGTGGAAAATGTACAGGAATAGGGAGAACCAATTAGAAACTAGCTGGAGGTGTCTGGACGGGCAAATTTAACTCTCATTTCCCACCAGGAAGAGGAATTAACCAAAGGCTCAGCATGCCGTGCCGGAACCACACTAGGGCCTGAAGCAATCCTGCGGTGTTGCGGCCAGCTCACAAGAAAGCGAGTTGAAGAAAGGAGCTGAGGGGCACTGTAATTCACAAACCTGCAGAGTTATAAATGACAGCTATCGTCCAAAAATATATTGAAGTAAGGCTGCCAAGAGGACTTGAAAGCGGGGCAGAATTGCAGGAAACCGATTTCAGGAGGTAGACGGGAATTGCATGTAAAGCATAGGAAAAGAGGCAGAACGTCCACAATGATGCACTTGGCCAAAAAGGGCGTATGTGTTCTTTCCTGAATATATTCAGGAAAAAACGCATACGCCCTTTTTGGCCAACCAAGCAGGCTTGCAAAGGAAATCTACACTACAATGAAGTCTCACTGCCCCGCGGTCAAAAGGGCCATCTGAAAAAATTGTAATATCCAGAAAGGCAGGACAGGGCATGGAGAACTGGGAGCCTTGTTATGCTGATGGGCGGGATGTAAATTGCCAACAGCCACTCTGGAGAAGTGTATGGTTTTTTCTGAAACATCTAAAAAACAAAGCAACAGAGCCTAGGGCACTTCCACTTATGGTCCTATAGCTTAGGGAAATTAAAATCAAAAAGACACAGCCTCCCCAAACTTTGGGACAGCTCTGTTTACAAGAACCTCGTTTACGGTACAAGTTCAATATCACAGAAAGCGAAAAATGGATACAGAAGTTGTGGTACTTACGTACAATACAATATCACTCAGCAATGAAATCTATGTCATCAGGCCCGTAGCAGCATAATGAGTGGATTCAGGTACGATGACTCTAAGTGAAATAAGTCACACAGAAAAAGAAACATCATAAGATATCACCAATACACGGAATGTAAACTTGGCTACACAGGAACTGAATTACAAAACAGAACAGGGTCTCAAATGTAGAAAACCAACTTACGCTAGCTTAAGGGGAAAGGTGAGTTGGGGTGCTGCATGAAACCAGAGATTGAAATTAGCACAGATACCGTTCCATAAGCCAAATATGTAATAGACAAGAGCTACTCCTTGCTCAACGAAGTGGACTCAACATCCCATATTAAAAGCCTAACAATATACCTGACTAGAAATAATCTTAAAACCTACGGATTTATATGTCTCCGAAAGACAATCAAGTGTGTGTACAGCGGCATAAACGCAGCAGTGATAGGATTGGTGAGGTTCGGTGAGCAAATGCAGACCCTTTGAAGTCATATTGCATGGTACCCATTCCATGGGTCTCAACTCTCCAGGTTTAAGGGATTCTTCCTTCAGCTAAAACATGCATGTGGAACCCAGAGTATGATCCACCGTGTGATCGGGAAACGTGTTCAAATGTGTCTCAGTTTTCTTCCCCTGGTACTCGGATGCAACATTCCAGACGCTTTACTAACACTCTCCCCACTTGGAGAGTCAGTGCCTTTAACCTCCTGTTTGGCCCAGTTTGCAATTTCTGCGGAAAATGTACAGGAATAGGGAGAACCAATGAGAGACTAGCTGGGGGTGTCTGGACGGGCAAATTTAACTCTCATTTCCCACCAGGAAGAGGAATTAACCAAAGGCTCAGCATGCCGTGCCGGAACCACACTAGGGCCTGAAGCAATCCTGCGGTGTTGCGGCCAGCTCACAAGAAAGCGAGTTGAAGAAAGGAGCTCAGGGGCACTGTAATTCACAAACCTGCAGAGTTATAAATGACAGCTATCGTCCAAAAATATATTGAAGTAAGGCTGCCAAGAGGACTTGAAAGCGGGGCAGAATTGCAGGAAACCGATTTCAGGAGGTAGACGGGAATTGCATGTAAAGCATAGGAAAAGAGGCAGAAAGTCCACAATGATGCACATGGCCAAAAAGGGCGTATGCGTTTTTTCCTGAATATATTCAGGAAAAAACGCATACGCCCTTTTTGGCCAACCAAGCAAGCTTGCAAAGGAAATCTGCACTACAATGAAGTCTCACTGCCCCCCGGTCAAAAGGGCCATCTGAAAAAAGTGTAAAATCCAGAAAGGCAGGACAGGCCATGGAGAACTGGGAGCTTTGTTATGCTGATGGGCGGGATGTAAATTGCCAACAGCCACTCTGGAGAAGTGCATGGTGTTTCCTGAAACATCTAAAAAACAAAGCAACAGAGCCTAGGGCACTTCCACTTATGGTCCTATAGCTTAGGGAAATTAAACTCAAAAAGACACAGCCACCCCAAAGTTTGGGACGGCAATGTTTACAAGAACCACGTTTGTGGTACAGGTTCAATATCGCAGAAAGCGAAAAATGGATAAAGAAGTTGTGGTACTTACGTACAATGCAATATCACTCAGCAATGAAATCTATGTCATCAGGCCCGTAGCAGCATAATGAGTGGATTCAGGTACGATGATTCTAAGTGAAATAAGTCACACAGAAAAATAAACATCATAAGATATCACTAACACACAGAATGTAAACTTGGCTACACAGGAACTGAATTACAAAACAGAACAGGGTCTCAAATGTAGAAAACCAACTTATGCTTGCTTAAGGGGAATGGTGAGTTGGGGGGCTGCATGAAACCAGAGATTGAAATTGGCACAGATACCGTTCCATAAGCCAAATATGTAATAGACCAGAGCTACTCCTTGCTCAACGAAGTGGACTCAACACACCATATTAAACGCCTAAGAATATACCTGACTAGTAAGAATCTTAAAACCTATGGATTTATATGTCTCCGAAAGAGAACCAAGTGTGTGTACAGCGGAATAAGCGCAGCAATAATAGGATTGGTGAGGTTCGGTGAGCAAATGCAGACCCTTTGAAGTCATATTGCATGGTACCATTCCATGGGTCGCAACTCTCCAGGTTTAAGAGATTCTTCCTTCAGCTAAAACATGCATGTGGAACCCAGAGTATGATCCACCGCGTGATCGGGAAACGTGTTCAAATGTGTCTCAGTTTTCGTCCCCTGGTACTCGGGTGCAACATTCCAGACGCTTTACTAACACTCTCCCCACTTGGAGAGTCAGTGCCTTTAACCTCCTGTTTGGCCCAGTTTCCAATTTCTGCGGAAAATGAACAGGAATAGGGAGAACCAATGAGAGACTAGGTGGAGGTGTCTGGACGGGCAAATTTAACTCTCATTTCCCACCAGGAAGAGGAATTAACCAAAGGCTCAGCGTGCCATGCCAGAACCAAACTAGGGCTTGAAGCAATCCTGCGGTGTTGTGGCCAGCTCACAAGAAAGCGAGTTGAAGAAAGGAGCTCAGGGGCACTGTAATTCACAAACCTGCAGAGTTATAAATGACAGCTATCTTCCAAAAATATATTGAAGTAAGGCAGCCAAGAGGAGTTGAACGCGGGGCAGAATTGCAGGAAACCGATTTCAGGAGGTACACTGGAATTGCATGTAAAGCATAGGAAAAGAGGCAAAACGTCGACAATGATACACTTGGCCAAAAAGGGCATATGCGTTTTTTTCCTGAATATATTCAGGAAAAAACGCATACGCCCTTTTTGGCCAACCAAGCAAGCTTGCAAAGGAAATCTGCACTACAATGAAGTCTCACTGCCCCCCAGTCAAACGGACCATCTGAAAAAGTCTAAAATCCAGAAAGGCAGGACAGGCCATGGAGAACTGGGAGCCTTGTTATGCTGATGGGCGGGATGTAAATTGCCATCAGCCTCTCTGGAGAAGTGTATGGTGTTTCCTGAAACATCCAAAAAACAAAGCAACAGAGCCTAGGGTACTTCCACTTAGGGTCCTATAGCTTAGGGAAATTAAAATAAAAAAGACACAGCCACCCCAAAGTTTGGGACGGCTCTGTTTACAAGAACCTCATTTACCGTACAAGTTCAATATCACAGAAAGTGAAAAATGGATAAAGAATTTGTGGTACTTACGTACAATGCAATATCACTCAGCAATGAAATCTATGTCATCAGGCCCGTAGCAGCATAATGAGTGGATTCAGGTACGATGATTCTAAGTGAAATAAGTCACACAGAAAAAGAAACATCATAAGATATCACTAATACACGGAATGTAAACTTGGCTACACAAGAACTGAATTACAAAACAGAACAGGGTGTCAAATGTAGAAAACCAACTTATGCTTGCTTAAGGGGAAAGGTGAGTTGGGGTGCAGCATAAAACCAGAGATTGAAATTAGCACAGATACCGTTCCATAAGCCAAATATGTAATAGACAAGAGCTACTCCTTGCTCAACGAAGTGGACTCAACACCCCATATTAAACGCCTAACAATATACCTGACTAGTAAGAATCTTAAAACCTATGGATTTATATGTCTCCGAAAGAGAATCAAGCGTGTGTACAGCGGCATAAACGCAGCAGCGATAGGATTGGTGAGGTTCGGTGAGCAAATGCAGACCCTTTGAAGTCATATTGCATGGTACCCATTCCATGGGTCTCAACTCTTCATGGTTAAGGGATTCTTCCTTCAGCTAAAACATGCATGTGGAACCCAGAGTATGATCCACCGTGTGATCGGAAAACGCGTTCAAATGTGTCTCAGTTTTCGTCCCCTGGTACTCGGGTGCAACATTCCAGACGCTTTACTAACACTCTCCCCACTTGGAGAGTCAGTGCCTTTAACCTCCTGTTTGGCCCAGTTTGCAATTTCTGTGGAAAATGAACAGGAATATGGAGAACCAATGAGAGACTAGGTGGAGGTGTCTGGACGGTCAAATTTAACTCTCATTTCCCACTAGAAAGAGGAATTAACCAAAGGCTCAGCATGCCATGCCGTAACCAAACTAGGGCCTGAAGCAATCCTGCGGTGTTGCGGCCAGCTCACAAGAAAGCGAGTTGAAGAAAGGAGCTCAGGGGCACTGTAATTCACAAACCTGCAGAGTTAAAAATGACAGCTATCTTCCAAAAATATATTGAAGTGAGGCTGCCAAGAGGACTTCAAAGCGGGGCAGAATTGCAGGAAACCAATTTCAGGAGGTAGACAGGAATTGCATGTAAAGCATAGGAAAAGAGGCAGAACGTCCACAATGATCCACTTGGCCAAAAAGGGCGTATGCGTTTTTTCCTGAATATATTCAGGAAAAAACGCATACACACTTTTTGGCCAACCAAGCAAGCTTGCAAAGGAAATCTGCACTACAATGAAGTCTCACTGCCCCCCAGTCAAACGGACCATCTGAAAAAGTCTAAAATCCAGAAAGGCAGGACAGGCCATGGAGAACTGGGAGCCTTGTTATGCTGATGGGCGGGATGTAAATTGCCAGCAGCCACTCTGGAGAAGTGTATGGTGTTTCCTGAAACATCCAAAAAACAAAGCAACAGAGCCTAGGGCACTTCCACTTATGGTCCTATAGCTTAGGGAAATTAAAATAAAAAAGACACATCCACCCCAAAGTTTGGGACGGCTCTGTTTACAAGAACCTCATTTACCGTACAAGTTCAATATCACAGAAAGCGAAAAATGGATAAAGAATTTGTGGTACTTACGTACAATGCAATATCACTCAGCAATGAAATCAATGTCATCAGGCCCGTAGCAGCATAATGAGTGGATTCAGGTACGATGATTCTAAGTGAAATAAGTCACACAGAAAAAGAAACATCATAAGATATCACTACTACACGGAATGTAAACTTGGCTACACAGGAAGTGAATTACAAAACAGAACAGTGTCTCAGATGTAGAAAACCAACTTATGCTTGCTTAAGGGGAAAGGTGAGTTGGGGTGCAGCATAAAACCACACATTGAAATTAGCACAGATACCGTTCCATAAGCCAAATATGTAATAGACAAGAGCTACTCCTTGCTCAACGAAGTGGACTCAACACCCCATATTAAACGCCTAAGAATATACCTGACTAGTAATAATCTTAAAACCTTTGGATTCATATGTCTCCGAAAGAGAATCAGCGTCTGTACAGCAGCATAAACGCAGCAGTGATAGGATTGGTGAGGTTCGGTGAGCAAATGCAGATCCTTTGAAGTCATATTGCATGGTACCCATTCCATGGGTCTCAACTCTCCAGGTTTAAGGGATTCTTCCTTCAGCTAAAACATGCATGTGGAACGGAGTGTATGATCCACCGTGTGATCGGGAAACGTGTTCAAATGTGTCTCAGTTTTCGTCCCCTGGTACTCGGGTGCAACATTCCAGACACTTTACTAACACTCTCCCCACTTGGAGAGTCAGTGCCTTTAACCTCCTGTTTGGCCCAGTTTGCAATTTCTGTGGAAGATGAACAGGAATAGGGAGAACCAATGAGAGACTAGGTGGAGGTGTCCGGACGCGCAAATTTAACTCTAATTTCCCATCAGGAAGAGGAATTAACCAAAGGCTCAGCGTGCCATGCCGGAAACAAACAAAGGCCTGAAGCAATCCTGCGGTGTTGCGGCCAGCTCACAAGAAAGCGAGTTGAAGAAAGGAGCTCAGGGGCACTGTAATTCACAAACCTGCAGAGTTATAATTGATAGCTATCGTCCAAAAATATATTGAAGTAAGGCTGCCAAGAGGACTTGAAAGCGGGGCAGAATTGCAGGAAACCGATTTCAGGAGGTAGACAGGAATTGCATGTAACGCATAGGAAAAGAGGCAGAATGTCCACAATGATGCTCTTGGCCAAAAAGGGCGTATGCTTTTCCTGAATATATTCAGGAAAAAACGCATACGCCCTTTTTGGCCAAACAAGCAAGCTTGCAAAGAAAATCTGCACTACAATGAAGTCTCACTGCCCCCCGGTCAAAAGGGCCATCTGAAAAAATTGTAAAATCCAGAAATGCAGGACAGGCCATGGAGAACTGGGAGCCTTGTTATGCTGATGATCGGGATGTGAATTGCCAGCAGCCACTCTGGAGAAGTGTATGGTGTTTCCTGAAACATCCAAAAAACAAAGCAACAGAGCCTAGGGCACTTCCACTTATGGTCCTATAGCTTAGGGAAATTAAAATCAAAAGACACAGCCACCCCAAAGTTTGGGACGGCTCTGTTTACAAGAACCTCGTTTACGGTACAAGTTCAATATCACAGAAAGCGAAAAATGGATAAAGAAGTTGTGGTACTTACGTACAATGCAATATCACTCAGCAATGAAATCTATGTCATCAGGCCCGTAGTAGCATAGTGAGTGGATTCAGGTACGAGTATTCTAAGTGAAATAAGTCACACAGAAAAAGAAACATCATAAGATATCCCTAATACACGGAATGTAAACTTGGCTACACAGGAACTGAATTACAAAACAGAACAGGGTCTCAAATGTAGAAAACCAACTTATGCTTGCTTAAGGGGAAAGGTGAGTTGGGGTGCTGCATGAAACCAGAGATTGAAATTAGCACAGATACCGTTCCATAAGCCAAATATGTAATAGACAAGAGCTACTCCTTGCTGAACGAAGTGGACTCAACACCCCATATTAAACGCCTAAGAATATACCTGACTAGTAATAATCTTAAAACCTTTGGATTTATATGTCTCCGAAAGAGAATCAAGCGTCTGTACAGCAGCATAAACGCAGCAGTGATAGGATTGGTGAGGTTCGGTGAGCAAATGCAGATCCTTTGAAGTCATATTGCATGGTACCCATTCCATGGGTCTCAACTCTCCAGGTTTAAGGGATTCTTCCTTCAGCTAAAACATGCATGTGGAACGGAGTGTATGATCCACCGTGTGATCGGGAAACGTGTTCAAATGTGTCTCAGTTTTCGTCCCCTGGTACTCGGGTGCAACATTCCAGACGCTTTACTAACACTCTCCCCACTTGGAGAGTCAGTGCCTTTAACCTCCTGTTTGGCCCAGTTTGCAATTTCTTCGGAATATGAACAGGAATAAGGAGAAGCAATGGGAGACTATCTGTAGGTGTCTGGACGGGCAAATTTAACTCTCATTTCCCACCAGGAAGATAAATGAACCAAAGGCTCCGCGTGCCATGCTGGAACTAGATTAGGGCCTGAGGAGATCCTGCGGTGTTGCGGCCAGCTCACAAGAAAGCGAGTTGAAGAAAGGAGCTCAGGGGCACTGTAATTCAGAAACCTGCGGAGTTATAAATGACAGCTATCATCCAAAATTATACTGAAGTAAGGCTGCGAAGAGGACTTGAATGCGGGGCAGAATTGCTGGAAACTGATTTCAGAACGTACACGGGAGTAGCTCTTAAAGCATAGGAAAAGAGACAGAACTTGGAAAATAATGCACTTGGCAAAAAAGGGCATATGTGTTTTATCCAGAGCTCTCATACCTGAGGGGAGGAGATTCCCAGCAGGCTCCAACTGCCACCTGAGGGCTCACATTGCCAAGGCAACGTGAGCATGCCAGGCAGGAGTTACCTCACAGCAGAGGTCCCACCTCACAGAAGGGTGAGAAACCCAGCCAACATCAGACTCTCACCAGAGGGCCCACATCACCAAGGGGATGGGAACCAGGCAGGAGTGTCTTCACATCAGTGGGGCCACATCATCAAAAGCTGAGGTACTCAGCACATGTGTCCTCAAACCAGAGGACCCACATCACCAAGGACCTCGGAGTGAGGCAGGCAGGAGTAGCCTCACAACACTGGGCCCATAGAATAAAGAAGTGAGGAATCCAGCAGTTGGAACCTCCCAGCAGGCGGCCCAGAGCACCGAGGCCATGGGATCCAGGCCACAGTGAACTCACAGAAGAGGGCCCATGTCATGAAACTGAGCAACCCAGCCATTGGGACCTCAGAGCAGGAGGCCCACATCCCCATGGGGATGGAATTCTGGTAGGAGTGTCCTCGCACCACTGAGAACGTATCAGAAAATTTTGGGCGACCAGCAGTTAGGGCCTGACGCCAGAGGACCCTCATCACCAAGGGAAGGAGGCTCCCAGCAGGCTCCAACTGCCACCAGAGGGCTGACGTCGCCAAGGCGATGTGTGCCAACCAGGCACGAATGACCTCACAGCAGAGGGCCCACCTCAGAGAAGTGTGACGAACCCAGTCAGGATCAGACTCGCACCAGAGGGCCCACATCACCAAATGGATTGGAACCAGGCAGGAGTGTCCTCACATGAGTAGGGCCACATCATCTAAAGGTGAGGAACCCAGAACATGTGGCTTCAAACCATAGGACACCCATCACCAAGGGGCTGGGAGTGAGGCAGGCAGGAGGAGCCTCATAACAGAGGGCCCAAAAATAAGAAAGGTGAGGAATCCAGCAGTTGGAACCTCCCAGCAGGCGGCCCAGAGCACAGAGGCTAGAGGAACCAGGCCAGAGTGAACTAACACCAGACAGCCCACATCATGAAACTGTGAGCAACCCAGACATTGGGACCTCAGAGCAGAAGGCCCACATCCCCATGGTGATGGGAACATGACAGGAGTGTCCTGGCATCACTGGGCTCACATCAGAAAACGTGGGGTGCTCAGAAGTTAGGGCCTGACGCTAGAGGGCACTCATCACCGAGAGGAGGAGGCTCCCAGCAGGCTCCAGCTGCCACCAGAGGGCCAACGTCGCCAAGGTGATGTGTGCCAGCCTGGCAGGAGTGACCTCACAGCAGAGGGCCCACCTCACAGAAGGGTGAGGAACACAGCCAGGATCAGACTCTCACCAGAGGGCCCACATCACCAAGGGGATGGGAACCAGGCAGGAGTGTCCCCACACCAGTGGGACAACATCATCGAAAGGTGAGGATCCCAGCACATGTGTCCTCAAACCAGAGGAACCACATCACCAAGGGGTTCGGAATGAGGCTGGCAGGACTGGCCTCACAACACAGGGTCCATAGAATATAAAAGTTGAGGAATCCAGCAGTTGGAACCTCCCAGCAAGTGGCCCAGAGCACCGAGGCTATGGGATCCAGGCCGCAGTGAACTCACAGCAGAGGGCCCACATCATGAACCTGTGAGCAGCCCAGCTGTTGGGACCTCAGAACAGAAGGCCCACATCCCCATTGGGATGGGAACCTGGCAGGAGTGGCTTTGCACCACTTAGCACATATCAGAAAATGTTAGGAGCCCAGCAGTTAGGGCCTGACGCCAGGGGGCCCTCATAACTGAGGGGAGGAGACTCCCAGCAGGTTCCAACTGCCAACAGAGGGCCCACGTCTACAAGGTGGCATGCGCCAGCCAGGCAGTAGT
Organism: Leucopleurus acutus; assembly: GCF_964270905.1. Taxonomy (NCBI): domain Eukaryota; kingdom Metazoa; phylum Chordata; class Mammalia; order Artiodactyla; family Delphinidae; genus Leucopleurus; species Leucopleurus acutus. Next base: position 71,548 of record NW_028139095.1, on the reverse strand, counting down.
GACCTCACAGCAGAGGGCCTATCTCACAGAAGGGTGAGGAACCGAGGCAGGATGAGACTCTCACCAGAGGGCCCACAACACCAAGGGGATGGGAACCAGTCAGGACTGTCCTCCCACCAGTGGGGCCACATCATCGAAAGGTGAGGAACCCAGCACATGTGGCCTCATATCAGAGGACATACATCACAAAGGGGATGGGAGTGAGGCAGGTAGGAGTAGCCTAAAAACAGAGGGCCCAAAGAATAAAAAAAGTGAGGAATCCAGCATTTGGAACCTCCCAGCAGGCGGCCGAGAGCACAGAAGCTATGGGATGCAGGCAGGAGTGAACTAACAGCAGAGAGCCCACATCATGAAACTGTGAGCAACCCAGGCATTGGGACCTCAGAGCAGAAAGCCCACATCCCCATGGGGATGGGAACCTGACAGGAGTGTCCTGGCATCACTGGGCTCACATCAGAAAACGTGGGGAGCCCAGCAGTTAGAGCCTGATGCTAGAGGGCCGTCATCACCGAGGGCAGGAGGCTCCCAGCAGGTTCCATGTGCCCACAGAGGGCCCACGTCACCAAGGTGATGTGTGCAAGTCAGGCAGGATTGACCTCACAGCAGAGGGCCTACCTCACAGAAGAGTGAGGAACCCAGCCAGGATAAGACTGTCACCAGAAGGCCCACATCACCAAGGGGATGGGAACCAGGCAGGAGTGTCCTCACACCAGTGGGGCCACATCATTGAAAGTTGCCTAACCCAGCACATGTGGCCTCAAACCAGAAGACCCACATCACGAAGGGGTTGCGAGTGAGGCAGGCAGGAGGAGCATCACAACACAGGACCCATAGAATACAAAAGTTGAGGAATCGAGCAGTTGGAACCTCCCAGCAGGCAGCCAAGACCACAGAGGCTATGGGATCCAGGCCACAGTGAACTAACACCAGAGAGCCCACATCATGAAATTGTGATCAACCCAGCCGTTGGAACCTCAGAGCAGAAGGCCCACATCCCCATGGGGATGGGAACCTAAGAGGAGTGCTTGAGCAACACTGGGCTCACTAAGAAAAGTTGGGGAGCCCAGCAGTTAGGGCCTGACGTCAGAGGGCCCTCATCACAGAGCTGAGGAGGCTCCCAGCAGGGTCCAATTGCCACCAGAGGGCTCATGTCAACAAGGCGAGGTGAGCAACCCAGGCAAGAGTTACCTGATAGTAGAGGGCCCACCTCACAGATGGGTGAGGAACCCAGCCAGGATCAGACTCTCACCAGAGGGCCCACATCACAAAGGGGATGGGACCCAGTCAGGATTATCCTCACACCAGTGGGGCCTCATCATCTTAAGGTGAGGAACCCAGCACATGTGTCCTCAAACCAGAGGACCCACATCACCAAGGGCCTTGGAGTGAGGCAGGCAGGAGTAGCCTCACAACACAGGGCACATAATATAAAAAACGTGAGAATTCCAGCATTTAGACCTTCCAGCAGGCGGCCCAGAACACCGAGGCTATGGGATCCAGGCCACAGTGAACTCACAGCAGAGGGCCCACATCACAAAACTGTGAGCAACCCAGGAGTTGAGACCTCAGCGCAGAAGGCCCATATCGCCATGGGGATGGGAACCTGGCAAGAGTCTCCTCACTCACTTGGCACACATCAGAAAATGTGGGGAGCCCAGCAGTTATGGCCTAAGGCAAGAGGGCCCTCATCACCGAGGGGAGGAGGATCCCAGCACACTCCAACTGCCACCAGAGGGCCCACGTCGCCAAGGTGACCTGTGCCAGACAGGCATGATTGACCTCACAGCAGAGGGCCCACCTCACAGAAGGGTGAGGAACCCAGCCAGGATCAGACTCTCACCTGAGGGCCCACATCAGCAAGGGGATGGGAACCAGTCAGGACTGTCTTCCCTCCAGTGGGGTCACATCATCGAAAGGTGCGGAACCCAGCACATGTGGCCTCAAATCAGAGGACACATATCACAAAGGGAACGGGAGTGAGGCAGGCAGGAGTAGCCTAAAAACAGAGGGCCCAAAGAATAAGAAAGGTGAGGAATCCAGCAGTTGGAACCTCCCAGCAGGCGGTCCAGAGCACAGAAGCTATGGGATGCAGGCAGGAGTGAACTAACAGCAGAGAGCCCACATCATGAAACTGTGAGCAACCCAGGCTTTGGGACCTCAGAGCAGAAGGCCCACACCCCAATGGGGATGTGAACCTGGCTGGAGTGTCCTCGCACCACTGGGCACACATCACAAAATGTGGGGAGCCCAGCAGTTAGAGCCTGATGCTAGAGGGCCGTCATCACCGAGGAGAGGAGGCTCCCAGCAGGCTCCAAGTGCCACCAGAGGGCTCATGTCCACAAGGTGACGTGTGCCAGCCAGGCAGGAGTGACCTCACATCAGACGGCCCACCTCACAGATGGGTGAGGAACCCAGCCAGGATCAGACTCTCAACAGAGGGCCCACATCACCAAGGGGTTGTGAACCAGGCAGGAGTCTCCTAAGACCATTGGTCCCACATCATCGAAAGGTGAGGAACCCAGCACATGTGGCCTCAAACCAGACGACACACATCACGAAGGGGCTGGGAGTGAGGCAGGCAGGAGGATCCTCACAACAGAGGGCCCAAAAATTTAAAAAAGTGAGGAATCCAGCAGTTGGAACCTCCCAGCAGGCAGCCAAGAGCACAGAGGCTATGGGATCCAGGCTTCTGTGAACTAACACCAGAGAGCCCACATCATGAAAATGTGAACAACCCAGCCGTTGGGACCTCAGAGCAGAAGGCCCACATCCCCATGGAGATGGGATCCTAAGAGGAGTGCCAAAGCATCACTGGGCTCACTAAGAAAAGTTGGTGAGCCCAGCAGTCAGGGCCTGATGCAAGAGGGCCCTCATCACCGGGGGGAAGAGATTCCCAGCACGCTCCAACTGCCACCACACGGCTGACTTCACCAAGGCAATGTGTGCCAGCCATGCAGGAGTGACCTATCAGCAGAGGGTCTCCCTCACAGGTGGGTGAGGAACAAAGCCAGGAACAGACTCTCACCAGGGGGTCCACATAACCACGTGGATGAGAACCAAGCAGGAGTGTCCTCACACTAGTGGGGCCACATCATCGAAAGGTGAGGAACCCAGCAAAAGTGGCCACAAACCAGAGGACCCACATCACCAAGGGGTTGAGAGTGAGGTAGGTGTCTGGACGGGCATATTTAACACTCATTTCCCACCAGGAAGAGGAATTAACCAAAGGCTCAGCGTGCCCTGCCAGAAGCAGATTAGGGCCTGAAGCAGTCTTGCGGGTTTGCGGCCAGCTCACAAGAAAGCGAGTTGAAGAAAGGAGCTCAGGGGCCCTGTAATTCACAAACCTGCAGAGTTATAAATGACAGATAACGTCCAAAAATATATTGAAGTAAGGCTGCGAAGAGGACTTGAAAGCGGGGCAGAATTGCAGGAAACCGATTTCAGGAGGTAGACTGGATTTGCATTTAAAGCATAGGAAAAGAGGCAGAACATCGACAATGATGCACTTGGCAACAAAGGGCGTATGAGTTTGTTCCTGAATATATTCAGGAACAAACACATACGCCCTTTTTGGCAAACCAAGCAAGCTTGCAATGGAAATCCGAACTACTATGAAGTGTCACTTCCCCCCGGTCTAAAGGGCCATCTGAGAAAAGTGTAAAATCCAGAAAGGCAAGACAGGCCATGGGGAAAAAGGAGCCTTGTTATGCTGATGGGCGGGATGTACATTGCCAACAGCCACTCTGGAGAAGTGTATGGTGTTTCCTGATACATCTGAAAAACAAAGCAACAGAGTCTAGGGCATTTCCACTTATGGTCCTATAGCTTAGGGAAATTAAAATCAAAAAGACACAGCCACCCCAAAATTTACAACGGCTCTGTTTACAGGAGCCTCTTCTACAGTACAAGTTAAATATCCCAGAGAACAAATAATTGATAAAGAAGTTGCGGTACTTATGTACAACAGAATACCACTCAGCAATGAAATCTGTGTCACCAGGCCTGTACCAGCATAATGAGTGGATTGAGGCATGATGATTCTAAGTGAAATAAGTCACACAGAAAAAGAAACATCATAAGGTATCACTAATGCACGGAATGTAAACTTGGCTACACATGAACTGAATTACAAAACAGAACAGGGTCTCAAGTTTAGAAAACCAACTTATGCTTGCTTAAGGGGAAAGGTGAGTTGGGGTGCTGCATAAAACCAGAGTTTGAAATTAGCACAGATACCGTTCCATAAGCCAAATACGTAATAGACAAGACCTACCCCTCGCTCAACGAAATGGACTCAACAATGAGGTATTACCTCACACCTGTTAGAATGGGCATCATCTGAAAATCTACAAACAACAAATGCTGGAAAGGGTGTGGAGAAAAGGAAGCCTCTTCCACTATTGTTGGGAATATAAATTGATACAGTCACTATGGAGAACAATATGGAGTTTCTTAAGAAACTAATAATAGAATTACCATATGATACAGCGATCCCAGGACTGGACATATACCCAGACAAAACCATAAATCAAAAAGAGACATTCACCGCAATGTTCATTGCATCACTATTTACAATATCGAGGTAATGGAAGCAACCTAAATGCCCACAGACAGACGAATGCATAAAGATGTGGTACATATATAAAATGGAATATTACTAAGCCATGAAAGGAATGAAATTGGGTCATTTGTAGAGACGTCGATGGATCTAGAGACTGTCATACAGAGTGAAGTAAGTCAGAAAGAGAAAAACAAATCTTGTATATTCATGCATATATGTGGAACCTAGAAAAACTGTACAGATTAACCATTTTGCAAGGCATAAATAGAGCAACAGATGTAGACAACAATCGTATGGACAACAAGGGGGGAAAGCTCTTGGAGGGGTGGTGGTGGGAGGAGTTGAGAGATTGGGATTGGCATGTAAACATTTATATGTATAAAATAGATAACCAATGAGAACCTGCTGTATAAAAATATAAAATAAAATTCAAAATTAAAAAGAAATAAAATTTAAAAAATAAAACAGAAAAAACAATTATTCCCTTCACATACATGTATTTATATGAATAAATTATTTCCATGCTTATATCTGTAAATACAAAAAAGAGGAATAAAATCTACCTTGAACCAAAAACGAAAAAGAGAAAAAAAAAACAGAACCCACCAGTTACTCAGAGGAAAACCGTATCAGGGCACTTGCTCCAGTTGTAAACAATTCTGAAGTTGGTCAGTGGTGGGGAATCGTCTCCCATTCAGCCAGCAGCCCCCACACAACAAGCGTCCTCATTGCAAAGCTGGGGCACCGTGCCGAGGCATCTGTGAGTAAACGTGAGCTGAACCCCAGGCCAGTTGCTGCTGAACTGTTCCCGCCCTTCCCAGGTAAAACACCTGAATATATACAAGGACTTGAAAGCCTAGAGGAAGGGCCATGGAGCCACACGAGTGACAGCATGCCAGCTGACTTGGTGCCTGCAGGCCAGCCAGGATGGTCCTGGCCCTGGGTGCTCTTCTGGAAGATTTCCATTTCCCTGCCTGAGATACCCGTCCTGTCCCTGCCCCCACTGCTTTTTTCCTTCCTCACCTCTGCCCAGGGAGAAATTCCAGCAGCAGGTATGGGTGACACATCCTCTTCTTTAGCAGGTGGCAGCCTGGCAACTGCTGCAGAAAGTCCAGCAGAGCCCCACTCACACTGGGCCACCCACAAAGCCGTGGCCTCTCACTCCCTCCCACCAGCCCAGCCCCGAGACTGCTGACAGGGCAGAGAAAATGGCGTCAGGCACAGCTGCAGGGGCTTTTGCTGCCTGGAGTGGTATTTATATTGATCTCAACCCAGGCACACCTGGGGAGGGCTGGCCGGCATGGTAAGGCTGCCCAGGTCAGCCAATCATCACCCCTCAGGGGCTCACAGTTGCAGAAAATGGAACTTGCTGAACCGGCCAGGTCCAAGGGACAGGTGTGGGCTCCTGAGAGTCAGGATAGACAAGGGGCTGCAGCTTTGGCTTGTTTTCTAATCATTTTATCTGGCCCATGAGTGGGAGACAACTTCAAGAAAACTCTCTCCTAATGAGAGGAACCCAGGAGTCAGGGAGAGGAGGGGTGGGTGGTGGTTGGAGACAGAGGCCTGGTGCCCTGGGTGCAGTGGAAGTCTCTGGAAGACCAGGTGGAGGGAGGCCACACAGAGTGATGCCCAGGGTCACAGACCTGTCGGAGCTGCTGTTTGTTAGTTCAAGTCCTGCTCTGAGGTGCTCTGTGTCAGCTCTGAGCGACAGGTGAGCTGGGGGTGCTCTTCAATGAGGGCTATGTGCACGGTTCCTGTGTGCCCAGCCCTGCCACGGTACCTGCAAGGGTAGCTCTGTATCCTGGGAGGGGCCTGACCATGAGAGCCCCGTGGGCTGGGTTGGGGGTGGGGTACCTGCCCAGGAGAGCTCCATATCCTGGGATTGGCCTGACCACGAGAGCCCCATGGGTTGCTGGGGACCTGGTAAAGGATGTCAGGACAGTCAGTGAAGCCACCGAGGATATACCTCCAGTTGCTCCTGATCCCTACACCCTGCTGGTCATTCTACCAACCACCAGGACATGGTATTCTGTATTAGTCTTCAATGATGCCTTCTTTTGTATTCCATTAGTCCCAGAGTCACAAGAAATTTTGGCTTGTGAGTGGCAGGACTCAACATACAACTAAAACAATACTTCCGGGCCGTCTTGCCCCAAGGGTTCAAAAATTCCCACACCATCTTTGGGGAAAGCTTAGCTAACGACCGAAAAGTTCTACCTCTGGAAAAGGAAACCCTCCTTCAATATGCAGACGACATTCTGATCGCCAGCCCTACTAAGGAGGCCTCTGAACTACCAAGCCAATAAAGGATAGAAGTTGTCCAAGAAAAAGCTCAAATATCACAGACTGCAGTGACCTGCCTGGGCTTCATTCTCACACAAGGTCAGAGAAGCCCATCCCAGGAAAGGGAAGAAACCATTTGCAGCCTTACCCCTTTCTAAAACTAGAAGACAGCTTAGGGGTTCCTGGGGAGGCCAGGGTTTGCTGCTTCTGGATCCCTAACTACAGTCTACTAGCTGGGCCTCTATATGAAACACTGAAAGGAAAAGATGATGATCCTTTTGAACAGAATCCAGAAGTGGCCTTTCAAGAATGGAAAGAGCAGTCAATTCAGACCCTTGCCCTGGAACTCCCTAATTGAGCTAAACCCTTTGACCTTTCCATTCCCGGTGAAAGGTGAATCGCCATTGGAGAATTAGTGCAAAAACTGGGACCACTTGAAATGGAACAACGCAAGAATGCCATCCAGGTAGGATAAACTACAGTCACCAAGGGGCTTGGCCCACTGCCACATCTGGCCAAGATACTGGCGGTATCTAAAAACCTGGAAATCAGCAGCCCAAAAGGCCACCTCCCTCCTAAGGGAAAAGGACCCCACGTGGTGATCCTAATCACCAACCATGCCCTGAAGTTGCAGGGTTCGCTCCGTGGGCACACCGACCTCGAGTGAGGAGGCCCTCCAACTCCAACATCCAGAGAGATAACCGGGGGCAACAGGGCACCATGACGACTCGTGTGAACATCACTTGACCTGGAGTTTCTCTCATAAAACAACAATAGTGTGTCCCGAAGGAGTAGACTACTGCTTGCAGGACTTCCTGCACCCGGAGGGGAGCTAATAATCTTGGCGGGGGAACCGTATATCACACCGTCACCATAGAAAAGCCTACAGACACCGTGATGATGGTGGCCAATAAGACCGGCTGGACTCCTGTTTACTTCAAAAGGCTGTTGACTCAGTGGCCATCATGGTCCTTGATCACCACTGACCCTGGACTGTCTGGGAGTTGAGCGGGCAGGGCTCTGACACCTGGTGCTGTTTTTACGTTAATTCAGGGGCCTAATTGAAGAAAGAGCAGACTACTGGTCAGAGCATCTAGGCTGGCAGAAACGGTCAGCCTAAGGTGGCCGAACAAATGTGGGGTGGGGTGAAACCGGCCCCCACAGCGTCTCTGCACATCTCTTTCCTGGACCCTTAAAGGTCATTAGAATCTATAACACTTCCAATGCTGGTGCTCAGGCGGACGAGCAGGGAGGCAGGGGTCCTGGGGCCAATCAACGTCACCTGGAGGCTGCTGGGGAGAAGTTCTGACCCTCGTCCCCTGGTATGAGGGCTCCCAACTCAGCACTCAGCAGTTACAGAAGAAGGGTCTGCACCCTCAGCACTCCAAGAATGAGGAACGGGACAAAAGGCAGAGGAGGGGTTTGTCCCCAGCAAAGCCCATTAAAAATCCCTGGGAGATAAAAATAGAATGTGGGCAATAAAGTCAAGTCTGACCTTTTTTATCCTTTGTGCTTTGTCTAATTTCACGTGCTCCTAGGGTCCCACATGCAGAGGTTCCACACCCGGCACTTCAGACCAGATTTCCTGGTGCAGAATGGCTGGGTCGACACCTCAGCTCCTGGGGCCCAGTGCAGACTCCGAGATATAGAGCCTGAGCTGCAGCCAACCCGGCCCTTGAGAGCTCCGCCCCCTCCCTCCCACTGACTCTGACAGGATCTCTACACAGCAGCCCAGCCCACAGCCCACGGGGTAGTGCATGCTCTCACCTCTCCATTCTCTGATGAAAATATAAAGTTTCCTTTGCTTGGGAACCAAACTCAGTCTCGATCTGTTGGCCCCAATGACACTGGGCAGGGGGACCCTTGTTGGGGTCCACTCTGGAGGATCAGTAACAGAAATTGAGACTATTGTAACTTCAGTGAACAGATGTGTGAGCCAAACTGTAGTTAACATAGAACAGTTTATAAGGCTCGGGTAAAATAAGATGTTTCTAACACTTCCATTTGATATTTCCATCACTTTATTATAAGCAAGTTCAGTGAAAAGGTTTGTCTTATTTGTCAGGTCAATATTAGAGAAATGAAGTGATTTCTTTCCAAGGATGTACATCTAATAATCTTGGTTAAAGCTTCAATCTTGTTTTAAATGCTTTTCCATTGAAAATGATACCTCTCTTTCAGCTCCCCCATTTCTGAGAAGTATAAAATCTTATAATTTATTATTACCAAAGGGGAAAGGTGGGAGGAGGGATAAATTAACAGTTTGGAATTAACACATACACACTGCTATGTATAAAATAGATCATCAACAAGGAACTACTGTATAGCACAGGGAACTACACTCAATATTGTGCAATAACCTATAAGGGGAAATAATCGGAAAAAGAATAGATATTTTTATTGACATCATCTATCAATGACAGTTAAAGTGTAACCTAAGGGAAGCCGGTGGTGAGTGCTTCTGACCCTGAAGACTTCAGTCATCTAAAGTTTGGACTCTGCCTACTTCCCAAGGCCCTTAATGAACATATGTGTAGCCGTAGCTTAAAAAACTCCCCAGTTTGGGTTTCGGGGAGACACTGATTTTGAAAAAGCCCTGGTGTTCTCCTTACATGAATGGGACTCTTCCTACTGCTAAAACATGTCTGTCACATCCAGAGGATGGTATACCGTCTGATCGGGAAGAGTTTGGAAAAGGCATCTCATCTCCTCATCTCCTGGTGCTCGGGTTCACCCCTCCAGCGTCTTTACTAACAGTCTCCCCACTTGGAGATGTCAACACTGTCAACATCCTGTTGCGTACAGTTTGGAATTTGTCCAGAGGATGAAGCGGAAGGATGAGGAACAATGAGAGACAAGTCCTAGGTGTTCAGACAGGCACATGTCACTCTAATTTCCAATCAGGAAGATGAATTGACCAAAGGCTAGGGTTGCCCATGGAAACAGTATAGGGCTTGAGGAAATCCCACTGCTTTGTGGCCAGTTCCCATAAACACAAGTTGAACAATGGAACTCAGGGGCAGTAAAATTCACGAAACTGCAGAGTTGAAAATATCTATCACTGAAAAATGTCTTGAGGAAAGTCAGAGAAAAGGATTGGCAAGCAAGGGAGAATGGCAGGAAAGGGATTTGAGGAGGTAGAAAGGATTCGCCATTAAGCACAAGAAAAGGGGCTGAACATTTCCGACATTGCAGTTGGCCAAAAAGGCTGTATGCGTTTTTTTCTGTATATATTCAAGAAAAGGGCATACACTTTTTTAGCCAACCAAACAGGTGGGCACTGGAAATCAATACTACAAAAGATATCACTTCGCATCAGTCAGAAGAGCCATCCTCATAAAGTGTAAACACCAGAAATGCAGGACAGGGCAAGGAGAAGAGGGAGCCCTGTGAGGCTTATAGTGGAAATGTATATTGCCAACGGCCATTCTGGAGAAGTGTATTGTGTTTACTAAAGCATCTAAAAAATGAGCTACAGAGCATAGGGCACTTGCACTCATGGGCGTATATCTTGGGAAAAACAAAAATCGAGAGGACACAGGCACCCCAATGTTTACTGCCTCTCTGTTTAAAAGATCCTCGACTAGGATATAACTTAAATGTCTCTGGAGGGAAAAAATGGATAGAGATGTGGTACTTATGTAGAGTGGAATATTACTCAGCCTGGAAATCAATGAAATATGGCCAGTTGTAACAACTCCGGAGGAGTTACGTATGATCATTCTAAGTGACATAATTCAAAAAGAAAAAGACACATATCATAAGATATCACTTAAAGGTGGAATCCAAAATGGCTACACATGAAATAAATTACAAAACAAAAACATAGTCAAATATGTAGAAAACACGCGTAAGGCTGCTAAACGGGAAAGGTGGGGAGGGGTGAGGCATCATCCAGGAGGTTGAAATTAGCAAAGATACCATTCCAAATACCAAACTGATAATCAACAAGGCCTACACGGTAGCTAAAAGAACTGCACTCAGCACACTCAAGTCACCGGAAAAGAATATCTATGACTGGTAAGAATCTGAAAAAGAATTTATTGATGTCTCTCTGTACGTGAATCAAGTGGATGTACAGCAGCAAGAAACAGAGCTTTGAAAATCAGCTGTAACCAATATAGTAATAAATTGAAAAAAATAAACGACAGAGAGACAGAGAAAACCTCTTACAACTTTTCCTCAGGGACGGTGATGCAACATGGATTGAACACATCTAGACCCACAGCAGGATGAGACATAAGGCTGGAAACTGTTCGCGCTAAGAGAAATGTGAGGTTGGGTGAGGAAATGCACACCCTTTAAAGTAATACTACCTGGTACCCATTCAATTGGTCCCAAATCTGCAGGTTCAAGGAATCTTCCTACAGCTAAAACATGCATGGAAAACCCAGAGGACTGTACACCATGTGATCGGGAGATGTGTCTAAAATGCACCTCATTTATCCTCTCCTGGTGCTCCTGTTCATCATTCCAGCCACGTTACTTAGAATCTCCCCACTTAGAGAATCAGCACATTTAAACTTCTGTTTCACACATTTTGCAAATTGTGAGGAGGATGAACGGGAAGAGGGGGAAACAATGAGAGAATAGTTGTAGGGGTTTGGACGGGCACATGTCACTCTAATTTCCCATTAAGAATAAGAATTAAAAAAAGGCTCAGCCCGCCTCGCCGGAGCCAAAATAGGGCCTGAAGCAATCCTGCGGTTTTGAGGCCAGCTCACAAAAGAGCAACTTAAAAAATGGAGCTCAGGGTCACTGCAATTCACAAACCTGCAGAGTTATAAATGAAAACTAACGTCCAAAAATATGTTGAGGTAAGGCAAAGAAGAGGATCTGAATGCAAGACAGAATTGCAAGAAACAGATTTCAAGAGATAGATTGGACTCGCCTTTAAAGCACATGAAAAGCGGCAGAATTTCGACAATGATGCAGTTGGCCCAAAAGGGAGTATGCGTTATTTCCTGAATATATCCAGGAAAAAACGCATACGCACTTTATGGGCAACCAAGCAAGCAAGCAATGCAAATGTGCACAACAAAGAAGTCTCATTTCCCACCGGTCAAAAGGGCCATCCGAAAAAATTGTAAAAACCAGAAATGCAGGACAGGCCATGGAGAACAGGGAGCCTTTATACGCTGATGGACAGTGTGTGAACTGCCGAGAGCCACTCTGGAGAAGTGTATGGTGGTTCCTAAATCATCTAAAAAACAGAGCGACAGAGCATAGGGCACTTCCAATCACGGGAGTATATCTAGGGAAGTCTAAAAATCAACAAGACACAAGCACACCACAGTTTAGGGCTACTCTGTTTACAAGAACCTCAACTTCAGTACACCTTAAATATCCCAGGAAAGAGAACAATGGATAAAGAAAATGTGGTACTTATGTACAATGGAATATCTCTTCACCATGAAATCAATGTAATAAGGCTAGTAGAAGGATAAAGAGTGGATTGAGGTCCGATAATACTACTTGAAATAAGTCAAACAGAAAAAGAAACATATCATAAGATATCACTTATAGAGGGAGGATAAATATGGCTGCACAAAAAATGAATTACAAAACAGAACAGTGTCTCACATTTAGAAAACACACTTATGTCAGCTTAAGGGGAAAGGAGAGGTGGGGTGATGCATAAAACCAGAGTTTGAAATTAGCACAGATACCGTTCAATAAACCAAATAGGTATCAGACAAGATCTACACCTCGCTCAATGAACTGGCCTCAACACACCCTATACACCGCAGAGAAATATATCTGAGTAATAAGAATCTTAAAACCCATGTATTGATATATCTCCATAAGGGAATCAAGTGTGCGCAGAGCGGCACAAACACAGCAGTGAAAATGAGCTAAACCCCATTATAGAAATAAATTTTAAAACCAAAACGCAGAAACAATGAAAGAGAGAAAAATTCTTACAAAATTCACTCAGGGGCTGTGATGCAACCTGGAATGACCACATATAAACCCACAGCTGGATAAGACATAAGGCTGGACACTTGGGGCTGAAAGGATTGGAGAGCTTTGGTGAGCAACTGCCGAAAGTTTAATGCAATACTTCATGCTACTTATTCCAAGGGTCCCAACACTCCAAGTTGAAGGGAATCTTCCTACAGCTAAACCATGCATGGGAAATCCAGCGGATGGTATACCATATGATCGGGAAAGGTTTCTAAAATGCACCTCATTTTCCTCTCCTGGGGCTCCGGATCAACATTCCAGCCACTTTACTAACAACATCTCCACATGGAGAGTCAATGCCTTTAAGTTCCGGTATCGCACAGTCTGCAGTTAGTGCGGAGGATGAATGGGAATAGGGGGAACCAGTGAGAAAATAGCTGTAGCGGTATCAATGGGCACATGTCACTCTAATTTCACATCAGGAAGAAGAATTAACCAAAGGCAGAGCAAGGCACCCCAGAAGAAGAATAGGGCCTGAAGAAATCCTGTGGATATGAGGCAAGATCACAAAAATAAGAGCTGAAAAATGGAGCTAAGGGCCACTGCAATTCAAAAACCTGCAGAGTTATAAAGGCCAACTATTCTCCAAAAGTATATTGAGGTAAGGCTATGAAGAGGCACTGAGAGCAAGGCAGAACTGCAGGAAACCGATTTCAGGAGGTAGACAGGAATTGCACTGAAAACATATGAAAACACTCAGAAGGTCGACAATGATGCACTTGGCCAAAAAGGGCGTATGCGTTTCTTCCTGAATATATTCAGGAAGAAACGCATACGCCCTTTCTGGCCAACCAAGCAAGCTCTCAAAGGAAATCTGCACTACAATGAAGTCTCACTTCACCCCGGTCAAAGGGCCATCTGAAAAAAGTGTAAAATCCAGAAAGGCAGGACAGGCCATGGAGAACTGGGAGCCTTCTTATGCTGATGGGCGGGATGTAAATTGCCAGCAGCCACTCTGGAGAAGTGTATGGTGTTTCCTGAAACATCTAAAAAACAAAGCAACAGAGCCTAGGGCACTTGCACTTATGGTCCTATAGCTTAGGGAAATTAAAATCAAAAAGACACAGCCACCCCAAAGTTTGGGACGGCTCTGTTTACAAGAACCTCGTTTATGGTACAAGTTCAATATCACAGAAAGCGAAAAATGGATAAAGAAGTTGTGGTACTTACGTACAATGCAATATCACTCAGCAATGAAATCTATGTCATCAGGCCCGTAGCAGCATAATGAGTGGATTCAGGTACGATGATTCTAAGTGAAATAAGTCACACAGAAAAAGAAACATCATAAGATATCACCAATACACGGAATGTAAACTTGGCTACAAAGGAACTGAATTACAAAACAGAACAGGGTCTCAAATGTAGAAAACCAACTTATGCTTGCTTAAGGGGAAAGGTGAGTTGGGGTGCTGCATGAAACCAGAGATTGAAATTAGCACAGATACCGTTCCATAAGCCAAATATGTAATAGACAAGAGCTACTCCTTGCTCAACGAAGTGGACTCAACACCCCATATTAAACGCCTAAGAATATACCTGACTAGAAATAATCTTAAAACCTACGGATTTATTTGTCTCCGAAAGAGAATCAAGCGTGTGTACAGCGGCATAAACGCAGCAGTGATAGGATTGGTGAGGTTCGGTGAGCAAATGCAGACCCTTTGAAGTCATATTGCATGGTACCCATTCCATGGGTCTCAACTCTCCAGGTTTAAGGGATTCTTCCTTCAGCTAAAACATGCATGTGGAACCCAGAGTATGATCCACCGTGTGATCGGGAAACGTGTTCAAATGTGTCTCGTTTTCGTCCCCTGGTACTCGGGTGCAAACTCCAGACGCTTTACTAACACTCTCCCCACTTGGAGCGTCAGTGCCTTTAACCTCCTGTTTGGCCCAGGTTGCAATTTCTGCGGAAAATGTACAGGAATAGGGAGAACCAATGAGAGACTAGCTGGGGGTGTCTGGACGGGCAAATTTAACTCTCATTTCCCACCAGGAAGAGGAATTAACCAAAGGCTCAGTGTGCCGTGCCGGAACCACACTAGGGCCTGAAGCAATCCTGTGGTGTTGCGGCCAGCTCACAAGAAAGCGAGTTGAAGAAAGGAGCTCAGGGGCACTGTAATTCACAAACCTGCAGAGTTATAAATGACAGCTATCGTCCAAAAATATATTGAAGTAAGGCTGCCAAGAGGACTTGAAAGCGGGGCAGAATTGCAGGAAACCGATTTCAGGAGGTAGACGGGAATTGCATGTAAAGCATAGGAAAAGAGGCAGAACGTCCACAATGATGCACTTGGCCAAAAAGGGCGTATGCGTTTTTTCCTGAATATATTCAGGAAAAAACGCATACGCCCTTTTTGGCCAACCAAGCAAGCTTGCAAAGGAAATCTGCACTACAATGAAGTCTCACTGCCCCACGGTCAAAAGGGCCATCTGAAAAAAGTGTAAAATCCAGAAAGGCAGGACAGGCCATGGAGAACTGGGAGCTTTGTTATGCTGATGGGTGGGATGTAAATTGCCAACAGCCACTCTGGAGAAGTGTATGGTGTTTCCTGAAACATCTAAAAAACAAAGCAACAGAGCCTAGGGCACTTCCACTTATGGTCCTATAGCTTAGGGAAATTAAAATCAAAAAGACACAGCCACCCCAAAGTTTGGGACGGCTCTGTTTACAAGAACCTCGTTTACGGTACAAGTTCAATATCACAGAAAGCGAAAAATGGATAAAGAAGTTGTGGTACTTACGTAGAATGCAATATCACTCAGCAATGAAATCTATGTCATCAGGCCTGTCGCAGCATAATGAGTGGATTCAGGTACGATGATTCTAAGTGAAATAAGTCACACAGAAAAAGAAACATCATAAGATATCACTACTACACGGAATGTAAACTTGGCTACACAGGAACTGAATTACAAAACAGAACAGGGTCTCAAATGTAGAAAACCAACTTATGCTTGCTTAAGGGGAAAGGTGAGTTGGGGTGCTGCATGAAACCAGAGATTGAAATTAGCACAGATACCGTGCCATAAGCCAAAAATGTAATAGACAAGAGCTACTCCTTGCTAAACGAAGTGTACTCAACACCCCATATTAAACGCCTAAGAATACACATGACTAGTAAGAATCTTAAAACCTGTGGATTTATATGTCTCCGAAAGAGAATCAAGCGTGTGTACGGCGGCATAAACGCAGCAGTGATAGGATTGGTGAGGTTCGGTGAGCAAATGCAGACCCTTTGAAGTCATATTGCATGGTACCCATTCCATGGGTCTCAACTCTCCAGGTTTAAGGGATTCTTCCTTCAGCTAAAACATGCATGTGGAACCCAGAGTATGATCCACCGTGTGATCGGGAAACATGTTCCAATGTGTCTCAGTTTTCGTCCCCTGGTACTCGGGTGCAACATTCAAGACGCTTTACTAACACTCTCCCCACTTGGAGAGTCAGTGCCTTTAAACTCCTGTTTGGCCCAGTTTGCAATTTCTGCGGAAAATGTACAGGAATAGGGAGAACCAATGAGAGACTAGCTGGAGGTGTCTGGACGGGCAAATTTAACTCTCATTTCCCACCAGGAAGAGGAATTAATCAAAGGTTCAGCATGCCGTGCCGGAACAACACTAGGGCCTGAAGAAATCCTGCGGTGTTGCGGCCAGCTCACAAGAAAGCGAGTTGAAGAAAGGAGCTAAGGGGCACTGTAATTCACAAACCTGCAGAGTTATAAATGACAGCTATCGTCCAAAAATATATTGAAGTAAGGCTGCCAAGAGGACTTGAAAGCGGGGCAGAATTGCAGGAAACCGATTTCAGGAGGTAGACGGGAAATGCATGTAAAGCATAGGAAAAGAGGCAGAACGTCCACAATGATGCACTTGGCCAAAAAGGGCGTATGCGTTTTTTCCTGAATATATTCAGGAAAAAACGCATACGCCCTTTTTGGCCACCCAAGCAAGCTTGCAAAGGAAATCTGCACTACAATGAAGTCTCACTGCCCCCCAGTCAAAAGGGCCATCTGAAAAAAGTGTAAAATCCAGAAAGGCAAGACAGGACATGGAGAATTGGGAGCCTTGTTATGCTGATGGGCGGGATGTAAATTGCCAACAGCCACTCTGGAGAAGTGTATGCTGTTTCCTGAAACATCTAAAAAACAAAGCAACAGAGCCTAGGGCACTTCCACTTATGGTCCTATAGCTTAGGGAAATTAAAATCAAAAAGACACAGCCACCCCAAAGTTAGGGACGGCTCTGTTTACAAGAACCTTGTTTACGGTACAAGTTCAATATCACAGAAAGCGAAAAATGGATAAAGAAGTTGTGGTACTTACGTACAATGCAATATCACTCAGCAATGAAATCTATGTAATCAGGCCCGTAACAGCATAATGAGTGTATTAAGGTACGATGATTGTAAGTGAAATAAGTCACACAGAAAAAGAAACATCATAAGATATCACTACTACACGTAATGTAAACTTGGCTACACAGGAACTGAATTACAAAACAGAACAGGGTCTCAAATGTAGAAAACCAACTTATGCTTGCTTAAGGGGAAAGGTGAGTTGGGGTGCTGCATGAAACCAGAGATTGAAATTAGCACAGATACCGTTCCATAAGCCAAATATGTAATAGACAAGAGCTACTCCTTGCTCAACGAAGTGGACTCAACACCCCATATTAAACGCCTAAGAATATACCTGACTAGTAAGAATATTAAAACCTACCGATTTATATGTCTCCGAAAGAGAATCAAGCGTGTGTACGGCGGCATAAACGCAGCAGTGATAGGATTGGTGAAGTTCGGTGAGCAAATGCAGACCCTTTGAAGTCATATTGCATGGTACCCATTCCATGGGTCTCAACTCTCCAGGTTTAAGGGATTCTTCCTTCAGCTAAAACATGCATGTGGAACCCAGAGTATGATCCACCGTGTGATCGGGAAACGTGTTCAAATGTGTCTCAGTTTTCGTCCCGTGGAACTCGGGTGCAACATTCCAGATGCTTTACTAACACTCTCCCCACTTGGAGAGTCAGTGCCTTTAACCTCCTGTTTGGCCCAGTTTGCAATTTCTGTGGAAAATGAACAGGAATAGGTAGAACCAAAGAGAGACTAGCTGGAGGTGTCTGGACGGGCAAATTTAACTCTCATTTCCCACGAGGAAGAGGAATTAACCAAAGGCTCAGCGTGCCGTGCCGGAACCACACTAGGGCCTGAAGTAATCCTGCGGTGTTGCGGCCAGCTCACAAGAAAGCGAGTTGAAGAAAGGAGCTCAGGGGCACTGTAATTCCCAAACCTGCAGAGTTATAAATGACAGCTATCGTCCAAAAATATATTGAAGTAAGGCTGCCAAGAGGACTTGAAAGCGGGGCAGAATTGTAGGAAATCGATTTCAGGAGGTACACTGGAATTGCATGTAAAGCATAGAAAAGAGGCAGAACGTCCACAATGATGCACTTGGCCAAAAAGGGCGTATGCGTTTTTTCCTGAATATATTCAGGAAAAAACGCATACGCCCTTTTTGGCCAACCAAGCAAGCTTGCAAAGGATATCTGAACTACAATGAAGTCTCACTGCCCCCCGGTCAAAAGGGCCAACTGAAAAAAGTGTAAAATCCAGAAAGGCAGGACAGGCCATGGAGAACTGGGAGCCTTGTTATGCTGATGGGTGGGATGTAAATTGCCAACAGCCACTCTGAAGAAGTGTATGGTGTTTCCTGAAACATCTAAAAAACTAAGCAACAGAGCCTAGGGCACTTCCACTTATGGTCCTATAGCTTAGGGAAATTAAAATCAAAAAGACACGGTCACCCCAAAGTTTGGGACGGCTCTGCTTACAAGAACCTCGTTTACGGTACAAGTTCAATATCACAGAAAGCGAAAAATGGATAAAGAAGTTGTGGTACTTACGTACAATGCAATATCACTCAGCAATGAAATCTATGTCATCAGGCCCGTAGCAGCATAATGAGTGGATTCAGGTACGATGATTGTAAGTGAAATAAGTCACACAGAAAAAGAAACATCATAAGATATCACTACTACACGGAATGTAAACTTGGCTACACAGGAACTGAATTACAAAACAGAACAGGGTCTCAAATGTAGAAAACCAACTTACGCTAGCTTAAGGGGAAAGGTGAGTTGGGGTGCTGCATGAAACCAGAGATTGAAATTAGCACCGATACCGTTCCATAAGCCAAATATGTAATAGACAAGAGCTACTCCTTGCTCAATGAAGTGGACTCAACACCCGATATTAAACGCCTAAGAATATACCTGACTAGAAATAATCTAAAAACCTACGGATTTATATGTCTCCGAAAGACAATCAAGCGTGTGTACAGCGGCATAAACGCAGCAGTGATAGGATTGGTGAGGTTCGGTGAGCAAATGCAGACCCTTTGAAGTCATATTGCATGGTACCCATTCCATGGGTCTCAACTCTCCAGGTTTAAGGGATTCTTCCTTCAGCTAAAACATGCATGTGGAACCCAGAGTATGATCCACCGTGTGATCGGGAAACGTGTTCAAATGTGTCTCAGTTTTCGTCCCCTGGTACTCGGGTGCAAACTCCAGACGCTTTACTAACACTCTCCCCACTTGGAGAGTCAGTGCCTTTAACCTCCTGTTTGGCCCAGTTTGCAATTTCTGCGGAAAATGTACAGGAATAGGGAGAACCAATGAGAGACTAGCTGGGGGTGTCTGGACGGGCAAATTTAACTCTCATTTCCCACCAGGAAGAGGAATTAACCAAAGGCTCAGTGTGCCGTGCCGGAACCACACTAGGGCCTGAAGCAATCCTGTGGTGTTGCGGCCAGCTCACAAGAAAGCGAGTTGAAGAAAGGAGCTCAGGGGCACTGTAATTCACAAACCTGCAGAGTTATAAATGACAGCTATCGTCCAAAAATATATTGAAGTAAGGCTGCCAAGAGGACTTGAAAGCGGGGCAGAATTGCAGGAAACCGATTTCAGGAGGTAGACGGGAATTGCATGTAAAGCATAGGAAAAGAGGCAGAACGTCCACAATGATGCACTTGGCCAAAAAGGGCGTATGCGTTTTTTCCTGAATATATTCAGGAAAAAACGCATACGCCCTTTTTGGCCAACCAAGCAAGCTTGCAAAGGAAATCTGCACTACAATGAAGTCTCACTGCCCCCCGGTCAAAAGGGCCATCTGAAAAAAGTGTAAAATCCAGAAAGGCAGGACAGGCCATGGAGAACTGGGAGCTTTGTTATGCTGATGGGTGGGATGTAAATTGCCAACAGCCACTCTGGAGAAGTGTATGGTGTTTCCTGAAACATCTAAAAAACAAAGCAACAGAGCCTAGGGCACTTCCACTTATGGTCCTATAGCTTAGGGAAATTAAAATCAAAAAGACACAGCCACCCCAAAGTTTGGGACGGCTCTGTTTACAAGAACCTCGTTTACGGTACAAGTTCAATATCACAGAAAGCGAAAAATGGATAAAGAAGTTGTGGTACTTACGTACAATGCAATATCACTCAGCAATGAAATCTATGTCATCAGGCCTGTCGCAGCATAATGAGTGGATTCAGGTACGATGATTCTAAGTGAAATAAGTCACACAGAAAAAGAAACATCATAAGATATCACTACTACACGGAATGTAAACTTGGCTACACAGGAACTGAATTACAAAACAGAACAGGGTCTCAAATGTAGAAAACCAACTTATGCTTGCTTAAGGGGAAAGGTGAGTTGGGGTGCTGCATGAAACCAGAGATTGAAATTAGCACAGATACCGTGCCATAAGCCAAAAATGTAATAGACAAGAGCTACTCCTTGCTAAACGAAGTGTACTCAACACCCCATATTAAACGCCTAAGAATACACCTGACTAGTAAGAATCTTAAAACCTGTGGATTTATATGTCTCCGAAAGAGAATCAAGCGTGTGTACGGCGGCATAAACGCAGCAGTGATAGGATTGGTGAGGTTCGGTGAGCAAATGCAGACCCTTTGAAGTCATATTGCATGGTACCCATTCCATGGGTCTCAACTCTCCTGGTTTAAGGGATTCTTCCTTCAGCTAAAACATGCATGTGGAACCCAGAGTATGATCCACCGTGGGATCGGGAAACGTGTTCCAATGTGTCTCAGTTTTCGTCCCCTGGTACTCGGGTGCAACATTCAAGACGCTTTACTAACACTCTCCCCACTTGGAGAGTCAGTGCCTTTAAACTCCTGTTTGGCCCAGTTTGCAATTTCTGCGGAAAATGTACAGGAATAGGGAGAACCAATGAGAGACTAGCTGGAGGTGTCTGGACGGGCAAATTTAACTCTCATTTCCCACCAGGAAGAGGAATTAATCAAAGGTTCAGCATGCCGTGCCGGAACCACACTAGGGCCTGAAGCAATCCTGCGGTGTTGCGGCCAGCTCACAAGAAAGCGAGTTGAAGAAAGGAGCTAAGGGGCACTGTAATTCACAAACCTGCAGAGTTATAAATGACAGCTATCGTCCAAAAATATATTGAAGTAAGGCTGCCAAGAGGACTTGAAAGCGGGGCAGAATTGCAGGAAACCGATTTCAGGAGGTAGACGGGAATTGCATGTAAAGCATAGGAAAAGAGGCAGAACGTCCACAATGATGCACTTGTCCAAAAAGGGCGTATGCGTTTTTTCCTGAATATATTCAGGAAAAAACGCATACGCCCTTTTTGGCCAACCAAGCAAGCTTGCAAAGGAAATCTGCACTACAATGAAGTCTCACTGCCCCCCGGTCAAAAGGGCCATCTGAAAAAAGTGTAAAATCCAGAAAGGCAAGACAGGACATGGAGAATTGGGAGCCTTGTTATGCTGATGGGCGGGATGTAAATTGCCAACAGCCACTCTGGAGAAGTGTATGCTGTTTCCTGAAACATCTAAAAAACAAAGCAACAGAGCCTAGGGCACTTCCACTTATGGTCCTATAGCTTAGGGAAATTAAAATCAAAAAGACACAGCCACCCCAAAGTTTGGGACGGCTCTGTTTACAAGAACCTTGTTTACGGTACAAGTTCAATATCACAGAAAGCGAAAAATGGATAAAGAAGTTGTGGTACTTACGTACAATGCAATATCACTCAGCAATGAAATCTATGTCATCAGGCCTGTCGCAGCATAATGAGTGGATTCAGGTACGATGATTCTAAGTGAAATAAGTCACACAGAAAAAGAAACATCATAAGATATCACTACTACACGGAATGTAAACTTGGCTACACAGGAACTGAATTACAAAACAGAACAGGGTCTCAAATGTAGAAAACCAACTTATGCTTGCTTAAGGGGAAAGGTGAGTTGGGGTGCTGCATGAAACCAGAGATTGAAATTAGCACAGATACCGTGCCATAAGCCAAAAATGTAATAGACAAGAGCTACTCCTTGCTAAACGAAGTGTACTCAACACCCCATATTAAACGCCTAAGAATACACATGACTAGTAAGAATCTTAAAACCTGTGGATTTATATGTCTCCGAAAGAGAATCAAGCGTGTGTACGGCGGCATAAACGCAGCAGTGATAGGATTGGTGAGGTTCGGTGAGCAAATGCAGACCCTTTGAAGTCATATTGCATGGTACCCATTCCATGGGTCTCAACTCTCCTGGTTTAAGGGATTCTTCCTTCAGCTAAAACATGCATGTGGAACCCAGAGTATGATCCACCGTGTGATCGGGAAACGTGTTCCAATGTGTCTCAGTTTTCGTCCCCTGGTACTCGGGTGCAACATTCAAGACGCTTTACTAACACTCTCCCCACTTGGAGAGTCAGTGCCTTTAAACTCCTGTTTGGCCCAGTTTGCAATTTCTGCCGAAAATGTACAGGAATAGGGAGAACCAATGAGAGACTAGCTGGAGGTGTCTGGAAGTGCAAATTTAACTCTCATTTCCCACCAGGAAGAGGAATTAATCAAAGGTTCAGCATGCCGTGCCGGAACCACACTAGGGCCTGAAGCAATCCTGCGGTGTTGCGGCCAGCTCACAAGAAAGCGAGTTGAAGAAAGGAGCTAAGGGGCACTGTAATTCACAAACCTGCAGAGTTATAAATGACAGCTATCGTCCAAAAATATATTGAAGTAAGGCTGCCAAGAGGACTTGAAAGCGGGGCAGAATTGCAGGAAACCGATTTCAGGAGGTAGACGGGAATTGCATGTAAAGCATAGGAAAAGAGGCAGAACGTCCACAATGATGCACTTGTCCAAAAAGGGCGTATGCGTTTTTTCCTGAATATATTCAGGAAAAAACGCATACGCCCTTTTTGGCCAACCAAGCAAGCTTGCAAAGGAAATCTGCACTACAATGAAGTCTCACTGCCCCCCGGTCAAAAGGGCCATCTGAAAAAAGTGTAAAATCCAGAAAGGCAAGACAGGACATGGAGAATTGGGAGCCTTGTTATGCTGATGGGCGGGATGTAAATTGCCAACAGCCACTCTGGAGAAGTGTATGCTGTTTCCTGAAACATCTAAAAAACAAAGCAACAGAGCCTAGGGCACTTCCACTTATGGTCCTATAGCTTAGGGAAATTAAAATCAAAAAGACACAGCCACCCCAAAGTTTGGGACGGCTCTGTTTACAAGAACCTTGTTTACGGTACAAGTTCAATATCACAGAAAGCGAAAAATGGATAAAGAAGTTGTGGTACTTACGTACAATGCAATATCACTCAGCAATGAAATCTATGTAATCAGGCCCGTAACAGCATAATGAGTGGATTAAGGTACGATGATTGTAAGTGAAATAAGTCACACAGAAAAAGAAACATCATAAGATATCACTACTACACGGAATGTAAACTTGGCTACACAGGAACTGAATTACAAAACAGAACAGGGTCTCAAATGTAGAAAACCAACTTATGCTTGCTTAAGGGGAAAGGTGAGTTGGGGTGCTGCATGAAACCAGAGATTGAAATTAGCACAGATACCGTTCCATAAGCCAAATATGTAATAGACAAGAGCTACTCCTTGCTCAACGAAGTGGACTCAACACCCCATATTAAACGCCTAAGAATATACCTGACTAGTAAGAATATTAAAACCTACCGATTTATATGTCTCCGAAAGAGAATCAAGCGTGTGTACGGCGGCATAAACGCAGCAGTGATAGGATTGGTGAAGTTCGGTGAGCAAATGCAGACCCTTTGAAGTCATATTGCATGGTACCCATTCCATGGGTCTCAACTCTCCAGGTTTAAGGGATTCTTCCTTCAGCTAAAACATGCATGTGGAACCCAGAGTATGATCCACCGTGTGATCGGGAAACGTGTTCAAATGTGTCTCAGTTTTCGTCCCGTGGAACTCGGGTGCAACATTCCAGATGCTTTACTAACACTCTCCCCACTTGGAGAGTCAGTGCCTTTAACCTCCTGTTTGGCCCAGTTTGCAATTTCTGTGGAAAATGAACAGGAATAGGTAGAACCAAAGAGAGACTAGCTGGAGGTGTCTGGACGGGCAAATTTAACTCTCATTTCCCACGAGGAAGAGGAATTAACCAAAGGCTCAGCGTGCCGTGCCGGAACCACACTAGGGCCTGAAGTAATCCTGCGGTGTTGCGGCCAGCTCACAAGAAAGCGAGTTGAAGAAAGGAGCTCAGGGGCACTGTAATTCCCAAACCTGCAGAGTTATAAATGACAGCTATCGTCCAAAAATATATTGAAGTAAGGCTGCCAAGAGGACTTGAAAGCGGGGCAGAATTGCAGGAAACCGATTTCAGGAGGTAGACGGGAATTGCATGTAAAGCATAGGAAAAGAGGCAGAACGTCCACAATGATGCACTTGGCTAAAAAGGGCGTATGCGTTTTTTCCTGAATATATTCAGGAAAAAACGCATACGCCCTTTTTGGCCAACCAAGCAAGCTTGCAAAGGAAATCTGCACTACAATGAAGTCTCACTGCCCCCCGGTCAAAAGGGCCATCTGAAAAAAGTGTAAAATCCAGAAAGGCAGGACAGGCCATGGAGAACTGGGAGCCTTGTTATGCTGGTGGGCGGGATGTAAATTGCCAACAGCCACTCTGGAGAAGTGTATGGTGTTTCCAGAAACATCTAAAAAACAAAGCAACAGAGCCTAGGGCACTTCCACTTATGGTCCTATAGCTTAGGAATATTAAAATCAAAAAGACACAGCCACCCCAAAGTTTGGGCTGGCTCTGTTTACAAGAACCTCGTTTACGGTACAAGATCAATATCACAGAAAGCGAAAAATGGATAAAGAAGTTGTGGTACTTACGTACAATGCAATATCACTCAGCAATGAAATCTATGTCATCAGGCCCATAGCAGCATAATGAGTGGATTAGGTACGATGATTCTAAGTGAAATAAGTCACACAGAAAAAGAAACATCATAAGGTATCACTACTACACGGCATGTAAACTTGGCTACACAGGAACTGAATTACAAAACAGAACAGGGTCTCAAATGTAGAAAACCAACTTACGCTAGCTTAAGGGGAAAGGTGAGTTGGGGTGCTGCATGAAACCAGAGATTGAAATTAGCACAGATACCGTGCCATAAGCCAAATATATAATAGACAAGAGCTACTCCTTGCTCAACGAAGTGGACTCAACACCCCATATTAAACGCCTAAGAATATACCTGACTAGAAATAATCTTAAAACCTACGGATTTATATGTCTCCGAAAGACAATCAAGCGTGTGTACAGCGGCATAAACGCAGCAGCGATAGGATTGGTGAGGTTTGGTGAGCAAATGCAGACACTTTGAAGTCATATTGTATGGTATCCATTCCATGGGTCTCAACTCTCCATGTTTAAGGGATTCTTCCTTCAGCTAAAACATGCATGTGGAACCCAGAGTATGATCCACCGTGTGATTGGGAAACGTGTTCAAATGTGTCTCAGTTTTCGTCCCCTGGTACTCGGGTGCAACATTCAAGACGCTTTACTAACACTCTCCCCACTTGGAGAGTCAGTGCCTTTAATCTCCTGTTTGGCCCAATTTGCAATTTCTGCGGAAAATGTACAGGAATAGGGAGAACCAATGAGAGACTAGCTGGAGGTGTCTGGACGGGCAAATTTAACTCTCATTTCCCACCAGGAAGAGGAATTAACCAAAGGTTCAGCGTGCCATTCCGGAACCACACTAGGGCCTGAAGCAATCCTGCGGTGTTGTGGCCAGCTCACAAGAAAGCGAGTTGAAGAAAGGAGCTCAGGGGCACTGTAATTCACAAACCTGCAGAGTTATAAATGACAGCTATCGTCCAAAAATATATTGAAGTAAGGCTGCCAAGAGGACTTGAAAGCGGGGCAGAATTGCAGGAAACCGATTTCAGGAGGTAGACGGGAATTGCATGTAAAGCATAGGAAAAGAGGCAGAACGTCCACAATGATGCACTTGGCCAAAAAGGGCGTATGCGTTTTTTCCTGAATATATTCAGGAAAAAACGCATACGCCCTTTTTGGCCAACCAAGCAAGCTTGCAAAGGAAATCTGCACTACAATGAAGTCTCACTGTTCCCCGGTCAAAAGGCTATCTGAAAAAAGTGTAAAATCCAGAAAGGCAGGACAGGCCATGGAGAACTGGGAGCCTTGTTATTCTGATGGGTGGGATGTAAATTGCCAACAGCCACTCTGCAGAAGTGTATGGTGTTTCCTGAAACATCCAAAAAACAAAGCAACAGAGCCTAGGGCACTTCCACTTATGGTCCTATAGATTAGGGAAATTAAAATCAAAAAGACACAGCCACCCCGAAGTTTGGGACGGCTCTGTTTAAAGAACCTCATTTACGGTACAAGTTCAATATCACAGAAAGCGAAAAATGGATAAAGAAGTTGTGGTACTTACGTACAATGCAATATCACTCAGCAATGAAATCTATGTCATCAGGCCCATAGCAGCATAATGAGTGGATTCAGGTACGATGATTCTAAGTGAAATAAGTCACACAGAAAAAGAAACATCATAAGATATCACTACTACACGTAATGTAAACTTGGCTACACAGGAACTAAATTACTAAACAGAACAGAGTGTCAAATGTAGAAAACCAATTTATGCTTGCTTAAGGGGAAAGGTGAGTTGGGGTGCTGCATACAACAAGAGATTGAAGTTAGCACAGATACCGTTCCATAAGCCAAATATATAATAGACAAGTGCTACTCCTTGCTCAACGAAGTGGACTCAACACCCCATATTAAACGCCTAACAATATACCTGACTAGTAAGAATCTTAAAACCTATGGATTTATATGTCACCGAAAGGCAATCAAGCGTGTGTACAGCGGCATAAACGCAGCAGCGATAGGATTGGTGAGGTTCGGTGAGCAAATGCAGACACTTTGAAGTCATATTGTATGGTATCCATTCCATGGGTCTCAACTCTCCAGGTTTAAGGGATTCTTCCTTCAGCTAAAACATGCATGTGGAACCCAGAGTATGATCCACCGTGTGATTGGGAAACGTGTTCAAATGTGTCTCAGTTTTCGTCCCCTGGTACTCGGGTGCAACATTCAAGATGCTTTACTTACACTCTCCCCACTTGGAGAGTCAGTGCCTTTAACCTCCTGTTTGGCCCAGTTTGCAATTTCTGCGGAAAATGTACAGGATTAGGGAGAACCAATGAGAGACTAGCTGGAGGTGTCTGGACGGGCAAATTTAACTCTCATTTCCCACCAGGAAGAGGAATTAACCAAAGGCTCAGCGTGCCGTGCAGGAACTACACTAGGGCCTGAAGCAATCCTGCGGTGTTGCGGCCAGCTCACAAGAAAACGAGTTGAAGAAACGAGCTCAGGGGCACTGTAATTCACAAACCTGCAGAGTTATAAATGACAGCTATCGTCCAAAAATATATTGAAGTAAGACTGCCAAGATGACTTGAAAGTGGGGCAGAATTGCAGGAAATCGATTTCAGGAGGTACACTGGAATTGCATGTAAAGCATAGGAAAAGAGGCAGAACGTCCACAATGATGCACTTGGCCAAAAAGGGCGTATGCGTTTTTTCCTGAATATATTCAGGAAAAAACGCATACGCCCTTTTTGGCCAACGAAGCAAGCTTGCAAAGGATATCTGCACTGCAATGAAGTCTCACTGCCCCCCGGTCAAAAGGGCCATCTGAAAAAAGTGTAAAATCCAGAAAGGCAGGACAGGCCATGGAGAACTGGGAGCCTTGTTATGCTGATGGGCGGGATGTAAATTGCCAACAGCCACTCTGGAGAAGTGTATGGTGTTTCCTGAAACATCTAAAAAACAAAGCACCAGAGCCTAGGGCACTTCCACTTATGGTCCTATAGCTTAGGGAAATTAAAATCAAAAAGACACAGTCACCCCAAAGTTTGGGACGGCTCTGTTTACAAGAACCTCGTTTACGGTACAAGTTCAATATCACAGAAAGCGAAAAATGGATAAAGAAGTTGTGGTACTTACGTACAATGCAATATCACTCAGCAATGAAATCTATGTCATCAGGCCCGTAGCAGCATAATGAGTGGATTCAGGTATGATGATTCTAAGTGAAATAAGTCACACAGAAAAAGAAACACCATAAGATATCACTACTACACGGAAGGTAAACTTGGCTACACAAGAACTGAATTACAAAACAGAACAGGTTCTCAAATGTAGAAAACCTACTTATGCTTGATTGAGGGGAAAGGTGAGTTGGGGTGCTGCATGAAACCAGAGATTGAAATTAGCACAGATACCGTTCCATAAGCCAAATATGTAATAGACAAGAGCTACTCCTTGCTCAACAAAGTGGACTCAACACCCCATATTAAACGCCTAAGAATATACCTGACTAGAAATAATCTTAAAACCTACGGATTTATATGTCTCCGAAAGACAATCAAGCGTGTGTACAGCGGCATAAACGCAGCAGTGATAGGATTGGTGAGGTTCGGTGAGCAAATGCAGACCCTTTGAAGTCATATTGCATGGTACCCATTCCATGGGTCTCAACTCTCCAGGTTTAAGGGATTCTTCCTTCAGCTAAAACATGCATGTGGAACCCAGAGTATGATCCACCGTGTGATCGGGAAACGTGTTCAAATGTGTCTCAGTTTTCGTCCCCTGGTACTCGGGTGCAACACTCCAGACGGTTTACTAACACTCTCTCCACTTGGAGAGTCAGTGCCTTTAACCTCCTGTTTCGCCCAGTTTGTAATTTGTGTGGAAAATGAACAGGAATAGGGAGAACGAAAGAGAGACTAGCTGGAGGTGTCTGGACGGGCAAATTTAACTCTCATTTCCCACCAGGAAGAGGAATTAACCAAAGGCTCAGCGTGCCGTGCCGGAACTACACTAGGGCCTGAAGCAATCCTGCGGTGTTGCGGCCAGCTCACAAGAAAGCGAGTTGAAGAAAGGAGCTCAGGGGCACTGTAATTCACAAACCTGCAGAGTTATAAATGACAGCTATCGTCCAAAAATATATTGAAGTAAGGCTGCCAAGAGGACTTGAAAGCGGGGCAGAATTGCAGGAAACCGATTTCAGGAGGTAGACGGGAATTGCATGTAAAGCATAGGAAAAGAGGCAGAACGTCCAAAATGATGCACTTGGGCAAAAAGGGCGTATGTGTTCTTTCCTGAATATATTCAGGAAAAAACGCATACGCCCTTTTTGGCCAACCAAGCAGGCTTGCAAATGAAATCTACACTACAATGAAGTCTCACTGCCCCCCGGTCAAAAGGGCCATCTGAATAAAGTGTAATATCCAGAAAGGCAGGACAGGGCATGGAGAACTGAGAGCCTTGTTATGCTGATGGGCGGGATGTAAATTGTCAACAGCCACTCTGGAGAAGTGTATGGTGTTTCCTGAAACATCTAAAAAACAAAGCAACAGAGCCTAGGGCACTTCCACTTATGGTCCTATAGCTTAGGGAAATTAAAATCAAAAAGACACAGCCTCCCCAAACTTTGGGATGGCTCTGTTTACAAGAACCTCGTTTATGGTACAAGTTCAATATCACAGAAAGCGAAAAATGGATACAGAAGTTGTGGTACTTACGTACAATGCAATATCACTCAGCAATGAAATCTATGTCATCAGGCCCGTAGCAGCATAGTGAGTGGATTCAGGTATGATGATTCTAAGTGAAATAAGTCACACAGAAAAAGAAACATCATAAGATATCACCAATACACGGAATGTAAACTTGGCTACACAGGAACTGAATTACAAAACAGAACAGGGTCTCAAATGTAGAAAACCAACGTATGCTTGCTTAAGGGGAAAGGTGAGTTGGGGTGCTGCATGAAACCAGAGATTGAAATTAGCACAGATACCGTTCCATAAGCCAAATATGCAATAGACAAGAGCTACTCCTTGCTGAACGAAGTGGACTCAACACCCCATATTAAACGCCTAAGAATATAC
Source organism: Leucopleurus acutus (assembly GCF_964270905.1). Classification (NCBI taxonomy): domain Eukaryota; kingdom Metazoa; phylum Chordata; class Mammalia; order Artiodactyla; family Delphinidae; genus Leucopleurus; species Leucopleurus acutus. The sequence goes on along the minus strand of NW_028139095.1, from coordinate 41,405 downwards.
CTGACTAGAAATAATCTTAAAACCTACGGATTTATATGTCTCCGAAAGAGAATCAAGCGTGTGTACAACGGCATAAACGCAGCAGTGATAGGATTGGTGAGGTTCGGTGAGCAAATGCAGACCCTTTGAAGTCATATTGCATGGTACCCATTCCATGGGTCTCACCTCTCCAGGTTTAAGGGATTCTTCCTTCAGCTAAAACATGCATGTGGAACCCAGAGTATGATCCAACGTGTGATCGGGAAACGTGTTTAAATGTGTCTCAGTTTTCGTCCCCTGGTACTCGGGTGCAAACTCCAGACGCTTTACTAACACTCTCCCCACTTGGAGAGTCAGTGCCTTTAACCTCCTGTTTGGCCCAGTTTGCAATTTCTGCGAAAAATGTACAGGAATAGGGAGAACCAATGAGAGACTAGCTGGGGGTGTCTGGACGGGCAAATTTAACTCTCATTTTCCACCAGGAACAGGAATTAACCAAAGGCTCAGCATGCCGTGCCGGAACCACACTAGGGCCTGAAGCAATCCTGCGGTGTTGCGGCCAGCTCACAAGAAAGCGAGTTGAAGAAAGGAGCTCAGGGGCACTGTAATTCACAAACCTGCAGAGTTATAAATGACAGCTATCGTCCAAAAATATATTGAAGTAAGGCTGCCAAGAGGACTTGAAAGCGGGGCAGAATTGCAGGAAACCGATTTCAGGAGGTAGATGGGAATTGGATGTAAAGCATAGGAAAAGAGGCAGAACGTCCACAATGATGCACTTGGCCAAAAAGGGCGTATGCGTTTTTTCCTGAATATATTCAGGAAAAAACGCATACGCCCTTTTTGGCCAACCAAGCAAGCTTGCAAAGGAAATCTGCACTACAATGAAGTCTCACTGCCCCCTGGTCAAAAGGGCCATCTGAAAAAAGTGTAAAATCCAGAAAGGCAGGACAGGCCATGGAGAACTGGGAGCTTTGTTATGCTGATGGGCGGGATGTAAATTGCCAACAGCCACTCTGGAGAAGTGTATGGTGTTTCCTGAAACATCTAAAAAACAAAGCAACAGAGCCTAGGGCACTTCCACTTATGGTCCTATAGCTTAGGGAAATTAAAATCAAAAAGACACAGCCACCCCAAAGTTTGGGACGGCTCTGTTTACAAGAACCTCGTTTACGGTACAAGCTCAATATCACAGAAAGCGAAAAATGGATAAAGTAGTTGTGGTACTTACGTACAATGCAATATCACTCAGCAATGAAATCTATGTCATCAGGCCCGTCGCAGCATAATGAGTGGATTCAGGTACGATGATTCTAAGTGAAATAAGTCACACAGAAAAAGAAACATCATAAGATATCACTACTACACGGAATGTAAACTTAGCTACACAGGAACTGAATTACAAAAAAGAACAGGGTCTCAAATGTAGAAAACCAACTTATGCTTGCTTAAGGGGAAAGGTGAGTTGGGGTGCTGCATGAAACCAGAGATTGAAATTAGCACAGATACCGTGCCATAAGCCAAATATGTAATAGACAAGAGCTACTCCTTGCTCAACGCAGTGGACTCAACACCCCATATTAAACGCCTAAGAATATACCTCACTAGAAATAATCTTAAAACCTACGCATTTATATGTCTCCGAAAGAGAATCAAGCATGTGTACGGCTGCATAAACGCAGCAGTGATAGGATTGGTGAGGTTCGGTGAGCAAATGCAGACCCTTTGAAGTCATACTGCATGGTACCCATTCCATGGGTCTCAACTCTCCAGGTTTAAGGGATTCTTCCTTCAGCTGAAACATGCATGTGGAACACAGAGTATGATCCACCGTGTGATCAGGAAACGTGTTCAAATGTGTCTCAGTTTTCGTCCCCTGGTACTCGGGTGCAACATTCAAGACGCTTTACTAACACTCTCCCCACTTGGAGAGTCAGTGCCTTTAAACTCCTGTTTGGCCCAGTTTGCAATTTCTGCGGAAAATGTACAGGAATAGGGAGAACCAATGAGAGACTAGCTGGAGGTGTGTGGACGGGCAAATTTAACTCTCATTTCCCACCAGGAAGAGGAATTAACCAAAGGCTCAGCGTGCCGTGCCGGAACCACACTAGGGCCTGAACTAATCCTGCGGTGTTGCGGCCAGCTCACAAGAAACCGAGTTGAAGAAACGAGCTCAGGGGCACTGTAATTCACAAACCTGCAGAGTTATAAATGACAGCTATCGTCCAAAAATATATTGAAGTAAGGCTGCCAAGAGGACTTGAAAGCGGGGCAGAATTGCAGGAAATCGATTTCAGGAGGTACACTGGAAATGCATGTAAAGCATAGGAAAAGAGGCAGAACGTCCACAATGATGCACTTGGCCAAAAAGGGCGTATGCGTTTTTTCCTGAATATATTCAGGAAAAAACGCATACGCCCTTTTTGGCCAACCAAGCAAGCTTGCAAAGGAAATCTGCACTACAATGAAGTCTCACTGCCCCCTGGTCAAAAGGGCCATCTGAAAAAAGTGTAAAATCCAGAAAGGCAGGACAGGCCATGGAGAACTGGGAGCTTTGTTATGCTGATGGGCGGGATGTAAATTGCCAACAGCCACTCTGGAGAAGTGTATGCTGTTTCCTGAAACATCTAAAAAACAAAGCAACAGAGCCTAGGGCACTTCCACTTATGGTCCTATAGCTTAGGGAAATTAAAATCAAAAAGACACAGCCACCCCAAAGTTTGGGACGGCTCTGTTTACAAGAACCTCGTTTACGGTACAAGCTCAATATCACAGAAAGCGAAAAATGGATAAAGAAGTTGTGGTACTTACGTACAATGCAATATCACTCAGCAATGAAATCTATGTCATCAGGCCCGTCGCAGCATAATGAGTGGATTCAGGTACGATGATTCTAAGTGAAATAAGTCACACAGAAAAAGAAACATCATAAGATATCACTACTACACGGAATGTAAACTTAGCTACACAGGAACTGAATTACAAAAAAGAACAGGGTCTCAAATGTAGAAAACCAACTTATGCTTGCTTAAGGGGAAAGGTGAGTTGGGGTGCTGCATGAAACCAGTGATTGAAATTAGCACAGATACCGTGCCATAAGCCAAATATGTAATAGACAAGAGCTACTCCTTGCTCAACGCAGTGGACTCAACACCCCATATTAAACGCCTAAGAATATACCTCACTAGAAATAATCTTAAAACCTACGCATTTATATGTCTCCGAAAGAGAATCAAGCATGTGTACGGCTGCATAAACGCAGCAGTGATAGGATTGGTGAGGTTCGGTGAGCAAATGCAGACCCTTTGAAGTCATACTGCATGGTACCCATTCCATGGGTCTCAACTCTCCAGGTTTAAGGGATTCTTCCTTCAGCTGAAACATGCATGTGGAACACAGAGTATGATCCACCGTGTGATCAGGAAATGTGTTCAAATGTGTCTCAGTTTTCGTCCCCTGGTACTCGGGTGCAACATTCAAGACGCTTTACTAACACTCTCCCCACTTGGAGAGTCAGTGCCTTTAAACTCCTGTTTGGCCCAGTTTGCAATTTCTGCGGAAAATGTACAGGAATAGGGAGAACCAATGAGAGACTAGCTGGAGGTGTGTGGACGGGCAAATTTAACTCTCATTTCCCACCAGGAAGAGGAATTAACCAAAGGCTCAGCGTGCCGTGCCGGAACCACACTAGGGCCTGAACTAATCCTGCGGTGTTGCGGCCAGCTCACAAGAAACCGAGTTGAAGAAACGAGCTCAGGGGCACTGTAATTCACAAACCTGCAGAGTTATAAATGACAGCTATCGTCCAAAAATATATTGAAGTAAGGCTGCCAAGAGGACTTGAAAGCGGGCCAGAATGGCAGGAAATCGATTTCAGGAGGTACACTGGAAATGCATGTAAAGCATAGGAAAAGAGGCAGAACGTCCACAATGATGCACTTGGCCAAAAAGGGCGTATGCGTTTTTTCCTGAATATATTCAGGAAAAAACGCATACGCCCTTTTTGGCCAACCAAGCAAGCTTGCAAAGGATATTTGCACTACAATGAAGTCTCACTGCCCCCCGGTCAAAAGGGCCATCTGAAAAAAGTATAAAATCCAGAAAGGCAGGACAGGCCATGGAGAACTGGGAGCCTTCTATGCTGATGGGCGGGATGTAAATTGCCAACAGCCACTCTGGAGAAGTGTATGGTGTTTCCTGAAACATCTAAAAAACAAAGCAACAGAGCCTAGGGCACTTCCACTTATGGTCCTATAGCTTAGGGAAATTAAAATCAAAAAGACACAGTCACCCCAAAGTTTGGGACGGCTCTGTTTACAAGAACCTCGTTTACGGTACAAGTTCAATATCACAGAAAGCGAAAAATGGATAAAGAACTTGTGGTACTTACGTACAATGCAATATCACTCAGCAATGAAATCTATGTCATCAGGCCCGTAGCAGCATAATGAGTGGATTCAGGTATGATGATTCTAAGTGAAATAAGTCACACAGAAAAAGAAACACCAGAAGATATCACTACTACACGGAAGGTAAACTTGTCTACAAAAGAACTGAATTACAAAACAGAACAGGGTCTCAAATGTAGAAAACCAACTTATGCTTGCTTGAGGGGAAAGGTGAGTTGGGGTGCTGCATGAAACCAGAGATTGAAATTAGCACAGATACCGTTCCATAAGCCAAATATGTAATAGACAAGAGCTACTCCTTGCTCAACGAAGTGGACCCAACACCCCATATTAAACGCCTAACAATATACCTGACTAGTAAGAATATTAAAACCTACGGATTTATATGTCTCCGAAAGAGAATCAAGCGTGTGTACAGTGGCATAAACGCAGCAGTGATAGGATTGGTGAGGTTCGGTGAGCAAATGCAGACCCTTTGAAGTCATATTGCATGGTACCCATTCCATGGGTCTCAACTCTCCAAGTTTAAGGGATTCTTCCTTCAGCGAAAACATGCATGTGGAACACAGAGTATGATTCACCGTGTGATCAGGAAACGTGTTCAAATGTGTCTCAGTTTTCGTCCCCTGGTACTCGGGTGCAACACTCCAGACGGTTTACTAACACTCTCTCCACTTGGAGAGTCAGTGCCTTTAACCTCCTGTTTCGCCCAGTTTGTAATTTCTGTGGAAAATGAACAGGAATAGGGAGAACGAAAGAGAGACTAGCTGGAGGTGTCTGGACGGGCAAATTTAACTCTCATTTCCCACCAGGAAGAGGAATTAACCAAAGGCTCAGCGTGCCGTGCCGGAACTACACTAGGGCCTGAAGCAATCCTGCGGTGTTGCGGCCAGCTCACAAGAAAGCGAGTTGAAGAAAGGAGCTCAGGGGCACTGTAATTCACAAACCTGCAGAGTTATAAATGACAGCTATCGTCCAAAAATATATTGAAGTAAGGCTGCCAAGAGGACTTGAAAGCGGGGCAGAATTGCAGGAAACCGATTTCAGGAGGTAGACGGGAATTGCATGTAAAGCATAGGAAAAGAGGCAGAACGTCCAAAATGATGCACTTGGGTAAAAAGGGCGTATGTGTTCTTTCCTGAATATATTCAGGAAAAAACGCATACGCCCTTTTTGGCCAACCAAGCAGGCTTGCAAATGAAATCTACACTACAATGAAGTCTCACTGCCCCCCGGTCAAAAGGGCCATCTGAATAAAGTGTAATATCCAGAAAGGCAGGACAGGGCATGGAGAACTGAGAGCCTTGTTATGCTGATGGGCGGGATGTAAATTGTCAACAGCCACTCTGGAGAAGTGTATGGTGTTTCCTGAAACATCTAAAAAACAAAGCAACAGAGCCTAGGGCACTTCCACTTATGGTCCTATAGCTTAGGGAAATTAAAATCAAAAAGACACAGCCTCCCCAAACTTTGGGATGGCTCTGTTTACAAGAACCTCGTTTATGGTACAAGTTCAATATCACAGAAAGCGAAAAATGGATACAGAAGTTGTGGTACTTACGTACAATGCAATATCACTCAGCAATGAAATCTATGTCATCAGGCCCGTAGCAGCATAATGAGTGGATTCAGGTATGATGATTCTAAGTGAAATAAGTCACACAGAAAAAGAAACATCATAAGATATCACCAATACACGGAATGTAAACTTGGCTACACAGGAACTGAATTACAAAACAGAACAGGGTCTCAAATGTAGAAAATCAACTTATGCTTGCTTAAGGGGAAAGGTGAGTTGGGGTGCTGCATGAAACCAGAGATTGAAATTAGCACAGATACCGTTCCATAAGCCAAATATGCAATAGACAAGAGCTACTCCTTGCTGAACGAAGTGGACTCAACACCCCATATTAAACGCCTAAGAATATACCTGACTAGAAATAATCTTAAAACCTACGGACTTATATGTCTCCGAAAGAGAATCAAGCGTGTGTACAACGGCATAAACAAAGCAGTGATAGGATTGGTGAGGTTCGGTGAGCAAATGCAGACCCTTTGAAGTCATATTGCATGGTACCCATTCCATGGGTCTCAACTCTCCAGGTTTAAGGGATTCTTCCTTCAGCTAAAACATGCATGTGGAACCCAGAGTATGATCCAACGTGTGATCGGGAAACGTGTTTAAATGTGTCTCAGTTTTCGTCCCCTGGTACTCGGGTGCAAACTCCAGACGCTTTACTAACACTCTCCCCACTTGGAGAGTCAGTGCCTTTAACCTCCTGTTTGGCCCAGTTTGCAATTTCTGCGAAAAATGTACAGGAATAGGGAGAACCAATGAGAGACTAGCTGGGGGTGTCTGGACGGGCAAATTTAACTCTCATTTTCCACCAGGAACAGGAATTAACCAAAGGCTCAGCATGCCGTGCCGGAACCACACTAGGGCCTGAAGCAATCCTGCGGTGTTGCGGCCAGCTCACAAGAAAGCGAGTTGAAGAAAGGAGCTCAGGGGCACTGTAATTCACAAACCTGCAGAGTTATAAATGACAGCTATCGTCCAAAAATATATTGAAGTAAGGCTGCCAAGAGGACTTGAAAGCGGGGCAGAATTGCAGGAAACCGATTTCAGGAGGTAGACGGGAATTGGATGTAAAGCATAGGAAAAGAGGCAGAACGTCCACAATGATGCACTTGGCCAAAAAGGGCGTATGCGTTTTTTCCTGAATATATTCAGGAAAAAACGCATACGCCCTTTTTGGCCAACCAAGCAAGCTTGCAAAGGAAATCTGCACTACAATGAAGTCTCACTGCCCCCTGGTCAAAAGGGCCATCTCAAAAAAGTGTAAAATCCAGAAAGGCAGGACAGGCCATGGAGAACTGGGAGCTTTGTTATGCTGATGGGCGGGATGTAAATTGCCAACAGCCACTCTGGAGAAGTGTATGGTGTTTCCTGAAACATCTAAAAAACAAAGCAACAGAGCCTAGGGCACTTCCACTTATGGTCCTATAGCTTAAGGAAATTAAAATCAAAAAGACACAGCCACCCCAAAGATTGGGAAGGCTCTGTTTACAAGAACCTCGTTTATGGTACAAGTTCAATATCAAAGAAAGCAAAAAATGGATAAAGAAGTTGTGGTACTTACGTACAATGCAATATCACTCAGCAATGAAATCTATGTCATCAGGCCCGTAGCAGCATAATGAGTGGATGCAGGTACGATGATTCTAAGTGAAATAAGTCACACAGAAAAAGAAACATCATAAGGTATCACTACTACACGGAATGTAAACTTGGCTACACAGGAACTGAATTACAAAACAGAAAAGGGTCTCAAATGTAGAAAACCAACTTATGCTTGCTTAAGGGGAAAGGTGAGTTGGGGTGCTGCATAAAACCAGAGATTGAAATTAGCACAGATACCGTTCCATAAGCCAAATATGTAATAGACAAGAGCTACTCCTTGCTCAACGCAGTGGACTCAACACCACATATTAAACGCCTAAGGATATACCTGACTAGAAATAATCTTAAAACCTATGGATTTATATGTCTCCGAAAGAGAATCAAGCGTGTGTACGGCGGCATAAATGCAGCAGTGATAGGATTGGTGAGGTTCGGTGAGCAAATGCAGACCCTTTGAAGTCATACTGCATGGTACCCATTCCATAGGTCTCAACTCTCCAGGTTTAAGGGATTCTTCCTTCAGCTGAAACATACATGTGGAACACAGAGTATGATCCACCGTGTGATCGGGAAACGTGTTCAAATGTGTCTCAGTTTTCGTCCCCTGGTACTCGGGTGCAACATTCAAGACGCTTTACTAACACTCTCCCCACTTGGAGAGTCAGTGCCTTTAAACTCCTGTTTGGCCCAGTTTGCAATTTCTGCGGAAAATGTACAGGAATAGGGAGAACCAATGAGAGACTAGCTGGAGGTGTGTGGACGGGCAAATTTAACTCTCATTTCCCACCAGGAAGAGGAATTAACCAAAAGCTCAGCGTGCCGTGCCGGAACCACACTAGGGCCTGAAGCAATCCTGCGGTGTTGCGGCCAGCTCACAAGAAAGCGAGTTGAAGAAACGAGCTCAGGGGCACTGTAATTCACAAACCTGCAGAGTTATAAATGACAGCTATCGTCCAAAAATATATTGAAGTAAGGCTGCCAAGAGGACTTGAAAGCGGGGCAGAATTGCAGGAAACCAATTTCAGGAGGTAGACGGGAATTGCATGTAAAGCATAGGAAAAGAGGCAGAACGTCCACAATGATGCACTTGGCCAAAAAGGGCGTATGCGTTTTTTCCTGAATATATTCAGGAAAAAACGCATACGCCCTTTTTGGCCAACCAAGCAAGCTTGCAAAGGAAATCTGCACTACAATGAAGTCTCACTGCCCCCCGGTCAAAAGGGCCATCTGAAAAAAGTGTAAAATCCAGAAAGGCAGGACAGGCCATGGAGAACTGGGAGCCTTGTTATGCTGATGGGTGGGATGTAAATTGCCAACAGCCACTCTGGAGAAGTGTATGGTGTTTCCTGAAACATCTAAAAAACTAAGCAACAGAGCCTAGGGCACTTCCACTTATGGTCCTATAGCTTAGGGAAATTAAAATCAAAAAGACACAGCCACCCCAAAGATTGGGAAGGCTCTGTTTACAAGAACCTCGTTTACGGTACAAGTTCAATATCACAGAAAGCAAAAAATGGATAAAGAAGTTGTGGTATTACGTACAATGCAATATCACTCAGCAATGAAATCTATGTCATCAGGCCCGTGGCAGCATAATGAGTGGATGCAGGTACGATGATTCTAAGTGAAATAAGTCACACAGGAAAAGAAACATCATAAGGTATCACTACTACACGGAATGTAAACTTGGCTACACAGGAACTGAATTACAAAACAGAAAAGGGTCTCAAATGTAGAAAACCAACTTATGCTTGCTTAAGGGGAAAGATGAGTTGGGGTGCTGCATAAAACCAGAGATTGAAATTAGCACAGATACCGTTCCATAAGCCAAATATGTAATAGACAAGAGCTACTCCTTGCTCAACGCAGTGGACTCAACACCCCATATTAAACGTCTAAGAATATACCTGACTAGAAATAATCTTAAAACCTACGGATTTATATGTCTCCGAAAGAGAATCAAGCGTGTGTACAGTGGCATAAACGCAGCAGTGATAGTATTGGTGAGGTTCGGTGAGCAAATGCAGACCCTTTGAAGTCATATTGCATGGTACCCATTCCATGGGTCTCAACTCTCCAGGTTTAAGGGATTCTTCCTTCAGCTAAAACATGCATGTGGAACCCAGAGTATGATCCACCGTGTGATCGGGAAACGTGTTCAAATGTGTCTCGTTTTCGTCCCTGGTACTCGGGTGCAAAATTCCAGATGCTTTACTAACACTCTCCCCACTTGGAGAGTCAGTGCCTTTAACCTCCTGTTTGGCCCAGTTTGTAATTTCTTTGGAAAATGAACAGGAATAGGGAGAACCAAAGAGAGACTAGCTGGAGGTGTCTGGACGGGCAAATTTAACTCTCATTTCCCACCAGGAAGAGGAATTAACCAAAGGCTCAGCGTGCCGTGCAGGAACTACACTAGGGCCTGAAGCAATCCTGCGGTGTTGCGGCCAGCTCACAAGAAAACGAGTTGAAGAAACGAGCTCAGGGGCACTGTAGTTCACAAACCTGCAGAGTTATAAATGACAGCTATCGTCCAAAAATATATTGAAGTAAGGCTGCCAAGAGGACTTGAAAGTGGGGCAGAATTGCAGGAAATCGATTTCAGGAGGTACACTGGAATTGCATGTAAAGCATAGGAAAAGAGGCAGAACGTCCACAATGATGCACTTGGCCAAAAAGGGCGTATGCGTTTTTTCCTGAATATATTCAGGAAAAAACGCATACGCCCTTTTTGGCCAACGAAGCAAGCTTGCAAAGGATATCTGCACTGCAATGAAGTCTCACTGCCCCCCGGTCAAAAGGGCCATCTGAAAAAAGTGTAAAATCCAGAAAGGCAGGACAGGCCATGGAGAACTGGGAGCCTTGTTATGCTGATGGGCGGGATGTAAATTGCCAACAGCCACTCTGGAGAAGTGTATGGTGTTTCCTGAAACATCTAAAAAACAAAGCACCAGAGCCTAGGGCACTTCCACTTATGGTCCTATAGCTTAGGGAAATTAAAATCAAAAAGACACAGTCACCACAAAGTTTGGGACGGCTCTGTTTACAAGAACCTCCTTTACGGTACAAGTTCAATATCACAGAAAGCGAAAAATGGATAAAGAAGTTGTGGTACTTACGTACAATGCAATATCACTCAGCAATGAAATCTATGTCATCAGGCCCGTAGCAGCATAATGAGTGGATTCAGGTATGATGATTCTAAGTGAAATAAGTCACACAGAAAAAGAAACACCATAAGATATCACTACTACACGGAAGGTAAACTTGGCTACACAAGAACTGAATTACAAAACAGAACAGGTTCTCAAATGTAGAAAACCTACTTATGCTTGATTGAGGGGAAAGGTGAGTTGGGGTGCTGCATGAAACCAGAGATTGAAATTAGCACAGATACCGTTCCATAAGCCAAATATGTAATAGACAAGAGCTACTCCTTGCTAAACGAAGTGTACTCAACACCCCATATTAAACGCCTAAGAATACACCTGACTAGTAAGAATCTTAAAACCTGTGGATTTATATGTCTCCGAAAGAGAATCAAGCGTGTGTACGGCGGCATAAACGCAGCAGTGATAGGATTGGTGAGGTTCGGTGAGCAAATGCAGACCCTTTGAAGTCATATTGCATGGTACCCATTCCATGGGTCTCAACTCTCCAGGTTTAAGGGATTCTTCCTTCAGCTAAAACATGCATGTGGAACCCAGAGTATGATCCACCGTGTGATCGGGAAACGTGTTCAAATGTGTCTCAGTTTTCGTCCCCTGGTACTCGGGTGCAACATTCAAGACGCTTTACTAACACTCTCCCCACTTGGAGAGCCAGTGCCTTTAAACTCCTGTTTGGCCCAGTTTGCAATTTCTGCGGAAAATGTACAGGAATAGGGAGAACCAATGAGAGACTAGCTGGAGGTGTCTGGACGGGCAAATTTAACTCTCATTTCCCACCAGGAAGAGGAATTAACCAAAGGTTCAGCGTGCCGTGCCGGAACCACACTAGGGCCTGAAGCAATCCTGCGGTGTTGCGGCCAGCTCACAAGAAAGCGAGTTGAAGAAAGGAGCTCCGGGCACAGTAATTCACAAACCTGCAGAGTTATAAATGACAGCTATCGTCCAAAAATATATTGAAGTAAGGCTGCCAAGAGGACTTGAAAGCGGGGCAGAATTGCAGGAAACCGATTTCAGGAGGTAGACGGGAATTGCATGTAAAGCATAGGAAAAGAGGCAGAACGTCCACAATGATGCACTTGGCCAAAAAGGGCGTATGCATTTTTTCCTGAATATATTCAGGAAAAAACGCATACGCCCTTTTTGGCCAACCAAGCAAGCTTGCAAAGGAAATCTGCACTACAATGAAGTCTCACTGCCCCCCGGTCAAAAGGGCCATTTGAAAAAAGTGTAAAATCCAGAAAGGCAAGACAGGACATGGAGAATTAGGAGCCTTGTTATGCTGATGGGCGGGATGTAAATTGCCAACAGCCACTCGGGAGAAGTGTATGGTGTTTCCTGAAACATCTAAAAAACAAAGCAACAGAGCCTAGGGCACTTCCACTTATGGTCCTATAGCTTAGGGAAATGAAAATCAAAAAGACACAGCCACCCCAAAGTTTGGGATGGCCCTGTTTACAAGAACCTTGTTTACGGTACAAGTTCAATATCACAGAAAGCGAAAAATGGATAAAGAAGTTGTGGTACTTACGTACAATGCAATATAACTCAGCAATGAAATCTATTTCATCAGGCCCGTAACAGCATAATGAGTGGATTAAGGTACGATGATTTTAAGTGAAAAGAGTCACACAGAAAAAGAAACATCATAAGATATCACTACTACACGGAATGTAAACTTGGCTACACAGGAACTGAATTACAAAACAGAACAGGGTCTCAAATGTAGAAAACCAACTTACGCTAGCTTAAGGGGAAAGGTGAGTTGGGGTGCTGCATGAAACCAGAGATTGAAATTAGCACAGATACCGTTCCATAAGCCAAATATGTAATAGACAAGAGCTACTCCTTGCTCAACGAAGTGGACTCAACACCCCATATTAAACGCCTAACAATATACCTGACTAGAAATAATCTTAAAACCTACGGATTTATATGTCTCCGAAAGACAATCAAGCATGTGTACAGCGGCATAAACGCAGCAGTGATAGGATTGGTGAGGTTCGGTGAGCAAATGCAGACCCTTTGAAGTCATATTGCATGGTACCCATTCCATGGGTCTCAACTCTCCAGGTTTAAGGGATTCTTCCTTCAGCTAAAACATGCATGTGGAACCCAGAGTATGATCCACCGTGTGATCGGGAAACGTGTTCAAATGTGTCTCAGTTTTCGTCCCCTGGTACTCGGGTGCAACACTCCAGACGCTTTACTAACACTCTCCCCACTTGGAGAGTCAGTGCCTTTAACCTCCTGTATGGCCCAGTTTGCAATTTCTGTGGAAAATGTACAGGAATAGGGAGAACCAATTAGAAACTAGCTGGAGGTGTCTGGACGGGCAAATTTAACTCTCATTTCCCACCAGGAAGAGGAATTAACCAAAGGCTCAGCATGCCGTGCCGGAACCACACTAGGGCCTGAAGCAATCCTGCGGTGTTGCGGCCAGCTCACAAGAAAGCGAGTTGAAGAAAGGAGCTGAGGGGCACTGTAATTCACAAACCTGCAGAGTTATAAATGACAGCTATCGTCCAAAAATATATTGAAGTAAGGCTGCCAAGAGGACTTGAAAGCGGGGCAGAATTGCAGGAAACCGATTTCAGGAGGTAGACGGGAATTGCATGTAAAGCATAGGAAAAGAGGCAGAACGTCCACAATGATGCACTTGGCCAAAAAGGGCGTATGTGTTCTTTCCTGAATATATTCAGGAAAAAACGCATACGCCCTTTTTGGCCAACCAAGCAGGCTTGCAAAGGAAATCTACACTACAATGAAGTCTCACTGCCCCGCGGTCAAAAGGGCCATCTGAAAAAATTGTAATATCCAGAAAGGCAGGACAGGGCATGGAGAACTGGGAGCCTTGTTATGCTGATGGGCGGGATGTAAATTGCCAACAGCCACTCTGGAGAAGTGTATGGTTTTTTCTGAAACATCTAAAAAACAAAGCAACAGAGCCTAGGGCACTTCCACTTATGGTCCTATAGCTTAGGGAAATTAAAATCAAAAAGACACAGCCTCCCCAAACTTTGGGACAGCTCTGTTTACAAGAACCTCGTTTACGGTACAAGTTCAATATCACAGAAAGCGAAAAATGGATACAGAAGTTGTGGTACTTACGTACAATACAATATCACTCAGCAATGAAATCTATGTCATCAGGCCCGTAGCAGCATAATGAGTGGATTCAGGTACGATGACTCTAAGTGAAATAAGTCACACAGAAAAAGAAACATCATAAGATATCACCAATACACGGAATGTAAACTTGGCTACACAGGAACTGAATTACAAAACAGAACAGGGTCTCAAATGTAGAAAACCAACTTACGCTAGCTTAAGGGGAAAGGTGAGTTGGGGTGCTGCATGAAACCAGAGATTGAAATTAGCACAGATACCGTTCCATAAGCCAAATATGTAATAGACAAGAGCTACTCCTTGCTCAACGAAGTGGACTCAACATCCCATATTAAAAGCCTAACAATATACCTGACTAGAAATAATCTTAAAACCTACGGATTTATATGTCTCCGAAAGACAATCAAGTGTGTGTACAGCGGCATAAACGCAGCAGTGATAGGATTGGTGAGGTTCGGTGAGCAAATGCAGACCCTTTGAAGTCATATTGCATGGTACCCATTCCATGGGTCTCAACTCTCCAGGTTTAAGGGATTCTTCCTTCAGCTAAAACATGCATGTGGAACCCAGAGTATGATCCACCGTGTGATCGGGAAACGTGTTCAAATGTGTCTCAGTTTTCGTCCCCTGGTACTCGGATGCAACATTCCAGACGCTTTACTAACACTCTCCCCACTTGGAGAGTCAGTGCCTTTAACCTCCTGTTTGGCCCAGTTTGCAATTTCTGCGGAAAATGTACAGGAATAGGGAGAACCAATGAGAGACTAGCTGGGGGTGTCTGGACGGGCAAATTTAACTCTCATTTCCCACCAGGAAGAGGAATTAACCAAAGGCTCAGCATGCCGTGCCGGAACCACACTAGGGCCTGAAGCAATCCTGCGGTGTTGCGGCCAGCTCACAAGAAAGCGAGTTGAAGAAAGGAGCTCAGGGGCACTGTAATTCACAAACCTGCAGAGTTATAAATGACAGCTATCGTCCAAAAATATATTGAAGTAAGGCTGCCAAGAGGACTTGAAAGCGGGGCAGAATTGCAGGAAACCGATTTCAGGAGGTAGACGGGAATTGCATGTAAAGCATAGGAAAAGAGGCAGAAAGTCCACAATGATGCACTTGGCCAAAAAGGGCGTATGCGTTTTTTCCTGAATATATTCAGGAAAAAACGCATACGCCCTTTTTGGCCAACCAAGCAAGCTTGCAAAGGAAATCTGCACTACAATGAAGTCTCACTGCCCCCCGGTCAAAAGGGCCATCTGAAAAAAGTGTAAAATCCAGAAAGGCAGGACAGGCCATGGAGAACTGGGAGCTTTGTTATGCTGATGGGCGGGATGTAAATTGCCAACAGCCACTCTGGAGAAGTGCATGGTGTTTCCTGAAACATCTAAAAAACAAAGCAACAGAGCCTAGGGCACTTCCACTTATGGTCCTATAGCTTAGGGAAATTAAACTCAAAAAGACACAGCCACCCCAAAGTTTGGGACGGCAATGTTTACAAGAACCACGTTTGTGGTACAGGTTCAATATCGCAGAAAGCGAAAAATGGATAAAGAAGTTGTGGTACTTACGTACAATGCAATATCACTCAGCAATGAAATCTATGTCATCAGGCCCGTAGCAGCATAATGAGTGGATTCAGGTACGATGATTCTAAGTGAAATAAGTCACACAGAAAAATAAACATCATAAGATATCACTAACACACAGAATGTAAACTTGGCTACACAGGAACTGAATTACAAAACAGAACAGGGTCTCAAATGTAGAAAACCAACTTATGCTTGCTTAAGGGGAATGGTGAGTTGGGGGGCTGCATGAAACCAGAGATTGAAATTGGCACAGATACCGTTCCATAAGCCAAATATGTAATAGACCAGAGCTACTCCTTGCTCAACGAAGTGGACTCAACACACCATATTAAACGCCTAAGAATATACCTGACTAGTAAGAATCTTAAAACCTATGGATTTATATGTCTCCGAAAGAGAACCAAGTGTGTGTACAGCGGAATAAGCGCAGCAATAATAGGATTGGTGAGGTTCGGTGAGCAAATGCAGACCCTTTGAAGTCATATTGCATGGTACCATTCCATGGGTCGCAACTCTCCAGGTTTAAGAGATTCTTCCTTCAGCTAAAACATGCATGTGGAATCCAGAGTATGATCCACCGCGTGATCGGGAAACGTGTTCAAATGTGTCTCAGTTTTCGTCCCCTGGTACTCGGGTGCAACATTCCAGACGCTTTACTAACACTCTCCCCACTTGGAGAGTCAGTGCCTTTAACCTCCTGTTTGGCCCAGTTTCCAATTTCTGCGGAAAATGAACAGGAATAGGGAGAACCAATGAGAGACTAGGTGGAGGTGTCTGGACGGGCAAATTTAACTCTCATTTCCCACCAGGAAGAGGAATTAACCAAAGGCTCAGCGTGCCATGCCAGAACCAAACTAGGGCTTGAAGCAATCCTGCGGTGTTGTGGCCAGCTCACAAGAAAGCGAGTTGAAGAAAGGAGCTCAGGGGCACTGTAATTCACAAACCTGCAGAGTTATAAATGACAGCTATCTTCCAAAAATATATTGAAGTAAGGCAGCCAAGAGGACTGGAAAGCGGGGCAGAATTGCAGGAAACCGATTTCAGGAGGTACACTGGAATTGCATGTAAAGCATAGGAAAAGAGGCAAAACGTCGACAATGATACACTTGGCCAAAAAGGGCATATGCGTTTTTTTCCTGAATATATTCAGGAAAAAACGCATACGCCCTTTTTGGCCAACCAAGCAAGCTTGCAAAGGAAATCTGCACTACAATGAAGTCTCACTGCCCCCCAGTCAAACGGACCATCTGAAAAAGTCTAAAATCCAGAAAGACAGGACAGGCCATGGAGAACTGGGAGCCTTGTTATGCTGATGGGCGGGATGTAAATTGCCATCAGCCACTCTGGAGAAGTGTATGGTGTTTCCTGAAACATCCAAAAAACAAAGCAACAGAGCCTAGGGTACTTCCACTTATGGTCCTATAGCTTAGGGAAATTAAAATAAAAAAGACACAGCCACCCCAAAGTTTGGGACGGCTCTGTTTACAAGAACCTCATTTACCGTACAAGTTCAATATCACAGAAAGTGAAAAATGGATAAAGAATTTGTGGTACTTACGTACAATGCAATATCACTCAGCAATGAAATCTATGTCATCAGGCCCGTAGCAGCATAATGAGTGGATTCAGGTACGATGATTCTAAGTGAAATAAGTCACACAGAAAAAGAAACATCATAAGATATCACTAATACACGGAATGTAAACTTGGCTACACAAGAACTGAATTACAAAACAGAACAGGGTGTCAAATGTAGAAAACCAACTTATGCTTGCTTAAGGGGAAAGGTGAGTTGGGGTGCAGCATAAAACCAGAGATTGAAATTAGCACAGATACCGTTCCATAAGCCAAATATGTAATAGACAAGAGCTACTCCTTGCTCAACGAAGTGGACTCAACACCCCATATTAAACGCCTAACAATATACCTGACTAGTAAGAATCTTAAAACCTATGGATTTATATGTCTCCGAAAGAGAATCAAGCGTGTGTACAGCGGCATAAACGCAGCAGCGATAGGATTGGTGAGGTTCGGTGAGCAAATGCAGACCCTTTGAAGTCATATTGCATGGTACCCATTCCATGGGTCTCAACTCTTCATGGTTAAGGGATTCTTCCTTCAGCTAAAACATGCATGTGGAACCCAGAGTATGATCCACCGTGTGATCGGAAAACGCGTTCAAATGTGTCTCAGTTTTCGTCCCCTGGTACTCGGGTGCAACATTCCAGACGCTTTACTAACACTCTCCCCACTTGGAGAGTCAGTGCCTTTAACCTCCTGTTTGGCCCAGTTTGCAATTTCTGTGGAAAATGAACAGGAATATGGAGAACCAATGAGAGACTAGGTGGAGGTGTCTGGACGGTCAAATTTAACTCTCATTTCCCACTAGAAAGAGGAATTAACCAAAGGCTCAGCATGCCATGCCGTAACCAAACTAGGGCCTGAAGCAATCCTGCGGTGTTGCGGCCAGCTCACAAGAAAGCGAGTTGAAGAAAGGAGCTCAGGGGCACTGTAATTCACAAACCTGCAGAGTTAAAAATGACAGCTATCTTCCAAAAATATATTGAAGTGAGGCTGCCAAGAGGACTTCAAAGCGGGGCAGAATTGCAGGAAACCAATTTCAGGAGGTAGACAGGAATTGCATGTAAAGCATAGGAAAAGAGGCAGAACGTCCACAATGATCCACTTGGCCAAAAAGGGCGTATGCGTTTTTTCCTGAATATATTCAGGAAAAAACGCATACACACTTTTTGGCCAACCAAGCAAGCTTGCAAAGGAAATCTGCACTACAATGAAGTCTCACTGCCCCCCAGTCAAACGGACCATCTGAAAAAGTCTAAAATCCAGAAAGGCAGGACAGGCCATGGAGAACTGGGAGCCTTGTTATGCTGATGGGCGGGATGTAAATTGCCAGCAGCCACTCTGGAGAAGTGTATGGTGTTTCCTGAAACATCCAAAAAACAAAGCAACAGAGCCTAGGGCACTTCCACTTATGGTCCTATAGCTTAGGGAAATTAAAATAAAAAAGACACATCCACCCCAATGTTTGGGACGGCTCTGTTTACAAGAACCTCATTTACCGTACAAGTTCAATATCACAGAAAGCGAAAAATGGATAAAGAATTTGTGGTACTTACGTACAATGCAATATCACTCAGCAATGAAATCAATGTCATCAGGCCCGTAGCAGCATAATGAGTGGATTCAGGTACGATGATTCTAAGTGAAATAAGTCACACAGAAAAAGAAACATCATAAGATATCACTACTACACGGAATGTAAACTTGGCTACACAGGAAGTGAATTACAAAACAGAACAGTGTCTCAGATGTAGAAAACCAACTTATGCTTGCTTAAGGGGAAAGGTGAGTTGGGGTGCAGCATAAAACCACACATTGAAATTAGCACAGATACCGTTCCATAAGCCAAATATGTAATAGACAAGAGCTACTCCTTGCTCAACGAAGTGGACTCAACACCCCATATTAAACGCCTAAGAATATACCTGACTAGTAATAATCTTAAAACCTTTGGATTCATATGTCTCCGAAAGAGAATCAGCGTCTGTACAGCAGCATAAACGCAGCAGTGATAGGATTGGTGAGGTTCGGTGAGCAAATGCAGATCCTTTGAAGTCATATTGCATGGTACCCATTCCATGGGTCTCAACTCTCCAGGTTTAAGGGATTCTTCCTTCAGCTAAAACATGCATGTGGAACGGAGTGTATGATCCACCGTGTGATCGGGAAACGTGTTCAAATGTGTCTCAGTTTTCGTCCCCTGGTACTCGGGTGCAACATTCCAGACACTTTACTAACACTCTCCCCACTTGGAGAGTCAGTGCCTTTAACCTCCTGTTTGGCCCAGTTTGCAATTTCTGTGGAAGATGAACAGGAATAGGGAGAACCAATGAGAGACTAGGTGGAGGTGTCCGGACGCGCAAACTTAACTCTAATTTCCCATCAGGAAGAGGAATTAACCAAAGGCTCAGCGTGCCATGCCGGAACCAAACAAGGGCCTGAAGCAATCCTGCGGTGTTGCGGCCAGCTCACAAGAAAGCGAGTTGAAGAAAGGAGCTCAGGGGCACTGTAATTCACAAACCTGCAGAGTTATAATTGATAGCTATCGTCCAAAAATATATTGAAGTAAGGCTGCCAAGAGGACTTGAAAGCAGGGCAGAATTGCAGGAAACCGATTTCAGGAGGTAGACAGGAATTGCATGTAACGCATAGGAAAAGAGGCAGAATGTCCACAATGATGCTCTTGGCCAAAAAGGGCGTATGCTTTTCCTGAATATATTCAGGAAAAAACGCATACGCCCTTTTTGGCCAAACAAGCAAGCTTGCAAAGAAAATCTGCACTACAATGAAGTCTCACTGCCCCCCGGTCAAAAGGGCCATCTGAAAAAATTGTAAAATCCAGAAATGCAGGACAGGCCATGGAGAACTGGGAGCCTTGTTATGCTGATGATCGGGATGTGAATTGCCAGCAGCCACTCTGGAGAAGTGTATGGTGTTTCCTGAAACATCCAAAAAACAAAGCAACAGAGCCTAGGGCACTTCCACTTATGGTCCTATAGCTTAGGGAAATTAAAATCAAAAGACACAGCCACCCCAAAGTTTGGGACGGCTCTGTTTACAAGAACCTCGTTTACGGTACAAGTTCAATATCACAGAAAGCGAAAAATGGATAAAGAAGTTGTGGTACTTACGTACAATGCAATATCACTCAGCAATGAAATCTATGTCATCAGGCCCGTAGTAGCATAGTGAGTGGATTCAGGTACGAGTATTCTAAGTGAAATAAGTCACACAGAAAAAGAAACATCATAAGATATCCCTAATACACGGAATGTAAACTTGGCTACACAGGAACTGAATTACAAAACAGAACAGGGTCTCAAATGTAGAAAACCAACTTATGCTTGCTTAAGGGGAAAGGTGAGTTGGGGTGCTGCATGAAACCAGAGATTGAAATTAGCACAGATACCGTTCCATAAGCCAAATATGTAATAGACAAGAGCTACTCCTTGCTGAACGAAGTGGACTCAACACCCCATATTAAACGCCTAAGAATATACCTGACTAGTAATAATCTTAAAACCTTTGGATTTATATGTCTCCGAAAGAGAATCAAGCGTCTGTACAGCAGCATAAACGCAGCAGTGATAGGATTGGTGAGGTTCGGTGAGCAAATGCAGATCCTTTGAAGTCATATTGCATGGTACCCATTCCATGGGTCTCAACTCTCCAGGTTTAAGGGATTCTTCCTTCAGCTAAAACATGCATGTGGAACGGAGTGTATGATCCACCGTGTGATCGGGAAACGTGTTCAAATGTGTCTCAGTTTTCGTCCCCTGGTACTCGGGTGCAACATTCCAGACGCTTTACTAACACTCTCCCCACTTGGAGAGTCAGTGCCTTTAACCTCCTGTTTGGCCCAGTTTGCAATTTCTTCGGAATATGAACAGGAATAAGGAGAAGCAATGGGAGACTATCTGTAGGTGTCTGGACGGGCAAATTTAACTCTCATTTCCCACCAGGAAGATAAATGAACCAAAGGCTCCGCGTGCCATGCTGGAACTAGATTAGGGCCTGAGGAGATCCTGCGGTGTTGCGGCCAGCTCACAAGAAAGCGAGTTGAAGAAAGGAGCTCAGGGGCACTGTAATTCAGAAACCTGCGGAGTTATAAATGACAGCTATCATCCAAAATTATACTGAAGTAAGGCTGCGAAGAGGACTTGAATGCGGGGCAGAATTGCTGGAAACTGATTTCAGAACGTACACGGGAGTAGCTCTTAAAGCATAGGAAAAGAGACAGAACTTGGAAAATAATGCACTTGGCAAAAAAGGGCATATGTGTTTTATCCAGAGCTCTCATACCTGAGGGGAGGAGATTCCCAGCAGGCTCCAACTGCCACCTGAGGGCTCACATTGCCAAGGCAACGTGAGCATGCCAGGCAGGAGTTACCTCACAGCAGAGGTCCCACCTCACAGAAGGGTGAGAAACCCAGCCAACATCAGACTCTCACCAGAGGGCCCACATCACCAAGGGGATGGGAACCAGGCAGGAGTGTCTTCACATCAGTGGGGCCACATCATCAAAAGCTGAGGTACTCAGCACATGTGTCCTCAAACCAGAGGACCCACATCACCAAGGACCTCGGAGTGAGGCAGGCAGGAGTAGCCTCACAACACTGGGCCCATAGAATAAAGAAGTGAGGAATCCAGCAGTTGGAACCTCCCAGCAGGCGGCCCAGAGCACCGAGGCCATGGGATCCAGGCCACAGTGAACTCACAGAAGAGGGCCCATGTCATGAAACTGAGCAACCCAGCCATTGGGACCTCAGAGCAGGAGGCCCACATCCCCATGGGGATGGAATTCTGGTAGGAGTGTCCTCGCACCACTGAGAACGTATCAGAAAATTTTGGGCGACCAGCAGTTAGGGCCTGACGCCAGAGGACCCTCATCACCAAGGGAAGGAGGCTCCCAGCAGGCTCCAACTGCCACCAGAGGGCTGACGTCGCCAAGGCGATGTGTGCCAACCAGGCACGAATGACCTCACAGCAGAGGGCCCACCTCAGAGAAGTGTGACGAACCCAGTCAGGATCAGACTCGCACCAGAGGGCCCACATCACCAAATGGATTGGAACCAGGCAGGAGTGTCCTCACATGAGTAGGGCCACATCATCTAAAGGTGAGGAACCCAGAACATGTGGCTTCAAACCATAGGACACCCATCACCAAGGGGCTGGGAGTGAGGCAGGCAGGAGGAGCCTCATAACAGAGGGCCCAAAAATAAGAAAGGTGAGGAATCCAGCAGTTGGAACCTCCCAGCAGGCGGCCCAGAGCACAGAGGCTAGAGGAACCAGGCCAGAGTGAACTAACACCAGACAGCCCACATCATGAAACTGTGAGCAACCCAGACATTGGGACCTCAGAGCAGAAGGCCCACATCCCCATGGTGATGGGAACATGACAGGAGTGTCCTGGCATCACTGGGCTCACATCAGAAAACGTGGGGTGCTCAGAAGTTAGGGCCTGACGCTAGAGGGCACTCATCACCGAGAGGAGGAGGCTCCCAGCAGGCTCCAGCTGCCACCAGAGGGCCAACGTCGCCAAGGTGATGTGTGCCAGCCTGGCAGGAGTGACCTCACAGCAGAGGGCCCACCTCACAGAAGGGTGAGGAACACAGCCAGGATCAGACTCTCACCAGAGGGCCCACATCACCAAGGGGATGGGAACCAGGCAGGAGTGTCCCCACACCAGTGGGACAACATCATCGAAAGGTGAGGATCCCAGCACATGTGTCCTCAAACCAGAGGAACCACATCACCAAGGGGTTCGGAATGAGGCTGGCAGGACTGGCCTCACAACACAGGGTCCATAGAATATAAAAGTTGAGGAATCCAGCAGTTGGAACCTCCCAGCAAGTGGCCCAGAGCACCGAGGCTATGGGATCCAGGCCGCAGTGAACTCACAGCAGAGGGCCCACATCATGAACCTGTGAGCAGCCCAGCTGTTGGGACCTCAGAACAGAAGGCCCACATCCCCATTGGGATGGGAACCTGGCAGGAGTGGCTTTGCACCACTTAGCACATATCAGAAAATGTTAGGAGCCCAGCAGTTAGGGCCTGACGCCAGGGGGCCCTCATAACTGAGGGGAGGAGACTCCCAGCAGGTTCCAACTGCCAACAGAGGGCCCACGTCTACAAGGTGGCATGCGCCAGCCAGGCAGTAGTGACCTCACAGCAGAGGGCCTATCTCACAGAAGGGTGAGGAACCGAGGCAGGATGAGACTCTCACCAGAGGGCCCACAACACCAAGGGGATGGGAACCAGTCAGGACTGTCCTCCCACCAGTGGGGCCACATCATCGAAAGGTGAGGAACCCAGCACATGTGGCCTCATATCAGAGGACATACATCACAAAGGGGATGGGAGTGAGGCAGGTAGGAGTAGCCTAAAAACAGAGGGCCCAAAGAATAAAAAAAGTGAGGAATCCAGCATTTGGAACCTCCCAGCAGGCGGCCGAGAGCACAGAAGCTATGGGATGCAGGCAGGAGTGAACTAACAGCAGAGAGCCCACATCATGAAACTGTGAGCAACCCAGGCATTGGGACCTCAGAGCAGAAAGCCCACATCCCCATGGGGATGGGAACCTGACAGGAGTGTCCTGGCATCACTGGGCTCACATCAGAAAACGTGGGGAGCCCAGCAGTTAGAGCCTGATGCTAGAGGGCCGTCATCACCGAGGGCAGGAGGCTCCCAGCAGGTTCCATGTGCCCACAGAGGGCCCACGTCGCCAAGGTGATGTGTGCAAGTCAGGCAGGATTGACCTCACAGCAGAGGGCCTACCTCACAGAAGAGTGAGGAACCCAGCCAGGATAAGACTGTCACCAGAAGGCCCACATCACCAAGGGGATGGGAACCAGGCAGGAGTGTCCTCACACCAGTGGGGCCACATCATTGAAAGTTGCCTAACCCAGCACATGTGGCCTCAAACCAGAAGACCCACATCACGAAGGGGTTGCGAGTGAGGCAGGCAGGAGGAGCATCACAACACAGGACCCATAGAATACAAAAGTTGAGGAATCGAGCAGTTGGAACCTCCCAGCAGGCAGCCAAGACCACAGAGGCTATGGGATCCAGGCCACAGTGAACTAACACCAGAGAGCCCACATCATGAAATTGTGATCAACCCAGCCGTTGGAACCTCAGAGCAGAAGGCCCACATCCCCATGGGGATGGGAACCTAAGAGGAGTGCTTGAGCAACACTGGGCTCACTAAGAAAAGTTGGGGAGCCCAGCAGTTAGGGCCTGACGTCAGAGGGCCCTCATCACAGAGCTGAGGAGGCTCCCAGCAGGGTCCAATTGCCACCAGAGGGCTCATGTCAACAAGGCGAGGTGAGCAACCCAGGCAAGAGTTACCTGATAGTAGAGGGCCCACCTCACAGATGGGTGAGGAACCCAGCCAGGATCAGACTCTCACCAGAGGGCCCACATCACAAAGGGGATGGGACCCAGTCAGGATTATCCTCACACCAGTGGGGCCTCATCATCTTAAGGTGAGGAACCCAGCACATGTGTCCTCAAACCAGAGGACCCACATCACCAAGGGCCTTGGAGTGAGGCAGGCAGGAGTAGCCTCACAACACAGGGCACATAATATAAAAAACGTGAGAATTCCAGCATTTAGACCTTCCAGCAGGCGGCCCAGAACACCGAGGCTATGGGATCCAGGCCACAGTGAACTCACAGCAGAGGGCCCACATCACAAAACTGTGAGCAACCCAGGAGTTGAGACCTCAGCGCAGAAGGCCCATATCGCCATGGGGATGGGAACCTGGCAAGAGTCTCCTCACTCACTTGGCACACATCAGAAAATGTGGGGAGCCCAGCAGTTATGGCCTAAGGCAAGAGGGCCCTCATCACCGAGGGGAGGAGGATCCCAGCACACTCCAACTGCCACCAGAGGGCCCACGTCGCCAAGGTGACCTGTGCCAGACAGGCATGATTGACCTCACAGCAGAGGGCCCACCTCACAGAAGGGTGAGGAACCCAGCCAGGATCAGACTCTCACCTGAGGGCCCACATCAGCAAGGGGATGGGAACCAGTCAGGACTGTCTTCCCTCCAGTGGGGTCACATCATCGAAAGGTGCGGAACCCAGCACATGTGGCCTCAAATCAGAGGACACATATCACAAAGGGAACGGGAGTGAGGCAGGCAGGAGTAGCCTAAAAACAGAGGGCCCAAAGAATAAGAAAGGTGAGGAATCCAGCAGTTGGAACCTCCCAGCAGGCGGTCCAGAGCACAGAAGCTATGGGATGCAGGCAGGAGTGAACTAACAGCAGAGAGCCCACATCATGAAACTGTGAGCAACCCAGGCTTTGGGACCTCAGAGCAGAAGGCCCACACCCCAATGGGGATGTGAACCTGGCTGGAGTGTCCTCGCACCACTGGGCACACATCACAAAATGTGGGGAGCCCAGCAGTTAGAGCCTGATGCTAGAGGGCCGTCATCACCGAGGAGAGGAGGCTCCCAGCAGGCTCCAAGTGCCACCAGAGGGCTCATGTCCACAAGGTGACGTGTGCCAGCCAGGCAGGAGTGACCTCACATCAGACGGCCCACCTCACAGATGGGTGAGGAACCCAGCCAGGATCAGACTCTCAACAGAGGGCCCACATCACCAAGGGGTTGTGAACCAGGCAGGAGTCTCCTAAGACCATTGGTCCCACATCATCGAAAGGTGAGGAACCCAGCACATGTGGCCTCAAACCAGACGACACACATCACGAAGGGGCTGGGAGTGAGGCAGGCAGGAGGATCCTCACAACAGAGGGCCCAAAAATTTAAAAAAGTGAGGAATCCAGCAGTTGGAACCTCCCAGCAGGCAGCCAAGAGCACAGAGGCTATGGGATCCAGGCTTCTGTGAACTAACACCAGAGAGCCCACATCATGAAAATGTGAACAACCCAGCCGTTGGGACCTCAGAGCAGAAGGCCCACATCCCCATGGAGATGGGATCCTAAGAGGAGTGCCAAAGCATCACTGGGCTCACTAAGAAAAGTTGGTGAGCCCAGCAGTCAGGGCCTGATGCAAGAGGGCCCTCATCACCGGGGGGAAGAGATTCCCAGCACGCTCCAACTGCCACCACACGGCTGACTTCACCAAGGCAATGTGTGCCAGCCATGCAGGAGTGACCTATCAGCAGAGGGTCTCCCTCACAGGTGGGTGAGGAACAAAGCCAGGAACAGACTCTCACCAGGGGGTCCACATAACCACGTGGATGAGAACCAAGCAGGAGTGTCCTCACACTAGTGGGGCCACATCATCGAAAGGTGAGGAACCCAGCAAAAGTGGCCACAAACCAGAGGACCCACATCACCAAGGGGTTGAGAGTGAGGTAGGTGTCTGGACGGGCATATTTAACACTCATTTCCCACCAGGAAGAGGAATTAACCAAAGGCTCAGCGTGCCCTGCCAGAAGCAGATTAGGGCCTGAAGCAGTCTTGCGGGTTTGCGGCCAGCTCACAAGAAAGCGAGTTGAAGAAAGGAGCTCAGGGGCCCTGTAATTCACAAACCTGCAGAGTTATAAATGACAGATAACGTCCAAAAATATATTGAAGTAAGGCTGCGAAGAGGACTTGAAAGCGGGGCAGAATTGCAGGAAACCGATTTCAGGAGGTAGACTGGATTTGCATTTAAAGCATAGGAAAAGAGGCAGAACATCGACAATGATGCACTTGGCAACAAAGGGCGTATGAGTTTGTTCCTGAATATATTCAGGAACAAACACATACGCCCTTTTTGGCAAACCAAGCAAGCTTGCAATGGAAATCCGAACTACTATGAAGTGTCACTTCCCCCCGGTCTAAAGGGCCATCTGAGAAAAGTGTAAAATCCAGAAAGGCAAGACAGGCCATGGGGAAAAAGGAGCCTTGTTATGCTGATGGGCGGGATGTACATTGCCAACAGCCACTCTGGAGAAGTGTATGGTGTTTCCTGATACATCTGAAAAACAAAGCAACAGAGTCTAGGGCATTTCCACTTATGGTCCTATAGCTTAGGGAAATTAAAATCAAAAAGACACAGCCACCCCAAAATTTACAACGGCTCTGTTTACAGGAGCCTCTTCTACAGTACAAGTTAAATATCCCAGAGAACAAATAATTGATAAAGAAGTTGCGGTACTTATGTACAACAGAATACCACTCAGCAATGAAATCTGTGTCACCAGGCCTGTACCAGCATAATGAGTGGATTGAGGCATGATGATTCTAAGTGAAATAAGTCACACAGAAAAAGAAACATCATAAGGTATCACTAATGCACGGAATGTAAACTTGGCTACACATGAACTGAATTACAAAACAGAACAGGGTCTCAAGTTTAGAAAACCAACTTATGCTTGCTTAAGGGGAAAGGTGAGTTGGGGTGCTGCATAAAACCAGAGTTTGAAATTAGCACAGATACCGTTCCATAAGCCAAATACGTAATAGACAAGACCTACCCCTCGCTCAACGAAATGGACTCAACAATGAGGTATCACCTCACACCTGTTAGAATGGGCATCATCTGAAAATCTACAAACAACAAATGCTGGAAAGGGTGTGGAGAAAAGGAAGCCTCTTCCACTATTGTTGGGAATATAAATTGATACAGTCACTATGGAGAACAATATGGAGTTTCTTAAGAAACTAATAATAGAATTACCATATGATACAGCGATCCCAGGACTGGACATATACCCAGACAAAACCATAAATCAAAAAGAGACATTCACCGCAATGTTCATTGCATCACTATTTACAATATCGAGGTAATGGAAGCAACCTAAATGCCCACAGACAGACGAATGCATAAAGATGTGGTACATATATAAAATGGAATATTACTAAGCCATGAAAGGAATGAAATTGGGTCATTTGTAGAGACGTCGATGGATCTAGAGACTGTCATACAGAGTGAAGTAAGTCAGAAAGAGAAAAACAAATCTTGTATATTCATGCATATATGTGGAACCTAGAAAAACTGTACAGATTAACCATTTTGCAAGGCATAAATAGAGCAACAGATGTAGACAACAATCGTATGGACAACAAGGGGGGAAAGCTCTTGGAGGGGTGGTGGTGGGAGGAGTTGAGAGATTGGGATTGGCATGTAAACATTTATATGTATAAAATAGATAACCAATGAGAACCTGCTGTATAAAAATATAAAATAAAATTCAAAATTAAAAAGAAATAAAATTTAAAAAATAAAACAGAAAAAACAATTATTCCCTTCACATACATGTATTTATATGAATAAATTATTTCCATGCTTATATCTGTAAATACAAAAAAGAGGAATAAAATCTACCTTGAACCAAAAACGAAAAAGAGAAAAAAAAAACAGAACCCACCAGTTACTCAGAGGAAAACCGTATCAGGGCACTTGCTCCAGTTGTAAACAATTCTGAAGTTGGTCAGTGGTGGGGAATCGTCTCCCATTCAGCCAGCAGCCCCCACACAACAAGCGTCCTCATTGCAAAGCTGGGGCACCGTGCCGAGGCATCTGTGAGTAAACGTGAGCTGAACCCCAGGCCAGTTGCTGCTGAACTGTTCCCGCCCTTCCCAGGTAAAACACCTGAATATATACAAGGACTTGAAAGCCTAGAGGAAGGGCCATGGAGCCACACGAGTGACAGCATGCCAGCTGACTTGGTGCCTGCAGGCCAGCCAGGATGGTCCTGGCCCTGGGTGCTCTTCTGGAAGATTTCCATTTCCCTGCCTGAGATACCCGTCCTGTCCCTGCCCCCACTGCTTTTTTCCTTCCTCACCTCTGCCCAGGGAGAAATTCCAGCAGCAGGTATGGGTGACACATCCTCTTCTTTAGCAGGTGGCAGCCTGGCAACTGCTGCAGAAAGTCCAGCAGAGCCCCACTCACACTGGGCCACCCACAAAGCCGTGGCCTCTCACTCCCTCCCACCAGCCCAGCCCCGAGACTGCTGACAGGGCAGAGAAAATGGCGTCAGGCACAGCTGCAGGGGCTTTTGCTGCCTGGAGTGGTATTTATATTGATCTCAACCCAGGCACACCTGGGGAGGGCTGGCCGGCATGGTAAGGCTGCCCAGGTCAGCCAATCATCACCCCTCAGGGGCTCACAGTTGCAGAAAATGGAACTTGCTGAACCGGCCAGGTCCAAGGGACAGGTGTGGGCTCCTGAGAGTCAGGATAGACAAGGGGCTGCAGCTTTGGCTTGTTTTCTAATCATTTTATCTGGCCCATGAGTGGGAGACAACTTCAAGAAAACTCTCTCCTAATGAGAGGAACCCAGGAGTCAGGGAGAGGAGGGGTGGGTGGTGGTTGGAGACAGAGGCCTGGTGCCCTGGGTGCAGTGGAAGTCTCTGGAAGACCAGGTGGAGGGAGGCCACACAGAGTGATGCCCAGGGTCACAGACCTGTCGGAGCTGCTGTTTGTTAGTTCAAGTCCTGCTCTGAGGTGCTCTGTGTCAGCTCTGAGCGACAGGTGAGCTGGGGGTGCTCTTCAATGAGGGCTATGTGCACGGTTCCTGTGTGCCCAGCCCTGCCACGGTACCTGCAAGGGTAGCTCTGTATCCTGGGAGGGGCCTGACCATGAGAGCCCCGTGGGCTGGGTTGGGGGTGGGGTACCTGCCCAGGAGAGCTCCATATCCTGGGATTGGCCTGACCACGAGAGCCCCATGGGTTGCTGGGGACCTGGTAAAGGATGTCAGGACAGTCAGTGAAGCCACCGAGGATATACCTCCAGTTGCTCCTGATCCCTACACCCTGCTGGTCATTCTACCAACCACCAGGACATGGTATTCTGTATTAGTCTTCAATGATGCCTTCTTTTGTATTCCATTAGTCCCAGAGTCACAAGAAATTTTGGCTTGTGAGTGGCAGGACTCAACATACAACTAAAACAATACTTCCGGGCCGTCTTGCCCCAAGGGTTCAAAAATTCCCACACCATCTTTGGGGAAAGCTTAGCTAACGACCGAAAAGTTCTACCTCTGGAAAAGGAAACCCTCCTTCAATATGCAGACGACATTCTGATCGCCAGCCCTACTAAGGAGGCCTCTGAACTACCAAGCCAATAAAGGATAGAAGTTGTCCAAGAAAAAGCTCAAATATCACAGACTGCAGTGACCTGCCTGGGCTTCATTCTCACACAAGGTCAGAGAAGCCCATCCCAGGAAAGGGAAGAAACCATTTGCAGCCTTACCCCTTTCTAAAACTAGAAGACAGCTTAGGGGTTCCTGGGGAGGCCAGGGTTTGCTGCTTCTGGATCCCTAACTACAGTCTACTAGCTGGGCCTCTATATGAAACACTGAAAGGAAAAGATGATGATCCTTTTGAACAGAATCCAGAAGTGGCCTTTCAAGAATGGAAAGAGCAGTCAATTCAGACCCTTGCCCTGGAACTCCCTAATTGAGCTAAACCCTTTGACCTTTCCATTCCCGGTGAAAGGTGAATCGCCATTGGAGAATTAGTGCAAAAACTGGGACCACTTGAAATGGAACAACGCAAGAATGCCATCCAGGTAGGATAAACTACAGTCACCAAGGGGCTTGGCCCACTGCCACATCTGGCCAAGATACTGGCGGTATCTAAAAACCTGGAAATCAGCAGCCCAAAAGGCCACCTCCCTCCTAAGGGAAAAGGACCCCACGTGGTGATCCTAATCACCAACCATGCCCTGAAGTTGCAGGGTTCGCTCCGTGGGCACACCGACCTCGAGTGAGGAGGCCCTCCAACTCCAACATCCAGAGAGATAACCGGGGGCAACAGGGCACCATGACGACTCGTGTGAACATCACTTGACCTGGAGTTTCTCTCATAAAACAACAATAGTGTGTCCCGAAGGAGTAGACTACTGCTTGCAGGACTTCCTGCACCCGGAGGGGAGCTAATAATCTTGGCGGGGGAACCGTATATCACACCGTCACCATAGAAAAGCCTACAGACACCGTGATGATGGTGGCCAATAAGACCGGCTGGACTCCTGTTTACTTCAAAAGGCTGTTGACTCAGTGGCCATCATGGTCCTTGATCACCACTGACCCTGGACTGTCTGGGAGTTGAGCGGGCAGGGCTCTGACACCTGGTGCTGTTTTTACGTTAATTCAGGGGCCTAATTGAAGAAAGAGCAGACTACTGGTCAGAGCATCTAGGCTGGCAGAAACGGTCAGCCTAAGGTGGCCGAACAAATGTGGGGTGGGGTGAAACCGGCCCCCACAGCGTCTCTGCACATCTCTTTCCTGGACCCTTAAAGGTCATTAGAATCTATAACACTTCCAATGCTGGTGCTCAGGCGGACGAGCAGGGAGGCAGGGGTCCTGGGGCCAATCAACGTCACCTGGAGGCTGCTGGGGAGAAGTTCTGACCCTCGTCCCCTGGTATGAGGGCTCCCAACTCAGCACTCAGCAGTTACAGAAGAAGGGTCTGCACCCTCAGCACTCCAAGAATGAGGAACGGGACAAAAGGCAGAGGAGGGGTTTGTCCCCAGCAAAGCCCATTAAAAATCCCTGGGAGATAAAAATAGAATGTGGGCAATAAAGTCAAGTCTGACCTTTTTTATCCTTTGTGCTTTGTCTAATTTCACGTGCTCCTAGGGTCCCACATGCAGAGGTTCCACACCCGGCACTTCAGACCAGATTTCCTGGTGCAGAATGGCTGGGTCGACACCTCAGCTCCTGGGGCCCAGTGCAGACTCCGAGATATAGAGCCTGAGCTGCAGCCAACCCGGCCCTTGAGAGCTCCGCCCCCTCCCTCCCACTGACTCTGACAGGATCTCTACACAGCAGCCCAGCCCACAGCCCACGGGGTAGTGCATGCTCTCACCTCTCCATTCTCTGATGAAAATATAAAGTTTCCTTTGCTTGGGAACCAAACTCAGTCTCGATCTGTTGGCCCCAATGACACTGGGCAGGGGGACCCTTGTTGGGGTCCACTCTGGAGGATCAGTAACAGAAATTGAGACTATTGTAACTTCAGTGAACAGATGTGTGAGCCAAACTGTAGTTAACATAGAACAGTTTATAAGGCTCGGGTAAAATAAGATGTTTCTAACACTTCCATTTGATATTTCCATCACTTTATTATAAGCAAGTTCAGTGAAAAGGTTTGTCTTATTTGTCAGGTCAATATTAGAGAAATGAAGTGATTTCTTTCCAAGGATGTACATCTAATAATCTTGGTTAAAGCTTCAATCTTGTTTTAAATGCTTTTCCATTGAAAATGATACCTCTCTTTCAGCTCCCCCATTTCTGAGAAGTATAAAATCTTATAATTTATTATTACCAAAGGGGAAAGGTGGGAGGAGGGATAAATTAACAGTTTGGAATTAACACATACACACTGCTATGTATAAAATAGATCATCAACAAGGAACTACTGTATAGCACAGGGAACTACACTCAATATTGTGCAATAACCTATAAGGGGAAATAATCGGAAAAAGAATAGATATTTTTATTGACATCATCTATCAATGACAGTTAAAGTGTAACCTAAGGGAAGCCGGTGGTGAGTGCTTCTGACCCTGAAGACTTCAGTCATCTAAAGTTTGGACTCTGCCTACTTCCCAAGGCCCTTAATGAACATATGTGTAGCCGTAGCTTAAAAAACTCCCCAGTTTGGGTTTCGGGGAGACACTGATTTTGAAAAAGCCCTGGTGTTCTCCTTACATGAATGGGACTCTTCCTACTGCTAAAACATGTCTGTCACATCCAGAGGATGGTATACCGTCTGATCGGGAAGAGTTTGGAAAAGGCATCTCATCTCCTCATCTCCTGGTGCTCGGGTTCACCCCTCCAGCGTCTTTACTAACAGTCTCCCCACTTGGAGATGTCAACACTGTCAACATCCTGTTGCGTACAGTTTGGAATTTGTCCAGAGGATGAAGCGGAAGGATGAGGAACAATGAGAGACAAGTCCTAGGTGTTCAGACAGGCACATGTCACTCTAATTTCCAATCAGGAAGATGAATTGACCAAAGGCTAGGGTTGCCCATGGAAACAGTATAGGGCTTGAGGAAATCCCACTGCTTTGTGGCCAGTTCCCATAAACACAAGTTGAACAATGGAACTCAGGGGCAGTAAAATTCACGAAACTGCAGAGTTGAAAATATCTATCACTGAAAAATGTCTTGAGGAAAGTCAGAGAAAAGGATTGGCAAGCAAGGGAGAATGGCAGGAAAGGGATTTGAGGAGGTAGAAAGGATTCGCCATTAAGCACAAGAAAAGGGGCTGAACATTTCCGACATTGCAGTTGGCCAAAAAGGCTGTATGCGTTTTTTTCTGTATATATTCAAGAAAAGGGCATACACTTTTTTAGCCAACCAAACAGGTGGGCACTGGAAATCAATACTACAAAAGATATCACTTCGCATCAGTCAGAAGAGCCATCCTCATAAAGTGTAAACGCCAGAAATGCAGGACAGGGCAAGGAGAAGAGGGAGCCCTGTGAGGCTTATAGTGGAAATGTATATTGCCAACGGCCATTCTGGAGAAGTGTATT
Organism: Leucopleurus acutus; assembly: GCF_964270905.1. Lineage (NCBI taxonomy): Eukaryota > Metazoa > Chordata > Mammalia > Artiodactyla > Delphinidae > Leucopleurus > Leucopleurus acutus. Next base: position 7,929 of record NW_028139095.1, on the reverse strand, counting down.
GTGTTTACTAAAGCATCTAAAAAATGAGCTACAGAGCATAGGGCACTTGCACTCATGGGCGTATATCTTGGGAAAAACAAAAATCGAGAGGACACAGGCACCCCAATGTTTACTGCCTCTCTGTTTAAAAGATCCTCGACTAGGATATAACTTAAATGTCTCTGGAGGGAAAAAATGGATAGAGATGTGGTACTTATGTAGAGTGGAATATTACTCAGCCTGGAAATCAATGAAATATGGCCAGTTGTAACAACTCCGGAGGAGTTACGTATGATCATTCTAAGTGACATAATTCAAAAAGAAAAAGACACATATCATAAGATATCACTTAAAGGTGGAATCCAAAATGGCTACACATGAGATAAATTACAAAACAAAAACATAGTCAAATATGTAGAAAACACGCGTAAGGCTGCTAAACGGGAAAGGTGGGGAGGGGTGAGGCATCATCCAGGAGGTTGAAATTAGCAAAGATACCATTCCAAATACCAAACTGATAATCAACAAGGCCTACACGGTAGCTAAAAGAACTGCACTCAGCACACTCAAGTCACCGGAAAAGAATATCTATGACTGGTAAGAATCTGAAAAAGAATTTATTGATGTCTCTCTGTACGTGAATCAAGTGGATGTACAGCAGCAAGAAACAGAGCTTTGAAAATCAGCTGTAACCAATATAGTAATAAATTGAAAAAAATAAACGACAGAGAGACAGAGAAAACCTCTTACAACTTTTCCTCAGGGACGGTGATGCAACATGGATTGAACACATCTAGACCCACAGCAGGATGAGACATAAGGCTGGAAACTGTTCGCGCTAAGAGAAATGTGAGGTTGGGTGAGGAAATGCACACCCTTTAAAGTAATACTACCTGGTACCCATTCAATGGGTCCCAAATCTGCAGGTTCAAGGAATCTTCCTACAGCTAAAACATGCATGGAAAACCCAGAGGACTGTACACCATGTGATCGGGAGATGTGTCTAAAATGCACCTCATTTATCCTCTCCTGGTGCTCCTGTTCATCATTCCAGCCACGTTACTTAGAATCTCCCCACTTAGAGAATCAGCACATTTAAACTTCTGTTTCACACATTTTGCAAATTGTGAGGAGGATGAACGGGAAGAGGGGGAAACAATGAGAGAATAGTTGTAGGGGTTTGGACGGGCACATGTCACTCTAATTTCCCATTAAGAATAAGAATTAAAAAAAGGCTCAGCCCGCCTCGCCGGAGCCAAAATAGGGCCTGAAGCAATCCTGCGGTTTTGAGGCCAGCTCACAAAAGAGCAACTTAAAAAATGGAGCTCAGGGTCACTGCAATTCACAAACCTGCAGAGTTATAAATGAAAACTAACGTCCAAAAATATGTTGAGGTAAGGCAAAGAAGAGGATCTGAATGCAAGACAGAATTGCAAGAAACAGATTTCAAGAGATAGATTGGACTCGCCTTTAAAGCACATGAAAAGCGGCAGAATTTCGACAATGATGCAGTTGGCCCAAAAGGGAGTATGCGTTATTTCCTGAATATATCCAGGAAAAAACGCATACGCACTTTATGGGCAACCAAGCAAGCAAGCAATGCAAATGTGCACAACAAAGAAGTCTCATTTCCCACCGGTCAAAAGGGCCATCCGAAAAAATTGTAAAAACCAGAAATGCAGGACAGGCCATGGAGAACAGGGAGCCTTTATACGCTGATGGACAGTGTGTGAACTGCCGAGAGCCACTCTGGAGAAGTGTATGGTGGTTCCTAAATCATCTAAAAAACAGAGCGACAGAGCATAGGGCACTTCCAATCACGGGAGTATATCTAGGGAAGTCTAAAAATCAACAAGACACAAGCACACCACAGTTTAGGGCTACTCTGTTTACAAGAACCTCAACTTCAGTACACCTTAAATATCCCAGGAAAGAGAACAATGGATAAAGAAAATGTGGTACTTATGTACAATGGAATATCTCTTCACCATGAAATCAATGTAATAAGGCTAGTAGAAGGATAAAGAGTGGATTGAGGTCCGATAATACTACTTGAAATAAGTCAAACAGAAAAAGAAACATATCATAAGATATCACTTATAGAGGGAGGATAAATATGGCTGCACAAAAAATGAATTACAAAACAGAACAGTGTCTCACATTTAGAAAACACACTTATGTCAGCTTAAGGGGAAAGGAGAGGTGGGGTGATGCATAAAACCAGAGTTTGAAATTAGCACAGATACCGTTCAATAAACCAAATAGGTATCAGACAAGATCTACACCTCGCTCAATGAACTGGCCTCAACACACCCTATACACCGCAGAGAAATATATCTGAGTAATAAGAATCTTAAAACCCATGTATTGATATATCTCCATAAGGGAATCAAGTGTGCGCAGAGCGGCACAAACACAGCAGTGAAAATGAGCTAAACCCCATTATAGAAATAAATTTTAAAACCAAAACGCAGAAACAATGAAAGAGAGAAAAATTCTTACAAAATTCGCTCAGGGGCTGTGATGCAACCTGGAATGACCACATATAAACCCACAGCTGGATAAGACATAAGGCTGGACACTTGGGGCTGAAAGGATTGGAGAGCTTTGGTGAGCAACTGCCGAAAGTTTAATGCAATACTTCATGCTACTTATTCCAAGGGTCCCAACACTCCAAGTTGAAGGGAATCTTCCTACAGCTAAACCATGCATGGGAAATCCAGCGGATGGTATACCATATGATCGGGAAAGGTTTCTAAAATGCACCTCATTTTCCTCTCCTGGGGCTCCGGATCAACATTCCAGCCACTTTACTAACAACATCTCCACATGGAGAGTCAATGCCTTTAAGTTCCGGTATCGCACAGTCTGCAGTTAGTGCGGAGGATGAATGGGAATAGGGGGAACCAGTGAGAAAATAGCTGTAGCGGTATCAATGGGCACATGTCACTCTAATTTCACATCAGGAAGAAGAATTAACCAAAGGCAGAGCAAGGCACCCCAGAAGAAGAATAGGGCCTGAAGAAATCCTGTGGATATGAGGCAAGATCACAAAAATAAGAGCTGAAAAATGGAGCTAAGGGCCACTGCAATTCAAAAACCTGCAGAGTTATAAAGGCCAACTATTCTCCAAAAGTATATTGAGGTAAGGCTATGAAGAGGCACTGAGAGCAAGGCAGAACTGCAGGAAACCGATTTCAGGAGGTAGACAGGAATTGCACTGAAAACATATGAAAACACTCAGAAGGTCGACAATGATGCACTTGGCCAAAAAGGGCGTATGCGTTTCTTCCTGAATATATTCAGGAAGAAACGCATACGCCCTTTCTGGCCAACCAAGCAAGCTCTCAAAGGAAATCTGCACTACAATGAAGTCTCACTTCACCCCGGTCAAAGGGCCATCTGAAAAAAGTGTAAAATCCAGAAAGGCAGGACAGGCCATGGAGAACTGGGAGCCTTCTTATGCTGATGGGCGGGATGTAAATTGCCAGCAGCCACTCTGGAGAAGTGTATGGTGTTTCCTGAAACATCTAAAAAACAAAGCAACAGAGCCTAGGGCACTTGCACTTATGGTCCTATAGCTTAGGGAAATTAAAATCAAAAAGACACAGCCACCCCAAAGTTTGGGACGGCTCTGTTTACAAGAACCTCGTTTATGGTACAAGTTCAATATCACAGAAAGCGAAAAATGGATAAAGAAGTTGTGGTACTTACGTACAATGCAATATCACTCAGCAATGAAATCTATGTCATCAGGCCCGTAGCAGCATAATGAGTGGATTCAGGTACGATGATTCTAAGTGAAATAAGTCACACAGAAAAAGAAACATCATAAGATATCACCAATACACGGAATGTAAACTTGGCTACAAAGGAACTGAATTACAAAACAGAACAGGGTCTCAAATGTAGAAAACCAACTTATGCTTGCTTAAGGGGAAAGGTGAGTTGGGGTGCTGCATGAAACCAGAGATTGAAATTAGCACAGATACCGTTCCATAAGCCAAATATGTAATAGACAAGAGCTACTCCTTGCTCAACGAAGTGGACTCAACACCCCATATTAAACGCCTAAGAATATACCTGACTAGAAATAATCTTAAAACCTACGGATTTATTTGTCTCCGAAAGAGAATCAAGCGTGTGTACAGCGGCATAAACGCAGCAGTGATAGGATTGGTGAGGTTCGGTGAGCAAATGCAGACCCTTTGAAGTCATATTGCATGGTACCCATTCCATGGGTCTCAACTCTCCAGGTTTAAGGGATTCTTCCTTCAGCTAAAACATGCATGTGGAACCCAGAGTATGATCCACCGTGTGATCGGGAAACGTGTTCAAATGTGTCTCAGTTTTCGTCCCGTGGAACTCGGGTGCAACATTCCAGACGCTTTACTAACACTCTCCCCACTTGGAGAGTCAGTGCCTTTAACCTCCTGTTTGGCCCAGTTTGCAATTTCTGCGGAAAATGTACAGGAATAGGGAGAACCAATGAGAGACTAGCTGGGGGTGTCTGGACGGGCAAATTTAACTCTCATTTCCCACCAGGAAGAGGAATTAACCAAAGGCTCAGTGTGCCGTGCCGGAACCACACTAGGGCCTGAAGCAATCCTGTGGTGTTGCGGCCAGCTCACAAGAAAGCGAGTTGAAGAAAGGAGCTCAGGGGCACTGTAATTCACAAACCTGCAGAGTTATAAATGACAGCTATCGTCCAAAAATATATTGAAGTAAGGCTGCCAAGAGGACTTGAAAGCGGGGCAGAATTGCAGGAAACCGATTTCAGGAGGTAGACGGGAATTGCATGTAAAGCATAGGAAAAGAGGCAGAACGTCCACAATGATGCACTTGGCCAAAAAGGGCGTATGCGTTTTTTCCTGAATATATTCAGGAAAAAACGCATACGCCCTTTTTGGCCAACCAAGCAAGCTTGCAAAGGAAATCTGCACTACAATGAAGTCTCACTGCCCCCCGGTCAAAAGGGCCATCTGAAAAAAGTGTAAAATCCAGAAAGGCAGGACAGGCCATGGAGAACTGGGAGCTTTGTTATGCTGATGGGTGGGATGTAAATTGCCAACAGCCACTCTGGAGAAGTGTATGGTGTTTCCTGAAACATCTAAAAAACAAAGCAACAGAGCCTAGGGCACTTCCACTTATGGTCCTATAGCTTAGGGAAATTAAAATCAAAAAGACACAGCCACCCCAAAGTTTGGGACGGCTCTGTTTACAAGAACCTCGTTTACGGTACAAGTTCAATATCACAGAAAGCGAAAAATGGATAAAGAAGTTGTGGTACTTACGTAGAATGCAATATCACTCAGCAATGAAATCTATGTCATCAGGCCTGTCGCAGCATAATGAGTGGATTCAGGTACGATGATTCTAAGTGAAATAAGTCACACAGAAAAAGAAACATCATAAGATATCACTACTACACGGAATGTAAACTTGGCTACACAGGAACTGAATTACAAAACAGAACAGGGTCTCAAATGTAGAAAACCAACTTATGCTTGCTTAAGGGGAAAGGTGAGTTGGGGTGCTGCATGAAACCAGAGATTGAAATTAGCACAGATACCGTGCCATAAGCCAAAAATGTAATAGACAAGAGCTACTCCTTGCTAAACGAAGTGTACTCAACACCCCATATTAAACGCCTAAGAATACACATGACTAGTAAGAATCTTAAAACCTGTGGATTTATATGTCTCCGAAAGAGAATCAAGCGTGTGTACGGCGGCATAAACGCAGCAGTGATAGGATTGGTGAGGTTCGGTGAGCAAATGCAGACCCTTTGAAGTCATATTGCATGGTACCCATTCCATGGGTCTCAACTCTCCAGGTTTAAGGGATTCTTCCTTCAGCTAAAACATGCATGTGGAACCCAGAGTATGATCCACCGTGTGATCGGGAAACATGTTCCAATGTGTCTCAGTTTTCGTCCCCTGGTACTCGGGTGCAACATTCAAGACGCTTTACTAACACTCTCCCCACTTGGAGAGTCAGTGCCTTTAAACTCCTGTTTGGCCCAGTTTGCAATTTCTGCGGAAAATGTACAGGAATAGGGAGAACCAATGAGAGACTAGCTGGAGGTGTCTGGACGGGCAAATTTAACTCTCATTTCCCACCAGGAAGAGGAATTAATCAAAGGTTCAGCATGCCGTGCCGGAACAACACTAGGGCCTGAAGAAATCCTGCGGTGTTGCGGCCAGCTCACAAGAAAGCGAGTTGAAGAAAGGAGCTAAGGGGCACTGTAATTCACAAACCTGCAGAGTTATAAATGACAGCTATCGTCCAAAAATATATTGAAGTAAGGCTGCCAAGAGGACTTGAAAGCGGGGCAGAATTGCAGGAAACCGATTTCAGGAGGTAGACGGGAATTGCATGTAAAGCATAGGAAAAGAGGCAGAACGTCCACAATGATGCACTTGGCCAAAAAGGGCGTATGCGTTTTTTCCTGAATATATTCAGGAAAAAACGCATACGCCCTTTTTGGCCAACCAAGCAAGCTTGCAAAGGAAATCTGCACTACAATGAAGTCTCACTGCCCCCCAGTCAAAAGGGCCATCTGAAAAAAGTGTAAAATCCAGAAAGGCAAGACAGGACATGGAGAATTGGGAGCCTTGTTATGCTGATGGGCGGGATGTAAATTGCCAACAGCCACTCTGGAGAAGTGTATGCTGTTTCCTGAAACATCTAAAAAACAAAGCAACAGAGCCTAGGGCACTTCCACTTATGGTCCTATAGCTTAGGGAAATTAAAATCAAAAAGACACAGCCACCCCAAAGTTAGGGACGGCTCTGTTTACAAGAACCTTGTTTACGGTACAAGTTCAATATCACAGAAAGCGAAAAATGGATAAAGAAGTTGTGGTACTTACGTACAATGCAATATCACTCAGCAATGAAATCTATGTAATCAGGCCCGTAACAGCATAATGAGTGTATTAAGGTACGATGATTGTAAGTGAAATAAGTCACACAGAAAAAGAAACATCATAAGATATCACTACTACACGTAATGTAAACTTGGCTACACAGGAACTGAATTACAAAACAGAACAGGGTCTCAAATGTAGAAAACCAACTTATGCTTGCTTAAGGGGAAAGGTGAGTTGGGGTGCTGCATGAAACCAGAGATTGAAATTAGCACAGATACCGTTCCATAAGCCAAATATGTAATAGACAAGAGCTACTCCTTGCTCAACGAAGTGGACTCAACACCCCATATTAAACGCCTAAGAATATACCTGACTAGTAAGAATATTAAAACCTACCGATTTATATGTCTCCGAAAGAGAATCAAGCGTGTGTACGGCGGCATAAACGCAGCAGTGATAGGATTGGTGAAGTTCGGTGAGCAAATGCAGACCCTTTGAAGTCATATTGCATGGTACCCATTCCATGGGTCTCAACTCTCCAGGTTTAAGGGATTCTTCCTTCAGCTAAAACATGCATGTGGAACCCAGAGTATGATCCACCGTGTGATCGGGAAACGTGTTCAAATGTGTCTCAGTTTTCGTCCCGTGGAACTCGGGTGCAACATTCCAGATGCTTTACTAACACTCTCCCCACTTGGAGAGTCAGTGCCTTTAACCTCCTGTTTGGCCCAGTTTGCAATTTCTGTGGAAAATGAACAGGAATAGGTAGAACCAAAGAGAGACTAGCTGGAGGTGTCTGGACGGGCAAATTTAACTCTCATTTCCCACGAGGAAGAGGAATTAACCAAAGGCTCAGCGTGCCGTGCCGGAACCACACTAGGGCCTGAAGTAATCCTGCGGTGTTGCGGCCAGCTCACAAGAAAGCGAGTTGAAGAAAGGAGCTCAGGGGCACTGTAATTCCCAAACCTGCAGAGTTATAAATGACAGCTATCGTCCAAAAATATATTGAAGTAAGGCTGCCAAGAGGACTTGAAAGCGGGGCAGAATTGTAGGAAATCGATTTCAGGAGGTACACT